>NC_139345.1:140448660-140811160 GCF_055883805.1 Amblyomma maculatum
AGCAGCAGCAGCAGCAGCAGCAGCAGCAGCAGCAGCAGCAGCAGCAGCAGCAGCAGCAGCAGCAGCAGCAGCAGCAGCAGCAGCAGCAGCAGCAGCAGCAGCAGCAGCAGCAGCAGCAGCAGCAGCGGCAGCAGCGGCAGCGGCGGCAGCAGCAGCAGCAGCAGCAGCAGCAGCAGCAGCAGCAGTGGCAGCAGCAGCAGTGGCGGCGGCGGCAGCAGCAGCAGCAGCAGCAGCAGCAGCAGCAGCAGCGGCAGCGGCAGCAGCAGCAGCAGCGGCAGCAGCAGCGGCGGCAGCAGCAGCGGCAGCAGCAGCGGCAGCAGCAGCAGCAGCAGCAGCAGCAGCAGCAGCAGCAGCAGCAGCAGCAGCAGCAGCAGCAGCAGCAGCAGCAGCAGCAGCAGCAGCAGCAGCAGCAGCAGCAGCAGCAGCAGCAGCAGCAGCAGCAGCGGCAGCAGCAGCGGCAGCAGCGGCAGCGGCGGCAGCAGTGGCAGCAGCAGCAGCAGCAGCGCGGCGGCAGCGGCGGCGGCGGCGGCGGCGGCAGCAGCAGCAGCAGCGGCAGAAGCAGCAGCAGCAGCAGCAGCGGCGGCAGCAGCAGCAGCAGCAGCAGCAGCAGCAGCAGCGGCGGCGGCGGCGGCAGCAGCAGCAGCAGCAGCAGGAGCAGCAGACGGAGGACTTCCACCGGTCGTCTCGCTCATGGCTCAGAAAGAGCTGGCAGATTATTTCGCAGTGGCGGAAGGCAGCAGCAATTTTGGCTCGGGCGGTGCACATATACAGATCCGCCGCCACCGATCTGGCTCTCTGATTGCCACCGCACAGGGGTCGCATTGGAGGAGGAGCGAAGAAAGGAATTAAGTTCGAGCCGGCGCTTTGACAACCGGAGACTCGCAGGAAGAGGGGGGAGGGGGAGTTAATAGTCGCCTAAATATTGAGCTCTTTAACGTACCTGTAAAGTGCCTTGCTGTAAAATCAAACTGCGCAGATCACACAGACGTACCTACCACAGTATATAAAATAAGTTTCTAAGTGGAAAAAGAGCACTTTCCTTATGCCTACACGCTATTCGAAGTGTGGCGTTGCTGATCGGCTTGCAACTTTCAAGACCTCACCTCTCGTTCCTTGTCTGCCACTTGTTAAATATAATCTTTAATATACTTAAAACACAACACTCGTAGCATCGACGTTACAAATTCTGCTAAAAAAGCCCCCTTAATTCGATTCTCTTGACATGGGCAAGGAGTTAGAACGGCGTCGTTTCATCCTCAACTTCACTTCTTGGCCCAGTAACCTTTCTTCTTCGATGCCCGTCACCAGCGTCAACAACCCGACAAATAATGTCAGCGTAAATGCAGCGTATGCTATATCCTTAGTTGACCTTAAACATTTCTCCCGCGAGACACAAGCACCTTCATTCTTCTTCCCATCGTTCCACCTCCACCTTGTGCCACTGCTCTTTTTTTATACACTTCACATCGTTTTCATCCTCTTCAAAGCTATGTCTTGCTTCTCTTGCACTGATCACTGCGATTGGCTGAACCCTTCCGCATTGCTGTCGTCCACGTGAGCCGCCAAACTGTGAAGATGCGCTTTTTTGTTTTCGCACGAAATACTATATCGACTTCCTTCCAGCTCATCCCTTAGCCAGCACTCCTCTCATGCTCGCTTCTCCATCCTCTTGGATTTCGTGCCTGACGATGGTTCCCGGCTCAGGATGTCGCTTCATGCGTTGTCACGAATGAACTCAGCATTGTTTACCATTTGCGAACCTCCTCTATCTCATCCCTTTCCTTTCTAGCCCACAATATTGTTTTTTTTTTCCTCTCGGAAAACAACATCCTTCTCCCCGAGCTCTTCCTGCCCGCATTCGCTCTCTTCGGTACTCTCTTCGATGCCGTAATCTCTTTCCCTACCCTCTTTTGTCAATATCCTTTCTACCCCTTTTATTTTAACGCCGAATGAAAGAAAAAAACAAGACGGGATCCAAGAAAGGCAGATCTTTCCTCGGTCCAGCTAGCCCGGCTGGTCTGCTTCGTCCGTCTTTCTTTCCGCGCTTTGTCCATCGCGCCTCGTATACATTGCCGTCTCTATATTCTTGCGCCTCTGCTGCTAGCCGGTCAACCTTCGGGCTTTGGCGATAGAGCCATCTATGAAAAGTTTCCCTTACTCGGAATCAGATTACCGAGCGACGCGAGCTCTTGACTCTGGACGACGGCTGCTCTGCACCCAATTTGTGCTCGCGCCTGCGTAGTGACAAAAGCGACAGCGATCTCCAGGAGAAGTGGCGCGATACGAGGAAATCCGAAGTTGTTGTTTTTTTCAGTCTTGCTGTCTGCACCTTAGTTTATTTTTCTTTCATTGTTTCACTTTCGCGTGATTCTGTCTTTAAGACGCCTGTTTTGGTGCGCCTTTTGTATCCACTTTCAATTGCACCCTTATGTATGTCACTTACGAACAGCGCACTGCTTTGGTAAGCTGTGCGCTCCTCGTTGACGTCCACATTGGCAAGGAATTACTTGGACGTAAGAGAAGCCAGAAACGTGAGAGAAATGCACTTTCACTCGTTTTTTTCCAAAGTTTTATTTATTTCTGTTTTTTTATGCTTTTACAGTGGAACGATCTTGTTTGATTTTCCTCCTTAATTTGATCCTTGTATTTGTTTCCCCTTGACAGCTTATAGTTCCGACCACAGGAAAATGTTGTGAAACAATGATCCTTATTCACAGACATTTTTTCTTCTGCTCGCATTTTAATTTTGAAAAGTGTGAACAAATATCAATAGTAGAAAGTTTCTTATGTTATCATTGGTATTCATGCGGTGTATATTGTTGAGAATTATATTTATACAACATTGTGCATAATTATGTTTGTGTAAAAAAAGGGCAGAGACATAATTGCTCGCTTTTGAAAAATTTATTTTGCTGCAGTCATTTCAATTAAGCTACATGAAACCGGGCTATAGGCATGATGTCCAGTATATAAAAATTCTGATTCCAGAAAATAGCCTCAATTTAAGGGATTCGTTTTCCTAAAAAAGGCCCAATATATTGTATCAATATTGGCTGCAGCTATGCACACTTGTGAAATAACGTTGTCCAGATTCCCTTCAAAAGATTATGAAAAATGATTTGCAAAATGGCTTCGTTAAGCATCCAGTAGCTGATGCACCTGTCGGGAAAGTAACTACTCTTTCTTATTTGTACTTTCACAGCACCACTTTTGTTTTATATCAGAGGTACTCGTAAAGCTGACGTGCAGAAGCAGAAATCTAAACCGTATGTGCATTCACTTTCATCTATTAAATTCCTTATTTCTCCAATACACTGGATAAGGCACTGAGTTCAGACACTCAGCTCTATTGAGAAAATATTTCTATTTCAGTTTCGTGATGCTAGCGGGTTATTTATTCTAAAAGCCTAAGAATAAGCTGCGACCAAAGTGCCTCCGGGTCTCAGGAGGTTAGGCTTTCAGCTCAATGGAACTATCATACCCTTGAGACAGAGAAGGGGATATTCCATGCCATCGGCCAGAGGTATGCTCGAAATTAAGAAAGGATGAGAGGATTCGAGGCATCTACGTAGGGAAGTGCGTGTGTGTGTGGGGGGGGGGGGGTCATGAATTTCTTTATATTCCATTCCCATCACCATTTCATTACAAAAGGCATGATCATGAAATTCTGAGGCCTCGATGTTTCAAACGGTCGGCACCGATATAACCAATCTACTGTACTTAACATGAGAGTACTAACACACCCATAGTAAGCATGCAGCCAGGGGCACGCCCGTGTTTTATTAAAGCTGCTACGCTCCAAGTAGTTTAGGATGATGAAAGTGCCAGCTGTTATCATTCCTTGATTTACTCTATCTGTCTTTGTTGTTTCGTCTTTTTTTTTCTTCTGAGGTTCATGGAAGATTTCTGTCCTTAAAAAACTGATTTTTATTGCTTCTCATTTTTGCTGCATCTCAACCACTTTCAGAACTGTTCCGCTTTAAGAACAAGACATCAGCCCTAGCACGAAATTCTTAAAAAAGGAGTATTGGTTTCTTCAATGAAACAAAAAGCTATATACATATCTGGCCAAATTAACAGAAGATCTGTACAATCAGAACAAAGGCTGAAGCAGAGAAAACTACTGGGCGGCTGTGGCTCCATTGGAGCAGAAAAAAAACCAAGCAAACAACATCATGATCGGTACTGATAACGCAGGTCGCATATGGCTGGCTACCTGAGCTCTAATGCTTCTTCAAGATGTCCTCCTGCACTGTTTTCACCGCAGCACAGAAGACGGCTCAGTACGCGCCGGAGGATGAACTTCACTGAACAAAATTAGGCTGCTTGAGATGTTCGTGGCGTTCGTATTTTAGGGCTTCGAAGTCTTCAGCTGCCCTACACAACGGTTCGATGAGCATTTGTTAGTTCTTCTTGATGGCGACTGTCAGCAGAGTCATCCACAGCTAAAAATACGTGTTTTGTGTTTTAATCTCTTTGGGCTAGCTTCATGGGCCTCCGAAATGTTTAATACCTTATAGTCAGCCTGGCACCAGGGTGCACATGCCGGAGTGTAATAAGTGGTCTATGAGATAAAGTCTATGAAGGTTTAGAAATGTGTTCGTCATTTTCTGTCACTCGCTGACGGCCTGTGGAGTGTCTATGAGATCGAGGGAGCGGTCAGCGCTGAAGAGGATGACACAAGATGATTTCGTGCATACATGCAGAGTAGAGGGGTCAGTGGGAGCACCGCTGGTGGCACCACCTCAGTCGATTAGGGCTCAAGCTAGAGCACGCGCCTTCTCCTTTCCCTCCAACCCATTGTGGCCTGGGACGCAGCTGGTTTAGGCGAGGTTGATGAGTGGTGCATAGTCACTATGATTTGCGTGCCGTGGTCCCAAACTCGACCTTGCAGGAAATTTCTACGCACATGTTGTCGGCAAGTAATCACACATGTGCTTCACCCTTAGGATTCCGAATGTTTCATGACTATGGCTGCAACGGTGATCTTCGCGCCCGCTATGTTTTCGGATGGTACAGAGGTTGTGAAAAAATTTAGAGTCAGTACAATGCTCCGTAGTGCAAAATTTCAGCGTAACCCACCATGTATTCCGATTTCGTCATATGCTGAGGTAAATGACTTTCCAGCGAGATATAAGTATGTGTGCATTTAAAACCCTCACGTTTCCCAAACATAATCATCCTTCTGCTAACGATTCTTCCTCAATTCTGAATTGTCACAGAGAATTCCTAT
Source organism: Amblyomma maculatum (assembly GCF_055883805.1). Lineage (NCBI taxonomy): Eukaryota > Metazoa > Arthropoda > Arachnida > Ixodida > Ixodidae > Amblyomma > Amblyomma maculatum. The sequence continues at coordinate 140,453,894 of NC_139345.1, forward strand.
TATGGGAGAAGTGACAGATGCTTTTCAGATGCTGAACCAACGCCCGTTTTTGAAAGGCGAGGTTTACCTATTAGATACGTGAGGTGTCCACAATAGTGCGAGGAGTCACCGTACCTCATTGATGTCGCTTCAGGTGATGCCTGAGCGGCATGGGAAGGTTTATATTTCCCGAGCTAATAGTTCACCAAGGCAGATAAGCATTAGGCGGCGTAAAGTGAGCGCAACCCCTCTCTCCTGCCCCCTCAGAACCCTCCTTCTCTTTGTCCACCTCGCGCTTCTACTTTTCCTTCTTCCACCACTGCTTTGCATTCTGTGTGGCTAAATCAGCCTACTCCGCATTTCATCCTCACTGTCATGCGGTTAATCAGTTGTCAGTTAGCGTCAGCACTTACGGTATTCACCCCCTTGTGGTTGCGCACTATCCGTCACTGGTTATAGACTCCACTTTCTACTTTAGTCCTTTTTAATGTTTCTCACACATGGCAGCCACATTCTGGTGGCTCATGAATTCGTTAATATTGGGTACCCAACCCGCTAAGCCACCGTAACTGCTCACATTTTATCCGTCTCCCGCCAATACTGGGAGGGGTTTTGCAATTCCCCATTAGGGCAAGTGCTATCAGTGGCAGGGGGCAGGTAGCAGGGGGCCGGTATTACCATGGAAGATTGACCGAGGCCGAGAATAATGTTTTCCCCGCAGGTTCGCTTTTGCCACACTCTTTAGGGTGGCCATCCGCGGCACACTAAAGTGTAGGACGCGATCAAGTTAAAGTGTACATCCGAATTCCAACGTTTCCATTGACCAGACTATCTCAGCCATCTGTGTTCCGAATGAACATGGCGTTCTTGTTGCGAGGAAGGGGGAGCACAAAATTAGGCCCCAGGTTAGCCACTGAAAACGGTGATTTGGTGGCCTCCAGGCCACTATACAGCTGTATTTGTGTCTTCTAATTTTTAGGTGGCACAGGGGAAGACGTTATGAGAGACCATGTTTCCATTATTCGTGCTTCTTGATTCCATAGACCAGATTTTTTTAGCCGCTCTCATGCGCGGCCATTTTCCTCCGATCGGCGCGCTGTCGCGCGGGCGCTTCCTTGGGAACTGCAGGGTCGCATCATCGCCGCGGCCGCGTCTGCCCGGTAGACACGTTTAGCTAGCGTTCGGATGCTAGAGGTTATTGCCAAAATATGTTCACCGCGCGGCTGTTTTGGAGCAAGTTTATTTGCATTCTCGTAGAGTTAAAATCGACTTGTTATTAGTGGGATTTAGTTGGACGTTCACGTTAACTGCGTTGGGGCTCAGCACGTAGCCGCGTTATACTGCTGCCGCTTCGGTGCCTTACTGACAAGGGAATAAATCGTTTATGAACAATTGCAAATACCACTCTTGCGTATGTCTTCCGATAATTCCACTGCCAATGAGCTCTTTTTCCTTCACGCCAGCTATTTCTAACCTCCACAATTAGGCTGTGCTGTCATTTGCGTGATGTGTGCCAGTAACACCAACAAATTAACGCGGTGCACTCATCCGAGTTGAAAAGATAACATCGCGTAAGTTTCCCTGCGCTTTATTTATAAACACCGCCGCATAAGGGACGTTTCTTTTTATTAATAGAAAATCTAGCGTCTTTCAAACCGTAGTGCCAGCATGTCAAGCATGATACTTTTTTGTTTTAAATCCTGCACATGCATTGTCGTACATGACAAATGAAGAAACAGCAGCAAAGAAATGCTAGCTGGAGTGTAACAACTCAAATTCCATGTGGTATATAGAGTTCAGCGTCGAAAAGTGGCATAGGGTATGAGGTACGCAGTAGTGAAGTGCCGCCAGAAGTTTAGTGAATACATGGGGATCCCTAACGTGCGCTGACATCATGTGGTATATGAAGTTTACCGTTGAAACGTGGCATCGGCTATGGGGTACTATGTAGTGAAATGTCGCCAGAAGTTTAACGAATACATGGGGATCCCTAACGTGCGCTGACATTATGTGGTATATGGAGTTTAGCGTCGAAAAGTGGCATCGGCTGTGGGGTACGCAATAGTGAAGGGTAGCCAGAAGTTTAACGTGTACATGGGGATCCCTAACGTGCGCTGACATCATTTGGTATATGGAGTTTACCGTCGAAACGTGGCATCGGCTATGGGGTACTATGTAGTGAAATGTCGCCAGAAGTTTAACGAATACATGGGGATCCCTAACGTGCGCTGACATCATGTGGTATATGGAGTTTAGCGTCGAAAAGTGGCATCGGCTATGGGGTACTATGTAGTGAAATGTCGCCAGAAGTTTAACGAATACATGGGGATCCCTAACGTGCGCTGACATTATGTGGTATATGGAGTTTAGCGTCGAAAAGTGGCATCGGCTTTGGGGTACGCAATAGTGAAGGGTCGCCTGAAGTTTAACGAATACATGGGGATCCCTAACGTGCGCTGACATCATTTGGTATATGGAGTTTAGCGTCGAAAAGTGGCATCGGCTATGGGTTACGCAGTAGTGAAGGGCCGCCAGAAGTTTACCGAATACATGGGGATCCCTAACGTGCGCTGACATCATGTGGTATATGGAGTTTAGCGTCGAAAAGTGGCATCGGCTATGGGTTACGCAGTAGTGAAGAGCCGTCAGAAGTTTAACGAATACATGGGGATCCCTAACGTGCGCTAACAACATGTGGCATATGAAGTTTACCGTCGAAACATGGCATCAGCTATGGGGTACTATGTAGTGAAATGTCGCCAGAAGTTTAACGAATACAAGGGGATCCCTAACGTGCGCTGACATTATGTGGTATATGGAGTTTAGCGTCGAAAAGTGGCATCGGCTGTGGGGTACGCAATAGTGAAGGGTCGCCAGAAGTTTAACGAATACATGGAGATCCCTAACCTGCACTGACATGTGGTATAGGGGGTATTCACATGACGTCACAGCTGACGTCAGTATGCAGCCGACGCCATCTTTGCGTCCTGTTTTGACTAGTACTAGTACGGGGCGGCGTTTAGGTTAGCTGTTCGTGCGCGTCCGTTTGCTCTGTCACTCTGCCTCATGCCAGCACCGTTGTTATGAAAAATCAATCGGTATCATGAGTGACAGTTCGATTTATCTGCAAAGTGGGTGCGATGCGGACAGAGACCTGTACGAAACAAAACTTTGGTACCACCCGTGTGCAGTCGATATGCGTAACAGCACGGTAAGCGTCGGCCTGTGCCCACGCATAAATATGTGCGACATTCTTGAATTCCTTGTCCTACAGAAGAGCTTCATCACAAATAACCAACCGCAAGCCTACTGACCACTCGAAGAACGCAACTACGTTACAAGCGGCTGGGTTAAGAGCCGCGGTTGAAGCAGACGAACTCGCTCTTTGTGCAATTACGTGCGTGCCGTCCAAAGTTTATACCAACTAAACCGCTGAGTTTTTGTGGCTGATATTCTGCATATAAATGGCGTTTAGTAGCCAGTATCTTTTATACGAAACTTGTTTGGTGTACTTGCCTCAATCGATCAGAAGAAGTCGGATGTTTGCATCGTCTGTGGCGGTAAGGAAGAAAAAGAAACCGCTGCCACACGCCACAGCTACCACAGCGATGACACCGGTAGCGCCACCTCGTTGCCTTTGCGGGCTCGAAATAACTTTTTGCAACAAAACTCTTGAAATAAAGCGCAGTTTTGGCCAAGCTAAACTTGATTTCTTATTAGAGATAAATTTGTTCATAAAGTTCTTCAAACCTTCCGCAAAACAACTCTGCCCGCCTACGTTCCTTCGCCGAATCTGCATGCGTTCTGCTTTGATTAGCAGCCGACACAGACGATGCGAACATCCGACTTCTTCTGATCGAATGAGGCAAGTACGGCAACACAATGTTGAGCGAGTCCTCTTTGAATGATTTTATTGCAACAAAACACGACGAGGAGGTGTTGGCGGCGCGCTGAATGCATGCGCATGACTGCAAGCGATACATTGCCGCGCTGCTCTTTTACCGGGAATGTGTCTTTCGAGTGCGTGAAGTACAGTCGTGCACAGATAGTAACAAGAGCTGGCTGCTAGGGCACATCCGGAAGATTCCAGTCCAGCCCATTTTGACATACATTTCTCACATTCCATGATAATTGTGCGGTTGTGCGGTGCCAGCCATACGTGGCATCGTTCTCGGGGAAGTGTCTCGTTCGGGTGGAGTTGTTCGTGTGTACTTCTGGAACCTTAAAATGCCGAGGTCTTCCGCGCAGCTCTTCAGCTTCCGTTGTTTACACTGTGCATGCGTCTATTACAGTCTACGATAGCTCAATAAATAACATATAGCTGCGGATGTACAGCTCGTAGAACCGCACGACAGCACTTGATTGATACGTACGTTCGCCCTGTTCGTTCCGTGGACACAAAAATGGCCGACTGCGCCTCAATTACCCACAATGCATAGCGCACAGCGCGTCAGTGAATACCCCCTATATGGAGTTTAGCGTCGAAAAGTGGAATCGGCTATGGGTTACGCAGTAGTCAAGGGCCGCCAGAAGTTTACCGAATACATGGGGATCCCTAACGTGCGCTGACATCATGTGGTATATGGAGCTTAGCGTCGAAAAGTGGCATCGGCTATGGGGTACGCAGTAGTGAAGGGCCGCCAGAAGTTTAACGAATACATGGGGATCCCTAACATGCGCTGACATCATGTGGTATATGAAGTTTACCATCGAAACGTGGCATCGGCTATGGGGTACTATGTAGTGAAATGTCGCCAGAAGTTTAACGAATAAATGGGGATCCCTAACGTGCGCTGACATTATGTGGTATATGGAGTTTAGCGTCGAAAAGTGGCATCGGCTGTGGGGTACGCAATAGTGAAGGGTCGCCAGAAGTTTAACGAATACATGGGGATCCCTAACGTGCGCTGACATCATGTGGTATATGGAGTTTAGCGTCGAAAAGTGGCATCAGCTATGGGTTACGCAGTAGTGAAGGGCCGCCAGAAGTTTACCGAATACATGGGGATCCCTAACGTGCGCTGACATCACACCCTACACAAGCGCCTTCAGCTGCGTTTTCATAGAGTGTTCATATCTTCCGTGATCGAACCCACGTGTTCGAGCTCAGCAGTCAAGAGCCCTAGCCATAGATTCACCGCTGCAGGGCACAACACAGTTTCTCTATTTGTTTTAAGTCTTGACAAATATTACCACAATAAGGCTGGACACGAAAATTCTCTATTTAGATGCTTTCGGTGTGTGTGCAAGAGCTTTTCATCCGTTCGGGCCTGGTCAGAGCATGTAGTGAAATCGTGTTCATTGCGTCTCAGGCAGATTCTACCAACAAAACGCTACTACGCTCAACCATTTTGGACGCCGATTTCTCTCTGAAATAAGGATATAACAATTTAGACTGCTTATAGTCGAGTGCTGTAAGCGCAAAAAAAAAACGGGTGTAGTTCCTTGTCTTATTATTTTTTTGCTCTGTCTTCACTCGTAGATTACCAACCCGCCCAAGCGTCTGTTATAATCGAGCTTGCACTCCCGTTAAGGAACGGCAAGCGAAAGCTAGAGACGAGCCGCTGGGGGCCGAAAACGCGCATTTTGACTAAGCAACCTTCAGCGCGAAGCTCACCAATCTGGTTACAACATGGAGTCCGAACCAAACTTCGACATCCTCATGAGGAAATTCAAAAAAGTAAAAAGGAAACCTTGTGTATTTACTGCATGTGAAGGGCAGTCCCAGATGCAAAAAGAAAAAAAAAAGAAACGCCACTGCTGCATATGAACAGCGATTTGCAGTTTGTAACCGTGCAATGTAGACTACCCTCGTATATTGCGTCAACGAGAGAACAGTGCGCTTTAAAATGCTGTAGTACTCTCTGGAACAGGGAAATGTCGGCAGCGAGGCACAGCACGAACCTACATGCATATGTGGCAGAGAGCGTTAATGACAGGACAGAAGAACGGTCACCCACGAACACGTATTCAACGCGAGGCTGCCGCGCGACCCGCAGTCCCATGGCCGGGCGAGCCCGACAGATGTCGCCTGGTGTCGAGAGTAGTAGCGCGGTACCAGCCTGGGTGGGAGGGTAAAAAAAAATCTTGTCTATGGGGTGCTTCGCCCAGGTCCTGGGAACCTTTTACAGCCCATGTTTTATCAAGTGCGTATACCTAAGTATACGCACTTGATAAAACAGCTTTATAAGCAGGGTAGAGCGTGAGCGCCAGCCGTGACATTACAATACTGAAGATCAAGGCCGGAATAGTAGCTCCCTCCTGTATGCCTTTATGTGGGAGATATGCGTCGAAGCATTGTCCGATCGAAGCCTTTTGTGGCAGCGCAGCTCGTGACGAGCGATCGCGCCCAATAAAATTCCATTTCGTTACCGCTGATATGTATGCCTAGCGCGAGGTGTCTATTGAGCTTTTTATTGTAAGACAGCATGCGATGTTTGTAAGCTCAGGAGACGTTAGTGAGAACTTATAGCAACAGTTAAAAGGCTTATTCGGTTGAAAGCCACGGCCTGAAAAAAAAAACAATAGTCAGGGAGAAGACAACATTACCGTCAATATCATTTTGGAGGTGCTTGTGGAGGCAGGTGTGTACTTGGTCTTATATAGTTCTGTTTAGCATGATGGACCAGCGGGCTTCGATCATTGGTTTCTTGCCGGGCTTACGACTTGCGATGATTTGGCATGTCGCCAAACTAGCAGTAAAATGCCACTTTCCCGTAGTTCATCACTGAGTAGTCTGTAGCCGTTATCATATCCTGATAATACCGTTTGCAATTTTGTCCGCTCCAGCAGTGGCGTTATGTTGCGGTACAAGTTATACGTCTGCCAGGTCTCGCTTAGATGCGATACTTCAGCATCATATGTAAGTTCATCTTCTCGCGTCACCGCACACGGGCCTTTCATGGTGTCGATTATGTACCATCAGGACCGTATAAAGGGTGTTTGAGCTTTCTAGCACTACAAGCCGTTAGTTACCTGCTATCCAAGCATAGTTCTAGAGTTTGGGTTCAAGTTTTCCGTGTTGTCCAGGGGGGGGGGGGAGCGGGGAAGGTTACATATGTTTAATATGAAACCGCTGTGTTACTTGAAGCCGCCCACTTTGAAACGCCTTTAAAGATATGAGGCTTTCGAATTTTTTCACTCATTGGCGGTGGTGCTTGACTACAGAGCCCGAAGACGTGGCAGTGAATCGGGGCCGCGGCCGTTGCTTTTCGATAACGGTGAAAATCAAGGCGCCTTGTGAACGTTGAAAAACTCAGACGTTCGAATTTCCGGAGCCCTTCACTACGGCGCGCGTCATATGCTAAGTCGCTTTGGGACGTTAAACACTATAGCGCAAACTAAATCAAAACAATTTTTTCACTTACATTATTTATTGAAATAAAAAGAAAGAATGCGCAAAATAATTTCAAATATATATTTGCACTAATCATACTCCGACTTTCGTGTCACAGTCTTTTACCATCAGTCCGTTCTTTCGAGGCAGGAAGGCTCTCCCAAATAAAAAAAGAAATCCTGCAGAAACTGAACAAGTGTAAATCAGTACCGAGTAATCGCGTTTTGGATATAGTCAATCTTTACCTGAATAGTGAACTGGTCGAAGTGAGGCTGAGGTACAACATGCTAACTTTAGTACGCTGATTGCGGTAGACACTCAGTTTTATGGGGGAAAATGAATAATGAAGTATTTCGCAGTGAACAGAGAGGTGCTCGTTACTTTCCAGGACAGACATCACAAAAACAAAAAAGTAAGAATGAAGATGAAATTTGCGTGAAATTAGGTCTCAGTGGAAAGCCTTTCTCTTCATAGTAAACAGAAGAAGCTATTTATAAAGCGGGCAACTTTCAAACTTCCAATCCCTCTTAATACTTGATAGCGACAAAGACGGTATGTTATTACACAGTGGACACAGTGGATACAAGTGATTGCTTGTACAGTTTTCAATGAAATCAAAATACAACCATTGACTTCGCCTTATAACTTAGCCGTCAACTGCACTCTAGCTTCGGAACATTTCGAAGACATGTACAATATTTCCATGCTCTATTTGCAACTACTTGCCAATAGTTGATTTGAAAAAAAAAAACTTTTAAAAATGAATACAATGCAACACAGATCAATATATCTAATAAGAGTTAAGGTAGAGCAATAGAAACAAATTTGCTACAAAGTATGAAAGAGCCCTGAACAATGGTAGAGGGGAAGCCTTAGTTCACAAGCCGAGCCGACATTTCGACAAGTGAATTTGCCCAGAGGAAGGAAAGTCCACTTGTCTACCCTTGTTTAGTGATCTTTCATAATGAGAGCTAAGTCGCAATCAGGGCTGGAGACGGTACGGCGCTTTACAGATTGAAGTTTCAGGACCCAACGAAGGCTGCTAATGATCTAATTTTAGACAGAGGCGGCCAAAGGAGACATGGACAGCACAGAAGACACGGGGAAGCCAGGAGAAGCGCTTCATGTGTCTTCTGTATTGTCCTCGTCTTTTTGCCCTGCCCCTTTCTGCGACGAATAATCGACTGACCTGCACCAAACTATTAACCGGATATGCCCATTGGGATCATCGAGGATCTCTGAACCACAAATAATCGTTGCAACGTTTGAACAGTGAATATAATTTCAAGGGGTACAAGAATCATGCAATATTTGTTCACCAAGTGACATTCTATAGCCAAAGTTTCAATTTTCTGATCAATACTAAAATGTGTTGTTCTATAATATTGTGCACTATATTCCTGCGCTCAGACACTCTGTACATTGTATAACTGGAAGGTTGGGAAAGTGATGCTTTCGCATAGACCGGATGATAAACATTCATGTTATAATTACCTGTAAATTTCACTTGCTAGCATAGTTCATAACAAAATGATAGCGGCGACATTGACCGCCATCAACGAAGCAGGGTGTGCCACGATACAAAACATAATTTAAGAGCATGGTAGTAAAATATAAAATATCAACGGTATTAGCAGAACAAGCCATTAGAAGGCAAGTACACTGATGGTCGGTAAGGGTAGCGATTTCAATTTCAAAGGGAGTCAAGTGTAAACAAAGATACTTTGTTGGGCGAGTTGGTAGCATAGTTCATAACAAAATGATAGTGGCGACATTGACCGCAATCAACGAAGCAAAGTGTGCCACGATACAAAACATCATTTAAGAGCATGATAGTAAAATATTGGATATCACCGGTATTAGCAGAACAAGCCATTAGAAGGTAAGCGCACTGATGGTCGCTGAGGGTTGCGATTTCGAGTTCAAAGGGAGTCAAGTGTAAACCAAGATACTTTGTTGGGCGAGTTGGTAGCATAGTTCATAACAAAATGATAGCGGCGACATTGACCACCATCAACGAAGCAGAGTGTGCGACGATGCAATTAAGAGCATGGTAGAAAAATATAAAATATCAACGGTATTAGCAGAACAAGCCATTAGAACGCAAGTGCACTGATGGTCGCTAAGGGTAGCGATTTCGATTTCAAAGGGAGTCAAGTGTAAACCAAGATACTTTGTTGGGCGAGTTGGTAGCATAGTTCATAACAAAACGATAGTGGCGACATTGACCGCAATCAACGAAGCAGAGTGTGCCACGATACAAAACATGATTTAAGAGCATGGCAGTAAAATATTGAATATCACCGGTATTAGCAGAACAAGCCATTAGAAGGCAACTGGTGCACTGATGGTCGCTGAGAGTAGCGATTTCGAGTTCAAAGGGAGTCAAGTGTAAACCAAGATACTTTGTTGGGCGAGTTGGTAGCATAGTTCATAACAAAATAATAGCGGCGACATTGACCACCATCAACGAGGCAGAGTGTGCGACGATACAAAACATGATTTAAGAGCATGGTAGTAAAATGTTAAATATCACCGGTATTAGCAGAGCAAGTCAAGTGTAAAGGCGCAGAAGAAAACCAGTTGTACGAACCAGACTAGAAACTTTGCATTGATTACTTGGATATCTTAGGCCAAGGTCAAAGTGTTAGATAAATTTCGGAAAGAGTTTTGTTTTACATTATGCATAATCAGGCTGATGCTGATGATTTCCTACAAACTTATAATGTGCAGGAGATATCTGGGGCCCTAGTCAAAAGCATTCTTCGGCCGAGTCGTACCTATACACAACTGAACATTAAATCAATTATTGATTCTTGTGATCTATCGCCAAAATTCTAGCATCGCCACTATGAAAGAAAGTAGCATCGCTCTTCTTTTGCAGCACATAGGAATGCTCCATCTTTGCTTGTTGAACGCAAGATATTACCAGTGAAGTTTTGATTTCAGCGTGCAGTGTTTCTGCCCGCATAGAACAGTCACAAAGACGGTCTTGCTTTGTTCCTAAATAAAAATTTCTACAATTCAATTTTCCCAAGGAGGTAAACTGTGCGGAGCCACCTTCCTCTATCTCTGGTCAAATTATGCCATCAGTCATCCTTGACATTTCTTTTATCGATTCTTCTGTTCTTACAAGGGCGTGTAATTTGGCAATATCTGTAAGTCCGTCGTACTTCTCGGAATTCTGATACTCAGTTTTCCTTGTGTAGCACGCGACATTGCAGCTTTACTAAGCCCTTTCGAATACATGTACATGATTGCCAGTCGGTGCACTCGGGAAACTCCAGTCTTTGCACATTGTATTTATTGCTGTTGATTGCTACTGCTGCTAATCTTTCTCACCTTCACTTATTTCAGTATTCTTATTGATCTCTGTTCTCTTATTTCTTATGTAATTTAGTACACGCACCTTTGCGATCTGTTTATGTCCTGACGGTAAAGAAATAAATAACCAAACATATATCTGGTAGATTTTGGGCCCAGGATAGGAGTGAAGGTGTTAGTGAAATAATAAATAAACGTTCAGCGGAGACTGCACATGAGACCGTAATAATGAAAACAAAACGGCCTCTATTATCGAGAAGGAAAGACGTAAACCACATTATTTCACGTCTATCGCATCAACAATCTCCCAATACAAAAAACGCTAGGCACAGAAGTAGGCTTCAATGTTACTGTCGAAAACAACTGCAGCGCAAAACCTTCCAAACTTTAATGTACGAGGTCACACCTTGTAGCAAACGTGCTATCTTTCGGCTGAGTGAAGCAGTCCTTTCCTGAGAGCCTGGGACCCAATGGAAAGTAAAGAAAAAGTCACTGCTTCGCTGTCGACGCATCCGGAAGCAATCCTTCAGCGCCGCCGCTCTTTGTACTTTTTCTTTCAAACATGCTTTCCTATTAAGCTTGAGAGCCAACTTTTTTCAAAGTAAAACAAGTAAGCTGTTAGCTGTCGCAACAAGCACTCGAGACGTAACATAGGCGCTCTTGACTTTGCACAGCTGGGCAAGCACTAGGCTTTGGTTTCAAATATATCTTAATCCCGTCCTCGCTTGTGTTTGGACTCAAGGGTAGAAAATGGCGTTAAACGCCACGTACGCCCCTCAGACCCTCGTGTGTTCATGCGCTTATGCATGCAGGAAAAGCGGTGGGCACAGCTAAAGGGGTTGCTTGGAAACAACAATCCCATAGATAAAAAAAAAAAAAAAAACACCAAACAAAGCAAAACCCAGAGGTCGGTGGCGAGGTGAGTAAATTTATTTGTCTTTGCTCCGCGGCTGGATTAGCTGCGTAAGAGGGCGCGGGGAGCAAGAAAGAATCAGACTCCAAACAGGGCAATCGCGAGGGCCCGACCTGTGCTGCATCGCCAAGCAGGGCCGTCGTTTTTTCGCCTGCGCAGCATTTCCTTCTTTCAAAGAATCTTGGGAATAGCATGTTCGCTTCCTTTGTTTGCTCTTTCTTCACCCTTTCTCATCTTACTCAGCCTAGAGAGTACCTGTAGAAACCTCTTTCGCCTCTCACGCAGTCGCAGTCTTTCCAACCAAAGGCCGCAAGGCGTCCTAGCTCACTCGAAGCACAACCTATGCCTTCGACTCTCTGCGATGCCCTCGCCCTTACCACAAATTTTTTAGCTCCTCCCAATTTAGCGCATGCTTTCTGTTTTCCACGGCAACTATATCTTTCTTGCGCTTCTTTATCAGCATCGCACATCAGCAAGCAGGCGGCGCACGTGAGGGAAGCCGCGCCGCGCTGGCCCCCTATTATGAAGCTGCTTATTCTGCATCTTAAGTGGATCCGCCCTTTGCTTTTCCGGGGCTCAACCCAGATTTTTACTTTTTTCTCGGACTTGCTGTTTTCTAAGAGGGGGTAAGAGAATGTACGTTGATCTGATGTTTTGAGCTTCAATCTTGTCACTTCCCTTCTCCTCCTGCACCTTCTCATCTTCCAATATTCTATCTTTCTTTCCACCACCGAGATGTTTGCCCCTTGGCTTTTGTTCCCTACACGGGCCCGGCGTACGTCACATGCGAGCTGCTGCCTTTCTTTCACCTCATTCACTTTTTCTTTTCCGTGTTATCATTCAGTTGTCGTGCGTTACATGGCTTTTGTTTACCCTATACGCATACACACTGTTTCCGCTATGTCCCCGCGCGAATAAGCCGATCAAAACGGAACAAAGGCTGCGAACGCATGTTTCCATCGACGGTGATGCTTACAAACAATGAGAGTTCTCCGCTCTCGCATCTTTCCACTTTGGGTTCTGTTGTTCCACGCGCCGTGATCGTGACGGCAAACAAATTGCTATGCCAAAAAGAGAGAGGTGGCTTGATGGGAGAGAGCTTTTTTGGTGCTTATCTGTACATGTGTTTTTGTGAGCGTTTAGACGCGATGCACACTGAGTGCAAACTAAAATTCGGAAAGCCTATTAATCAAGCAAACTTTTTTAAGCTTTGACACTAAGTTTCCTTGCGTCGTGGAAAAAAATTATATGCTATAATGGAGAGGACCGAAATATACGTGGTGCACAAATCGAGGTTTGAAAACGCGAAGACGAAAATTATAGGCTTCTATAAGATAAACGTTATCAAGTCGGAAAAGCGGATGCAAGTGACTCGAGAAAATACGCGTTTTATCAGCATGCACTTATATATAATAGTTGTGAAATACAGTCAACACACTTGGTAGAGGCTCTTGTTCAATAGTGGATTGACGTTGCTTTCAGGGGGTCAGGAAATATTTGGCAAACTCTGAGTGTTCGAGGAAACTGAACACGCTCTTGTCGCCATTGGAGTTGCAGGAGGGTTGCGTTGCTTAATGCATTCAAATATATTTAATTCACCTTACTTGGGAAGGTGCGTTCAAGGCATGTGCATTTTCTTATATAATATCTATGCTAAATAGTTATTTTTTGCGAGAAACAGTAAATTATGGTTCATTTAATTGTTACGGACGAAGAAGAAGCGGGCAGTGGCGGGCAAGAACGCTCGCGCTAGGCCCGCCGCAGTTCATTAAAATCATTGCATGGTCACCGGTCACATTCTCTCTGCTCTGTTTGCCTGTGTTCATCAGCTTTCCGCTCCGGCACATTTTGGATGGAGGTGCGGGCTACATTCATCATCACTCCTCATCCTGGTCGGGAGCTTCGGCGCCTTGCGTCTTCTTGCGTCGTAGGCAAAATATCTAGCAGGCATCGTTTGGTTGGTGCCCGGCTTGCCGGATCCGACGCGACCTCTCCGTCGCACCACTTCTTACCCCGCCCCGACCACGAGACACGGCGAACCAGAGAGTGATCCGAGACGCCACCTACGCGACCACAAGGCGTAAACGTGAAAGCTAATCGACCGCGTTGTCCCAGTGACCTGAAATGGCGACCGAGGACCCCAACTACCAAAGGCGCCGGTTAAAGGCACCAACGACCCAACAAGTCGCAACACATAAGCACATACCTAGGCCTCAGTCATCGGATCTTGGTGACATGTTACGGATGAGAAAGAAGAGGGTAGTGGCCAGGGCAGTAGCGCTCATGCTGGCCCGTCGATATTCAATAAGTTCATCTCACGGTCTTCGGTCATCTTCTCTCTGTTCTTTTTGCCTGTGCTCGTCGGCCTGCCGCTCGGTTACACTATTTGAGCCCCTCTTAGCAGGAACGTATGGAGGTGTTATCATTTTGTGAAAGGGCGCAGATCATGCGCTGAGTAAATGACGTGCCTGGTTGACGAAGGCGCGCTGAAGCCAGCCTGCACTCCAGGAGCGACGATAAGCTGAGGTTGATGTAAGGGGATTAGAGCCTTACCGAAGAGAGAAGAAAGGCAAAGTTCATTTTAGTTGAAAGCAACAGCGGATGATTGGCGCAGGCTGATCAAGTTAACGATATGAAAATAATAAAAAAGACGTGGGTTCGGATAGCAACATATCTTTATGTGGTCAATGACAGGGGCGATAGAGGGGCCAAATTCTCCTAACCCCATAAATCAATGAAAGCGCTCGGACACGGTTAAAAACTTCTGCGAGTATTTCAAGGCGGTTTCTCAAGAATAATCGCACACATTATCATTGTATTTGACGTTTCTTAAATAATAATTTATGTGGTTTTAAAACCATTTACAGTAATACAGAAGGACCTACCTTTTGCGGCGGCTTGTTAGCCATTGAATATTGCGCATAATATTTGAACAAAATGTTGTTTTTGAGGCCATGCTTAGCCGCGCCTTTAGCACAGCGGCCTGAGCAACCAAATCTTACTGGGGGTGTATGGGTATGTCTGCAGTGGGACTCACAACACACCTGCTGCCTATCGGCTCAGCTTATTTTGGTCCTGGGTTCGAGTTGTTGGAAGTGAAATGGAAACATGCATCTACCAAACCGTGTCGCTCGGACTATATAAATGTGTAAACCGTGGCGCTGACGGGATATGCTCCCATTTATGCGCCTAATAAAATCATGAGTACTGTTGCCATACTTGCCAATACGCAATCTTCACCTTCAGGCGGAATTATTAAATTATTTGTTCTAAACTAGAATCATCAGAACCTCATGAAGCAGGGCAAACAAAATTCCATAGGGGCCCTTCAGCGCCCTTACTTACATCAATGCAATTCTACTGGAGGCTCCGTCCCAACCTCGACTTGACTACATCTTAGAGATATTGTTCCCGTTGTTGAAACGCCACTAACTCATTAATGCACCATACATGGCTTGATGGACCTAGGGACAGTCGATAGGTCGATTTTTTTCTTGGGTTTGCAAAAACGTGTTTCTAGATTTAAAGACTGCTCCCAGATTGGGGGACATTTTTCCCTAGGTATGATATCCCATGAGGTGTCACATCACATCCGAATTTATCTCCGGATGTAAAAGCCGGTTATAAAACTTCCACTTCAGCAGAGTGCGCCGCTGATTGGTCCCCGGTTTGCGACCAGCAGTTGATTTTCCATCGCCATTGGCTAGAAACTCGAATACTGCTTGACTGCCAGTGACTATCAGTTTGCGACCAATGAGACTATTTGCAATAGTCGATTTCGACCAGAACGGTCGCACAGCTGCTGATATTCGCAAATGTGAACAGGTCTTTTTACTGGTCGCAAAATAAAGTAGATTTCACACGTAAATTTGGCGGGTGACCTATGTTCGCTCGCAGCTTGGGACGGGGCAACGCACCATCGTTAACCACCCATGTTACCTGTTTAGAGCGCGGCGAAAACAACAAACCTAAAGCCACAGACTCAGAGCTTTTACCGTTAGATCTCCTCCCTCAACCCGCAAGCGATCAACACTGCTGACGGCTGGCTCCGAAGACAGCGCACTATGCAGCGCACTCGCGACGACGCGGCCTCACTCTGAGGGAGCAACCACATTGAGGGCTGCGCAAAAGCACACGTGCGCCCGTCAATTACCGCTAATGAGTCGCGTAACGAACCGCGCTCCGAAAGCGCAGCCCTGACAGGTGTTTAATTTTTGCGTCCACACAGCGTGTGCGGTTACCCAGCTGACACGCAATTGGCGCGGCACGCACGCGGCACCTCCGAGACCAGCAAAGAGAGAAAGCACAAACGTGGATAAGAAGAATCGACGGGATATTTTTTTCCGTTCCCCTTTAGCGTCTGTTTGGATGCATGATGCACCCATGCACAGCATATCAGACGAAGGAGTCTTGTCACTGCCTTGAGGCTTTCAGTGGTATGTTCGATGCCAGGTTTCTTTTATGCTTGCCGATTTCCCACCAGGAAGTCCATTTGTACTTTTAATGCTGAAATATGGTCCTGTTTTTTTTGCGCTCCGGCATAAAGCAATAAAAAACACAATTTGCATAGGTAGACTTAGCTATGCAAGTTTTTCATGAATATTTTAGCTTAAAATGCCACGTACTACTGTGTAATAACACCCGCTCTCCAATTGTCCTAAAAAGACATGCAACCATCACAATACGTCCGGGAATAAACTGTGCTGTCGGACATTGAACACTATCCTTTGCAGAGGGTTCTCGACTGCAGTATTCCAGATGGCGACTTACCTTTGAAGGCTTTAAAGCTTCGTTTGACAGCCCGACAAGCAGAGTAAACAGAGACGCAATGCATTTAACGCAGAATTCGTCTTTCGCCGCCTGTTTTGGCGAATGAGTGCGCCCCGCCTATAAAATATCAGGTGCATGCTTGCAATGAATTGGACATATCAGGTTTAATAGCTTGTCTTTAGTCTGCTCAAATGAAGAATACTGACGTGCATTTGAGATCCCTGAATTTCATTTCTTCTTTTGCTACATGTTTCTCTTTCTGTATATTCTCAGACACAGAAGTAAGCGGACCGCGCAACAGGACGCCCATGTACGGTCTTCTAATATATTCTAGATCTCAATACAAGACTTTCTAGCATGGTCCTCGTACACACCTTAAGAAAGTGTATCTAGCAGCTTCGATTAGCTTACTTTACTGACCTAGGCTGAAAATATCTTGCTTTCAACGGAAATTATTTTCATAATCTACTTGCGGACTCCAATCAGTTTCGCATCCTAAGTACTAGGATGGCAGGTGAACGTTGTTTTTACGATTTCATCCTATAGGCTGTTTTGAAGGTTTCACTTTTATCTTAGTCATTCACTGTTACTGTGATTTCTATATCTGATTCACCGAGATGGCCGCTGAAAGGCTTTTCGTAAAAGGCCTTTTCTACAGACTGTTTATGAATAAACCTGTTTGTCATTCTCTGCCACTGAGATATTCCTGTTAGAATCACCAAGACGGTTGTGGAATGTCATTTTTGCAATACATTCCTATAGAGTAGTTTTTAACAAGTCTCTTATTTTGTCTTCTGCTACCATATGATTTTGTCTACCAGAATGGTAGGTCAGAAGTAAGCACTCGCACAATATACAGGGAGAGGTACGGGTTAGCTGAACACCTAAGTCAGGACACTCCTGCCCGTGTGTGGAACTATCATTTCTGCGGCGCCTAAGAAATATCGAGTTTAGCGGGTAGCCCAAGCAACTTCAGGACACGACCCCTTCAAAATTTTCAATCCATATGCATCAGCAGGGCGTGCACACTCAGAGAAGATTGCAGATACGCCAGAGCGCTGATCTGCATTTTCTCCTCACTGTGTTCTCACTGCTCATACATATGGATCGGAACCAATTAGCCCGACATTTTGTTTTCCAGCCATGCAGCCTGTACCTAAAAAAATGTCGTAACTTCATGACTTGCATCTTATTATAATGTTATGAACCGGGCCTTTTAACGTCGGAACTGTCCTGTTCAATCTAACAGAGAATTGGCTATTGAATTTATGGATTAAGCAACGCGCTGATCTATCCTGCGTTCTATTAATCTGGAACTTAACATTCAGGCGCCCGCCTTTATAGGCTCATGAGTGCAGACTGTATTTGCACTTCCGCGGAGGTATTCACTGCGTTATTGTCGCCAACTGGATTGATTGGTGATTAAAGGAATGGATTTCTCAAATAGAGTGTGAAAACTTGTACCCGTGTGCAAAATTTAGTCGGTATGTAGTAATTAGATAATTAGTTAGCTGGGAGAAAGTAAATTAGACATCAAAATATTCTAGGACGAGGATACGGTGTGCAGGCGTAAACACAGCCATGGATATCGAAATTTAGTTAAATACGTCAAAATTGTGTAGAAAATACTAAGAAAAAATTAGAAAAAGGGGGCAAGAAAAGAAAAAAAAAGGTAAAAAGGAAAGAAAAACAAAGAAATCAGTGAAAAAGCGGCAGATGAGTGCATAGGGTGGCAGGAACGGCTTTCGCTTTACTGCACTTAAAAAAGATCTGTCTCCAAATAATTTTTATCACCTCAGTCAACAAGCCCCAGAATCTTAATTACTGCAACACTCGCGCAGCCTGCCATTAAGACACGGCCCACTCTGTCCTGTGTAGTACCTCTTGGCACAAGGCAGCGAGAGAAAATAAATAAATACTACAGCCCTCAAATTTAACGTAATGTCTTGTACCCCATGTATATTTGAAGGAAAAGTAATACTGCTTCTATTCAATTCACTATCTTCATTAACCTTGTTTGGGATACTGAGCCCGAAGTTCGTGCGTCAACTTTTTTCTCAATCTTTTAGATGCTTTGTAAAACAGTGGGAGCAAAGGGGACCACAGCTACTAATTCTGGTTCACTTTATTTACAAATAGCATCTCATGGAAGTAACTCGTGAGTTTATTGCAAATTTCGTCACCAAGAAAGAAGCTCCCTTCATCAATACGTCTGTTTATCCTCTCGCTTGCATTTTCAGTGCTTATGTCATTCCCGTGCTTCAGGTCGCATATTAAATGTGTGCAGTTCTCATTGAATAAATCAATAAATTTATAGAATGATGAAATTATTGATCTTCCCTCAATAAGCAAGAAAACAAAATTACTGACAGTTTCTTTTACTTTAATGAAGCAATGTACGTGCCATGTGCATGGCACATTTTGCTTGCGACATGTGACGTGTTTCCTGTGAGGGCTTGTTGAGGTATGCATGGAGGCTCATCGTGCGATTGTTTTTCACAAAGCGAAAGTACTCAACAGCATATTCTGAGGATACATTCTAACCTCATGATGTTGTTAATATTTGACTTTTTGTTGTCCTTACTTTCTAACACATGAAAAAAATAATCTCTCTTTATGCTTTCCTTTCCAGAGAGCTATGGAACGGGAAATGCACATTTCCCGTCAAGAGGTAGGAAGCATGCAGAGTTGGTCAGAGAAATACCTCGAGTTAATGACATTCTAGTTGAGATCACGAAGTAGAAATGGGCATGGGTAGGGCATGTGGTGGAAAGCGAGAATAACTGTTGGTCGTTAAGGCTAACAAATAGATTTCCAAGGTAAGGAAAGCGTAGTCGGGGACAGCGCATTGTTAGGTTTTCGGATCAGGCGAAGAAGTTTGAGAGAGTCATTTTTATTTATTTATTTACTCTGCGGATTCACTTGCCACCTTTTAGTGCTTGCATTCAGATATCACTGGCAATTGAATGTGAGATGTCATCGGCCCTTATGAGAAATGCCACTTTCCATTCTCTCTCTGCGCGTGCCGCTTCGAATATCCTGGTGCCATTCTTGCTCTTCAGCTGTAACGCTGCTCTCGTGTTGTAAACTCTTCCGGTCTCTCCATCCGTATCTCCTGCACAATATTTAACCATGCCTATGTCATGATACACTGAGACCGAAAAGCCGAAATGCGGCTCGTTCGCTCTCACTGCAGCTGGCGGCGTCCGCAGCTCAGCAGCTCGGCTCGTGGATTATCGTTGTTTTTCGGCATCATCATCATCAGCAGCAGCATCATTATCAGCATCATCATCATCATCACTAACATTATCATCAGTCTGACTATGCCCACTGCAGGACGAAGGCCTCTCCCATATTTCTACAATTAACCCGGTTCTGTGCTAGCTGCATCCACTTGACCCCTGCGAACTTCTTAACCGCATCCGCCCACCTCACTTTCTGTCGCCCCCTGTAACGCTTTCCTTCTCTTGGAATCCAGTTTATTACCCTAAGCGACTATCGGTTATCCTCTCTTCCCACTTTATGTCCTGCCCATGCCCATTTCTTCTTCTTAATTTCCACTAGAATATCAGTAATTTGAGTTATTTCTATGACCCACTCTGCGCGCTTTCTATCTCCTAATGTTACCCCTACCATTTTTCGTTCCATAGCTCTCTGGGTTGTCCTCAACTTAAGTAGAACTCTCTTGGTTAGCATCCACGTTTCAGCCCCATAGGTGAGTGCAGGTAAGATGCAACTGTTACATATTTTCCTCTTGAGCGATATCGGTAAGCTGCTAGTCATAATCTGCGAGTGCTTGCCAATTGCGCTCCATCCCAATCGTATTCTTCTTGTTATTTCCTTTTCGTGGTCCGGATCTGCGGTTACTACCTGTCCTAAGTAAACATATTCGCTTACTACTTCACTGCTTCGCTACCTAACGTAAACTGTGTTCCTTCCCGAGGCTGTTGAACATTACCTTAGTCTTCTGCGTATTGATTTTCAATCCTACATTTCTGCTTTTCCTCTCATCAGTAAATCGCACATTACTGAGGTATTCTCCATCTATCTTTATCCCTAAATTTTCCCATTCCAACTCTCTGAATCCTTCCTCTCTTCAAGCTGTGAATTGTACTGGGGGGATCGTTTCTCCGTTCCTAACACCTTTCTTTATGAAAAATTTCTTACTTTCTTTACGCGGAACTATGGTTGCTGTGCCGCCGCTATATATATATATCTTCCAGCACTTTCCCGTACGGCTCGTCTAATCCCTGATTTCTCAATGCCTGCCGCACCGCCGAGGTTGCTACTGAGTCAAATGCTTTTTCGTAATCAATGAATACTATGCATACGGGCTGGTTATATTCCGAGCATTTTTCTATCGCCTGGTTGATGGTATGAATATGATCGATTGCAGAATACCGCTTCCGAAAACCTGCTTGATCCTTTGCTTGAGTACACTCTGAGGTTGCCCTGATTCTATTAGCGATTATCTTAGTAAATACCTTATACATTGCAGACAATGAGCTGATTGGTCGAATTTTTAAGGTTCTTAGCGTCCCCTTTCTTGTGAATGAGGATAATGTTTGCGTTCTTCTATGGTTCCGGTATCTTCGATGACACCAGGCATTGCGTATACAAGGTGGCCGGCCAGTTTTTCTAGCACGATATCGCCCCCGTCCTCCAACAAATCTATAGTTATCTGACCCCCTCCAGCTGCTTTCCCCCTCTCCATGGTTTTTATTGCTTTCTTAACCTCGTCCTTCCCACTGGTGGAACGTCTGCTTTTTTTCTACCGCCAATCTCATTACGGTCCTCACTACTTTGGCGACTGTAGAGATCAGTATAGAGCTCCTTGGCTACTTTTACTATATTTTCCATATTCGTGATGACGTTGCCCGTTTGTCTCTTAGCGCATACATCTGATTTTTGCATATATGCTCAATTTTTTCTTCACCGCTTTAAGGCTTCCTTCGTTCTTTACAGCATGCTCAATTTCTCCTTGTTATACTTCCTTACATCGGCCACTTTGTGCTTATTGACTAGGTTTGATATCTCTGGCAATTCTGTCTGGTCTGTTATTCCAACAGACCAGATAGAATTGTATGCTTTGGAATGTACGCTTTCATAATCTATCGTTTCTTAATGAAATCTTTCGTCTCATTAGACCGATATCTTTTCTAACTATCCTACCACCTACTTCTACAGCGCACTCACTAATGATATCTCTGAAATTATTGTTTGTTACTTCTAGGGTAATGTCGCCATCCTCGGTTAGAGCTGAATATCTATTCTGTAGCGAGATTCTGAACTCTTCTACCCTGCCCCTCACCACTAATTCCTTTGCGGGCTTCTTTCTTAGTAATCTGTTGCGCTCCTTCTTCAGATTTAGACTAATTCGGAACCTCACCATCCTGTAGTCTCTGCATCACACTTTCCCGATTACCTCTACATCTTGCATAATAGCGGGGGTTGAACACAGTATGAAGCCAACTTCATGTTGAGTCTTCCCGTTAGGACTTTCCATGTCCATTTCCGGTTCTTCCGTTTGCTGAAGAAGGTATTCATAATTTTTAAGTTATTGCGCTCTGCAAACTCAACTAGTAACTCCCCCCTAATATTTCTAGAACTAATGCCATAGTCACCTACTGCATGGTCTCCTGCCCGCTTTTTCCCTACCTTGGCATTGAAGTCGCCCATTAGTACAGTATACTGCGTCTTTACTTTTCGCATTGCCAATTCTACACCTTCGGGGAAGTTTTCAACCGCATGGTCATCATAACTACATGTAGGTGCATGGGCCAATGTATAGTAGTAGACGCCTTTTTGTCGTATATTTTTTTTCTTTTTACACAATGGGAAACCCTATAGGGTGCTTGTGTAACCAGAGTGACGAATTTGGCCGAATAGGCTCACCCACGTGCTTTGGCTACCGGAAAGAGAGCGAGCAAGTTGCATGCTATTTCCGTCACATCCACTGTTCGCTGTGATGCATCGAATTCGGACATCCTGTTACAATTTGGTGAAGCAAGCAGTGTACCTAATTCCCCTGCATGCACTATCTCAAAGAGCGCTATTGTTTTCTATTTTTGGACACCCTCTCTCACTCTTCGTGCGTGCGCCGAATTTTAAAGCAGCTTCCCGTGTCTGTTGCCACGTCAGGCTAGTCGGTGTTCCGTGCAAGTTCCGTTAATGCTAGTTACAAATTTTGTTCTTTTAGCATCTTTTTTGCGCTTCCTCGGCTTGTTCACTACAACTCGTCTTCCTGTTCTGAGGTGTGCGCATCGCTTTAGACTAACAGACGGCATTTATTACCATCTTCCTACGCGGGATGCCCGGAAGCCTTTCGAAACATGTCTTTACCCTCCAGTTAGGTTACTAAACCCTGCACCTAGTTTGTGACTAAGAAGCTGACTTCATGACAGCTTTACTTTCAGCATTTCTTTCGTTCCTGACGTACGTTTAATACATAAAATTTCAGTCTTATTTTCTTTGCTGTGAAATGCGCATCCTTGAACTATGTGCATACGTCCGCGCAAGTGGTGCATCTGCATCTGGAATATTAAGCGACTTGCCTGGTGTCCGAATCCTCTTTGTGCCGTGTTTGTGACTAATGTTCCATGGTTTACTGCTCCGCTTTATTCTATAAGTACTACTCTGAAAAAGAAAACTCCCAGCGTTTCCGTTCACAAATTTCCCAGCGAAGGAGGACTCTGTTTCAAATACTTCAGCTGTACTTTCCGTGAGAGGTGTCGCTCAGTGGTTGGCTCTTCAGCAAGATTCTGATTGACAATCACAGTCGGAGGCTATAAGCACAGCTCACGACTGGCGCACCCATGATCTGCTATAACCTCAGCTATACTGCGACAAACATTACCGTGGAAACTGCGAGCGCTCTTCAAATTGTCAACGTTTCGTTGAGGAGAATGAAGAACTCGACTGTCACATTTACGCTAATTAATAAAGCATGCGTAGGCTTGCGGCTATAGGCTGGCCAACCTCAATTCTATTTTCAGTTAGTTGTGCCCCAAAAGCGCCATCCTCGAGCAAACGGACCAACGCGCTTCGCACGCAAGCGGCAGTTTAGGCCAAGGAGGAGGAGTCACAGCGCCACGATTTCGCACTGACGGCAGACATGTAAACACCCTCGGTACGCAGGCCGTAAGGAGCACGCCCCCGCCGCCAGAGTTCGGCTGTGGTAGTGTTTAGTTCAGTTCTGATTCTTTCATGGGGTTTACTTCCCAAAGCGACTCGGGCTATGGGAGACGCCGAAGTGGAAGGCTCTGGAAAGTTTGACCACCTGGGGTTCTTTAGCGTGGCAACGTTGAGTTTTGGGCGAGTTGCTTGTACATAGCTTTAGCATGCACTGACATCGTCCAACACACGAGCGCCTTGCTTTTCGCCTCTATCGAAAAGCGGCCGTCGCGGCCGAGGTTTGATTTTGCATCCTGGAGCACTGTAGCCGACCGTCTTAACCACTGCACTACTACGGTGGGTGTTAGTGTTTAGTAATATACTTAACTATTGAGGAAGAAATAAGAACTGCACCCTAGAATTCACGACAATTAATTACGCTGAGCTTTCCCTCGGCTCCTTAAAAACTTCTTTATGTTATTTAGAGCCGCCTAGCATTTGAAAATTCTAAATAAATACAATCAGGCAAATACTGCAGCGAAGCATTCACTGCTATTTTTCATGTGTTTGGTTGTCGCCCCTAAGACGAACAAGATCATGCTTGCTGTATGCTATGCCAAAAACAATCAGACAGCTTTGGAAGAGTACCCATCCCACGTAGCCACAACTACGATGCCCGAAAAGACTGCGAAAGAATCCGGCACCTTACAGCGTATGTTCTGCATCCCGTGTAAGTGCAGTTCGTAGCCAGCAGCGTTCTGATATTATACTCGGTTTCACAAACTGTTTGCAGCGCTACAAATGCTTGACACGCACAACATCAACAACCTCGACTACGGGAACATCATGACTGTGTACTACCCAGCGCCATTATTAGACCATGGTCGACAGGCGTGCTGGAAGGCAATTATTCAGTTCGTCAAATCCTCAAGTGGTGCTATTGTCCGTGGATAAGGGTAATTTATATAAATTGTGTTTTAATTCTACGTAACTCTTTGTATCACTTGAGCATGGCCTGTGAAAGGCCGTTGTCGTTTGGAATACGAAAGATAAATATTTTCCTTATTTGCGCACTGCTACCAAGGAGTTCGCGACCATCAGGGCTGCTGAACGAACGCATGAATAGAGAGTTTTAGATTGCCGTGATCCGCGATGCGCTACCGTAATCCACTGCCGTGTAGATTTCCTTGAAAACGATAGATGGCGCCACATACTGGATATCGGCGCACAGACCTGCCGCGTCGAGAGCAATCAGCTTGTGCGCCGCCCACGCACGGTAGAGGTTCGCGGTGGCGGATCGCGGATCATGGTACGCTAAATATTTCTAATGTGTGGTTTTACCGTCCAGTCCATTGATTCATGGCTTCAAGCTTATATCTGTCGAGTAGCCTTATTTTTCGAGCACGGCCTAAGTAAAAGTGGCATTGCCTCCATACACGCGAAAAAAGCTGGTGTACATCATGACACCAACTATCACCCTGTGTTAAACGCTTCTTGTCCGCAAAAGACGTTATTTTAGCTTTCGCGACCAGTATGCTGCCAAGCAGAAAAAAAAAAACGCGTCGGCATATGGCCTTACGCGTATCAGTTGTCACGGCCTTCATTAAAAGTGCATAATAGCACATCACACCGCGAACTCGCATGGCTGCTTTCGCCTTACAGATATTGTGAAAAGGTGCAGTTTGGATCGTAAATACTGCATAATTTTGAAATCATATTTTTGCGTACGAAAGCAAATAGTGTACAAAAGTGCTCTGTGTGTCATTGTAGGCATTTAGAAATGGTCGAAATATACCTGCCGTAGGACATGCAGCAAACATGCTAATAAATAACCTTTTGAGTGAAAAACCCGCGCTCTGAAATGACCAAGGTTGAAACCGGTTAAGAATATATAGGAAGTGGACTCGAAAAGTACCAATTGGCAATCTTATGAAAAAAAAATGAAAAAACAATTGCTGACGATCGCGTTACTTTCTAACGCGAAATTTGAGGGCAGCTCATTAGCTGTGTCAGCTTCTCGATAGATTGAAGCGAAGAATTCGAACAAGACATGTATGAACGATTACAGACAACGTTTTTATTTTTCACACATATTCTTTAAAGAAACACTCCACTAACAGTTCTTGACTGTCATGAAGGAAGCTTTGTGGATCGGGAGGTCGCAGGAGGTCACGGGAGGCAGCGCGACTGGCTGATGCCGCTGACGCCACTAGCAAGTCAAGTCAACGTGCCTTTCGGCTTGGTATAAACGCACCGTGATTCACTGATGCCGGGCTGGCGCTTCGGCAACCGGCAAACACCGTCGCCGTCCCGCAGGATGAGTGGCGGGGTGTAGTGCGGCGGCGAACGGTGGCGGGAAGAGCGCGCGCAGCAACTGGAGAACATGAGGGGGAGGGGGACACGCCGCGGCGAGCGGTGTCAGTAGCGCGCGCTGCTCTGCAACCAGCACTATTTGGTTTCACCCCATGCTGGCCATCTGTAGTTCAAAGCTGATGGATATGAACGTATTCTCCAAGCGCACTGTTTACCCCTATGCTGGTGAAAAATATTAAAATATATGCGATATGCTATCGATCAGCAAGGTATGAAAAAATTAAAGGGCATTGTTTCGATTGACTACTTTTGGCCATGTTTCAATCCGTCTGCGTATATATGCATGTGTTATTTTTCCTTTGTGGCCATTCACCATAATGATAAAGAAAAGAAAATGAAAGCCCGAATGAAGGAATAAATTGAAAAAAAGTGCATATCTCGACAAGAAAAGGGATGGTTGGTCGTTTGGTTTGTAGGGTTTAGCATCCCAA
The DNA here is from genome assembly GCF_055883805.1 of Amblyomma maculatum. NCBI lineage: Eukaryota > Metazoa > Arthropoda > Arachnida > Ixodida > Ixodidae > Amblyomma > Amblyomma maculatum. The sequence goes on from NC_139345.1 coordinate 140,480,133, forward strand.
ACGGAACTCAGGCCATGAGAGACGCCGTACGGAAGGACGGCGGCAATTTCGACCACTTGGAGAATTAAAAGGTACAAAGAGGAGGTGAGAGGAAAGAACAGAGAGAACCAGGAAGAAAGGAAAAGATAAAGAAAATAAGGAAGGAAGGGCTGAACGAAAGAAATAGAGAAAGAACGTAAGTGAGAAAGAAAGAAAAAAGATAGAAAGAAAGGAAAAAAAAGGAAGAAAGAAGACAGAAAGAGCAAAACAAAGGAAGAGAAAAGGCAGGAAGCAAGCAAGCAAGCAAGAACGAAATAAGAAATACCGCTGTGCAGTGGTTACGATGCCAGCCACAATGTCACCGGGTCCTTGGTTTATGGCTAGCCTCCGGCCGTGGTTGCATTGTGTGCCTTTATTTCGAATGGTAGACGATTTTTCACGCAGACCTATGTGGGGCGGAGTTTAATATCAGTGCACTCAGGAAAAAGAACACACCCATGACAAAAACCATTCCCAGCCACGCCCTTGACCCGACTGGCTGCCGCTCGGTCTTTATTCATAAGGACGAATTGTTCTTTCAAAAATGCAGCGCTCGGTCCTTTTGCTTTCGCATTCCGTTAGTTGTCTGGCGCGCAAGCCAGAGGGTAACGTAGGCACTGGCTTAAACTTCGTAAATGCTCGTACAGGGCGTTCTTGCACATCATCTCGCACGCGCTTGCGTTGTTATAAACTCTACCTCTACATTCTGACACCGTGAGCCCAACAAAACGAGTGTTCCGCACAGAAAACAGTGAGTAAATCGACACAGCTCATACATGGGGAAAGGAACTGACACAACCTCTCGCCTCCGTATTGGAGACGGCGCACAGATAGACTCTCGGAGCGCACCAGTCTGGTGGGAGTCTGTAGTGACTCCCAATCTACGCCCTCTGAAAAACGCCGGCACCCCCAGTTTCAGTCGCTGCTTTGCTCGCAACCACGACGACAGCGGCAACAGTACTGCTCTGGCAACACCGGTTGCAGCCGCAGCAGCCGCAGCAGCCGCAGCAGCGGCGGCCGAGTCGGAGCTGTTTCCCGCTAGCAGTATCGGAAGCCGCCGGGCGCCGGCATGCACTCCGCGAAATTACGTTTCCCAAGGAGCAAGAGCCAGAGGCATTTTTCAAAACAACGCGGCTCGCGTACGCTCCGCCACCGTTATTCTTGGTGCTGTTCGTGTTTTTCTCACGAGCAACGTGCTCTATTCTCGCTGCATGCCTGTCGCCTCAAACACCGACGAGAAAAGGGCTCCCGTGCTCACTCCGCCATCGGCGGCGCTAGTGGTCCACCAGTAGGTCGTGCGTGTTCGTGTGTCCTTGTTTTCTTATTTCAGACGCAGGTTTGTTTGTGTGCGCGGTTGCACGAGAACGCCGGTCGCTTACGCAGCCTGCCCTGACTGCATTTTTTTTCCTTTGTCTATTTTCGCAACCTGTATTTGGCACGGTGTTGTGAGTGCTACGCTGATATTTTCTTGTCACGACCTCACTTCATTTCGGAGAAAAACGAACAGTATTGTGTGCTTGCTTGTGTCCTTCTAGCGGCGCTCACAGAGGGAGAGAGATACGGCCTAGCACGCGATCCCCAACTAAGTGCCACGCGGCATGTGGAACCATTCATCATTGAGTGACTTGGTTGCGCATTCCGCGTCGCGCTGCGACGAAGCAGGCCCCCGCCGGCGTAGGGTGCGACGCGCGACTTACTGCGCTCCTCTGAACTTTCTACTTTGCCGAGCAAGAAACAAATTTTTGTGAGCCGAGTTGAGAGAGGCGGGAAAAAAATTCTTGAACAGAGGAGACGTCGTGCGTCGGCTCAGAAGCGGTCTTAGCCGGGGCTCACTGCTTTCACTAAGGACACACAAGGACAACTTCCTTCTGTCTGGCAACTCTTACGGTCCAGGTTAGGGAAAGCTGTCGCGAATTCCTCAGGTTGGGAGCTCTCTGCTTGACTCGTGTAAAGGGGTGGGCTCTGCGCGGAGTGGAGCTCATCACTGGTCCATTTTTGAAGCCTTTGTAATGTTGACACACTAGCGCGTGGTTTTCAGTATGCTTAGTACTAGTGCGCATTCCTGTACTCCGGGCTGTAGGTGGCCCCAATTTCACGTTCAGGTAGCCCCTTTTGAGCGCGGATGTCAAGAGTGTTTGCCGAGCTCATATATCGCCTGCCTCAAGGCAAGATTGCTCAAAAGGGTAGGGCATAAAAACGGCATAACGTGTTTAAAACGGGGGAATCCTCACAGAAATAGTTATGCCACTAAAAGATAGTATTTTAAACACTGTTGGCTATTTAAAAACGCATTCAGACGGAACTGATTTTGAACGATACAAAATCAAAAGCTTATTTTTTGAACAGGCTCACCTAAATGTTGCCCTCATAATCTAGTGCCTTTAAATACATAATGAAGTTTCTTTCGGTTATTTTCTTTTACCAAGTTGCTACACTGAGCTCAGTTGCCTGACTAAAAACATGGCATACCAACATGAAAATTGTTTACACCAGCGCTCTAACTCCGTTAACCAAGCGAGAAACCATATCGCAAAATTAAAGAAACCGAAGCAACTTAGAACAGAAAATGGAGATTCTGTGTAAAACTATAATTTCTGAATAGCGTGTGCAAGTTCGTAATTTTTTAACAAAAATAAAAAAGCACTGCTTCATGCATGAGCGCCTAATTTGCTTATAGAGAGAGGCTGCATGTTAAAATTTGCCTGACTTCCGCCGTACGTTTTTTCTTCTATAAGTGTGCGAATTCCTATGCGCACAACAAAAATGTCTGCCTTACAACTTTGCTATGAATTCTCGGGTTCTTTTTGTTGCCACTTCCTGCCCGCACTTCTTGCTAATGCCAGACATGGGCGAAGTAAGGCTTTAATTCGCCACAATATTTGAAGACAGGGCATAAAGTGCTAGAAAAGCATTGTACAGGTCTCCTCGATCCTTCCTCGGCGTCGTTTAATGTGTGGAGCGGTAACGTGCGGAAGCCGCATGGACTATTTTGCCATATATTCTGCTGCTGAATGACAGATGGCTAATTGCTTGCTTTGAAAAGTAAAAGCAAATGAACGCGATTTTTTTGTGCGACCGTTCATAATGTGCTGGCTATATTAACCTTCGCGCACATTGCTTCCTCCTGTCGCATACGCAACTCTCCTATGTGAGATAGACTGTCTCGTCTTGTCTCAACTGGGATAGTAGAAATTTCCGCTGCCTGCTGACATCGTCGCTCACTCTAACCCAAGCCATTTCAGATACGCCATTAAAAACTTTTTTTGTTAATCTCGACAATACTGTCAAGCCTACCCCTCATGTAAAACCGCATACTCCTGGGGTCTTTGAGGTATTGGAAATTAAATAAATAAATAAATAAATTTCGCAAGGGGTGCTCAAGCTACGAAACAGTCGAGGTGTGACGACCAAGGAAAGCGATAGCTTTATAATTTCGTTCATTCTGTGGTGGATTGTAATCTTTACCTATTTAAATTGATCGCAACGTCAGGAACGATTGCTATGCAAGAAAATCAACTTCCGAGTTTCGCCAGTCTGGCGCTACTACTTTTTGTGTGAACAACTATGGTTCCTATGCAGCTACTATAGATTTCATCCAACATATTCACATATGGCTCATTTACGCCATTGTTTCGCGATGCCTTCATGACTTTTGTATTTTCGGCTCAGCAAGAAGCTCCCGCTCAACAACGAAATAGCTATATGTATGAGTTGGTTATATCGGGGGCATTTTTTTCTACCTGGTTGATAGTGTGGACCTTTCTTCTTTTCTTTTTCAAATAAAATCAAGGTTGTCCTGATTACATTAGCGTGATCACATAAGTAAATATAGTATTCGTAACAATTAGTAAGGTGATTGATCTGTAATTGTTCAAGCCATTTGTTATGTATACAAAATATTAACGTTCTTCATAGAGGCAGATTTTATCGATGTCACGAGACTGCTTAAACAGAGCGGCAAGTCTTTCTAGAGCGGTCAATTCACCACCTTTAAACAAATAAACAAAACCCGCAGTTACCTTGTCCTACCCAGACACCTTCCTTCAGCCTTCTCATTTTTTCCAAGCCATTCTTTTCTTCGCACATCTTCACCGCCGCAACATCGGCTTGCTTAGCACAATGGCCAATTTCAGCATTGTCATGATTACTCTGCTAACATACAGAGCAGTGTTACACTCCTCAGTTACATTTACTACTTTATCCATATTGCTAATGGCAAGGGGCTCGACTACTGTGTCCAAGTACGCGGGATCGAATACCAGCCTCAGCGACCGTTTCGATGGAGACGAAAAGTAAGGCGCCCTTGTGCTGTGCGATGTCAGTGCATATTGAAGAGCATATTGAAGAGGTGGTCTATATTTCGGGAGTTGTCCACGACGGCGTCTCTTATAGCCCAAGTTGCCGTGGGACGTCAAACCCCATAAACCGAACCAAAACCGTTTTACTAGGGGTCGGAATAGCGCGAAATCAACAAATAAACGCAGTAGAGGGAACGCTGTAAAAGAAAACTCTATCGACACAGCGGAACATCGCGCATGTTAATACGCCCCACTCGAGAGCTAGGCATTGCATGTCGTCATCGTTATACTGGCAAGTCCCTTTACGCTGTTCTCTTTCGTCCTTTTTTCTTCTTTCTGTACTTCAAAGTCCAAAAGATTTTATAGTATTATTATTATTATTATTATTATTATTATTATTATTATTATTATTATTATTATTATTATTATTATTATTATTATTATTATTATTATTATTATTATTATTATTATTATTATTATTCACATCTCCGACTATTTAGCTCTTAACCACTACTAATTGTGCTGACAAGACATAGCGATATATCATTAACTCTCCATAAAGCCGAATAGTATATGCCCGCATAAAAGGTCTACGCACAAACCATATCTCAAGAAACTGCCCAAGTTTGAGTTGGCTTAGTTGGCCATATGCAGAGTATGGGAGTTTGCCCGTCGCCAATCTTTGATTTCGTTTCAAGACTATAGGGTTTAGAGGTCAGGCTTCAGAGGAAGATTCACAGAATGGATGAATGAAATGTTTACTAGTAGTGCTCTATAAAATTTTCAGATCCCTTACGAAGCATCTGGATCGCAGCGCTTGAATGCAAGTTGATGGAGATAAGCACACTCAGTCCACAGATCGAGAAAGAGTCATTTTAACATGCGGAGTGGTCGGTGTTTAAAAGGGCGTTTTCTCGTTTTTGGGCGTATAGTGCTCTTTAGCTTTAGCTGAGGCTATCTCTTCACATTGTCGCTGAATCGGAACGTGCTCGCGGCCCAGTCCCGGGAACATTTATTAATTTTTTTTTTTAAGATAACAGGGAGTGCGAAAACTGACAGACAGACAACAGCCTACCATCACAGTGGAAGCCGCAGGGCACCGCTTTAAAAAAAGGCAGGCCGCCGAAATTTGCACTCTTGCCAGCCCCTTTCAAGCTCGCCATGCACAGACTACGCGAGCAACTCGAAAGCATCCCGCACACTAGTTACAGAGGCGGCGCCATGCAAGATCGCGTCAAAACTCGACGGACGCTACTGAACGCTCTTTAGTAATGGGAACTATATCCTGCTTTGCTGACAAACTAGAAATGACTAATAACCATTTAAGGCCCGGCACAAGTGTCGTACTCGGCAACAGCCCAGGAAACCTCTTTTAAGGTTTCTTAAACTTTGCGTGCTGAACTGCCGCTTCATGATTTGTGGGAACACGTCACAACTGACAAATAATGGCTACAGTATGAGCAGGTGTCCGTGAAAAAGAAGCTCAATATTCTCGTTGACGAGGAGATCGCGATCACCCTAGGACTATCACTTTGCCGCCACCGACACACTTCTGGGCACTGACGTTCACAACATGTTCCAGAAGCAGATTCTAGCGCGCCTAGCAGGAAGTACACACGTCTTCCTCTCTTACCCCAACAGGTTGTACGGAGCCGGCGAATCCCATTACCAAACGCACTAGGAGAGTAAATCATTGCGTTACGTTTTTTTCTTGGCAATCGTGCTTGTACGCAGCCCACGTACTTATCTTTCTAAACATGTGTGGTGATATCTAGATTTTGTGCTATTGCACTATCCTTGTGCACATATTGAATAATAACAAAAAACACAACAGAGTAAACAACAGCACATCCTCATGACTACCATAACACAACATAGAACAAATGAATATACCACAGTAGCAATGCAGCACGCCATAGGACTCAAAGCACTGCGAAAAAGACAACATAACATGCATCACCAGCAACACCCGCACCTAAAAAAAAAGAAGATGCAACACACCATAGAGGCCACACAACGAAGAACGCACAACACACAGTATATGCGCACGTATGCACGCACGTGCGCACGCAAACGCACGCATGCACACACAAACACAAGGCCGTGTATATGCACGCAATAACAGAACAAAATGCTAAATTTGAGAGCGCGGACTAAGTACAAAAGAATTCGGTCTTTGTGATCCGCGCAGAACCGTTTATATTGAAGGATATTTTTTTAAAGTAACAATTTCGCTCTCGTTCAGCTCCTCCAGAACTTTAGGATTCTTTGCTTTAATAAAATCTGGAAATAAGAGACCATGCTTCATTCTCGTAGACACCACAATTTATCGCGAATCCCCCCTTCGCTTTCCACCCTTCCTTTGCACCCAGGTCGTCTTCACACCTAGACCGAATTCATAGCTTGGGGGTATATATCTGTCTACTAAGCTAAAATACAGCTATGTGGGCTCCCGTATAGCTTCCGTTTATTATCTGCCTTTTGTGTGTCTTTATTATACAGACCACATTTTCTTTTGAATTGTTTTTTCACCCTCGACGCACTGGTGATCTTTCAGCGGCGTATTCTGCGGTAAAATATTTCTGGGCTTCCGGCGTTTTCATCTCGGACTCGCTGGTATGTACGTGCCTCGAATCTTGGATTTTTTGCACGCGCATAAGTTTGAGTAAAACGCGCCGCCTTTGTTGACGTTTCGACCCCCCTCACTTATTTAAGATATGGTCCCGTTTCTTCTGAGCGACATATCAATGCCACGATTCAAGTCTCTCCTTTCGCCTCTCTTTTTAAGTAGAATCAATTTACCTTCTTCCGTGACTTCAAAGAACTCTGGACGGCGGTTCCAGGTCAAGCGGAGTTGGCAGCCTTCTCCTTCCGACTCTGCCGGGCCCAGCGTATCTGCGATGTTAGGACGCGTATTCTGCTATTGAAAGAGCTATGCGATTGCATACGCCATAAGGAGACTATTAGCGCACTGTTAATTTGCTTTTTCGAAAACAATGTTTTATAAGCAGTAATAAGCACCTTGTGATTTTCTGATTTCTCGACTGCTTCTTCACTGCTTGTATTTCTCGACTCTTTATTACTATTGCAACTGGCCGTAATTTGTACTATTTTGATATCGAGACATACTGGCACGGACGGGGGGAACACAGCCGCACTCGCAGCCGCAGCGCGAACGGATGGGCCTACTGACATGTACAACGCCCTTCACCCCAACTCCATGACTAACCCGATAGACTCAAATACATACCACACAATGCTCACTGAGCACTCCCCTGGCAGAGTGGTGGTGCACTGTGTAAACACCAACATAAAACATGACCGCAGGACAGCAAGCTTATGTTATATGAAGCAATACAAAAGCCGGTGTTTGACAGCACGAAAGGGCACAGGAGATACCGCTCAACAAAGTATTAGCGAACGCAGCCTACACACTACCGAGTTGACAAGTGGTTTCTCGGCAGGCAAGAAAAACGCAAACCCAAAACATGCACCCACTGTCAGGAACAGTGTATTGTAGATCTAAAAAATCTTATATGGCAATGCGCATCTTTTTCACGAGTAAGAAACAAAATTACGCATATTCCACATGGCGACATGCCCACACTAGCATATCAGATAATATCTTGCACCGCAATACAACTTGCCATTGCCACCTGTAACAGTGAGAGCGCCCTGCTTCTAGTTGTGTGAGAGAGGTCTACTAAAAACGCGCAGATCGGTATCATCATGGCAAGCTACGAGAAATAGCTTGGACAACCGTCAAAAAGCGAGAAGCTACACTCCCATTCCTCATAATTCCGTAATTACACAAACGGCGACCGGGAGCCACGCCTTCCATCAAATAAAGGCTTTATTCATTCATTCATTCATTAACACAGCCGGAACCCATAATACATACTTGAGGAATGTGCTCGTCATTGGAGACATAGCAGTGGCAGAATGCAATTCTAGGCTTCGCATGTATCTATCTAGTGAGTGGAGCACAAGAACTTGGGCACGTAACGACACGCTTTCTTTGTGGTCTGGAAAAAACAAACATATAAGCAGTTGGGCTAGTACTGAACTGAGTTCAGTGTCCTAACTATTAAAGACTAGATATGGGTTACGAAAGGCAAGCTTTTGCAAGCATTACGGCTGAACGGCAGCAGCGTCGGCCTTCTAAGGGATGCATCTCCATCTTATAATAATAGGTGGTTTGGATTCATCGCCTTATTTTTAGCTTAGCTTTTTCCAGATTACTTGAAAATTTGGCTAATGCACGCAAATCCAGTGCCTGCAAAACGAATGCACTGAAGTTTCTGACTCCCGGCACCTAGCCCCCAGCTAGCTTGATGATACTTCGTGTCATAAAAATTGGGCATTCTAAATGCCCATTTAGTGGATTTTTTGAAACGAAATGTTTTTGAAACAATAACGCAGTGAAAGTGAATCCAGTGTCCCATTCAGTGCTTCTTTTCAAGTTTAGGTGGTTCCCATCAGTGTGGCGCAGTGGTTAGGGTGCTTGACAACTGTGCTTGAAGATGATGGATCGAATCTCGACATTAGCGCCTGCCTTTTGGGGTGGGGGCGGCGAAAAGCAAGGCGCTCGTGTACTGTGCAAGGTTAGCAGACGCTAAAGAACCCCAGGTGGTCAAAATTTCCCAAGCCCTTCACTACAACCTCTCTTTTAGCTTGAGTTGCTTTCGAATGTTAAACCCTATAACCCACACCAAATAATCAAATTTAGATTAGTCAACCCGAAAAGATCGCCCACTGCACACTGAAAATTTGAATTTGTCAGAAACGGCGTTCAACCAACACTTCAGTGTCACCAGTTCAGTAGCAATTTCGAATGAGGAGCATCAATCTATAACTTAGCATGCTTATGAAATCCCCATGCATGCCGCAATGGAGCCGGATCAAACGAAGAAGAAAACGTGTTGTAAAAAGCGAGCGCTTCACGAGTTCGGTTTACAGCAGAAGATTGCTGACCCCGGCCAACAATGCCTTAATTATGCGGCCACTCCCAAAGATCATGGCCACCACAGTGTCTCTATAAGATCATTCTTACATCAATCCTAGATTATAGGAGAGGCAGTCATTTTAATCCCCCACCACAGGGCAGCAGGGGTTAGGACGCTCGGCTTCTGTTCCCAAGTATGCAGGATCGAATCCGGGCCATGGCAGCTGCTTTTTGGTGGAGTCAAAAACCTAGGTACCTGTGTGTTCTGTGACGTGAGCGTAAGAATACCAGGTAGTCGAACTTTCTGAAGTCCTCCACTATGGCATCTTTCATGGCCTGGGTAGCTTTGGGATATTAAAACCCCAGAAACCAAACCAAACCAGCCATATTTATTAGCTCACCTGACTTATATTTCCTTCTTCATACCAGAAAAAAAGAGTACCTACATAAGAATCGTCGCATTTCCTAAGAATATCTGGATTCTCTTTCGGGTAACTGTCATATACTTCATCAATCCTTGTTGTTTGTATTCACCCAGACGATTGGTGTAACTAACCTCCTTCAATAATTACTTATATGTGTATGTAATCTGCTCTGGCAAATATAGGCGTCACTCATAAAAGAAAAACATGAGCGCAACAACGGAGAAAACAGTCATCACTCGCTGGATAGTATGCACCAAAACGTATGGATACATTTTGATAAGTTGCTGTTCAGCGTATATTTTCGCTTGGTGTAACTAATGGTAAAGAAGAGCACTGCTCTTTACCTCTCTGATCATTTTAAAGCATTTTGTAGTGTAAATTTCAGAGTCTTTTGTTTCCTAGCCCGAACCATTGGGATTAACCACATGTCGAACGATGCAGAGGATGAAAATGAATACAACTGAAGACACAAGTTTTTTATATCAGCTAAGGATGTTCGGCAAATACTAGTTTGTGCAGGAAGTGGTGCTTACAACCCAGTTATCATATGTATGAGCGAAAAGAGGCATCTGAGGGAAGAGAGATCTGTGTGATGCTAGCATAAAGTGTGTAAAATTGGCAGAATTTTTTTTTTCACTGCAAAGACTACTGCACCTACGAAACATTCCACCGCACCTCGCATTACAAAAATCACGGAATGAAGAAAATCGTTTAACCGTCACTTGCGTTCTTCGACGAAACCGAAAAGAATAGCAAATTTATTCCATTTAAGCAATCATCAATCCTGCCAACAAACAGAAAACAAAATTGCTAGTATTGAGAAGACCTGGGATATTGCGCAAGACAAAATGTAGCTAAATTTAGCACATAATAAATGGAACTTTCTACGCCGACTGCTTGAGGTAAAGTCATAGGCACTCCTATAAAATAAAAACAAGTATTAAAATGTATATATTTTGTATATTTTTAGTTTTCATGATGCGGCATAGGATTCGTTCAGGAGATTTTGAGAAAAATCGAGCGTGCTATAATTTCTTTTATTTGAATCAATGTTGTGCCTGTTTTATATTCGTGTTGTTTTGCTTATTTTAAAATATTTTAGAGAAAGAACATGGCAGCTCTAGAGCTTCAATTTTTTTTTCCAGAAATAAGAATAAAGTCTGAATATTAAAAGAAATCGTTGTAGTGCCAAACCTTTTGGAGGCATGCCCGAATGTAGGGTTGAATAATTGAAAATTTTGAAAACAGACGCTGAGTTGTATGTTTACTTTTTTAACTTTGAAGAATATAATGCACACTCGTTTTGTCCGCAACGTTTCTCAGGTACTGAGAATTCTTGAGAGGGATTTTATTAAAAATCATAGATGTCGTTATCTTTTAACTTCGAATCAAAGTTGCTCCTTTGCAGTTCTCGAATTTTTGGACAATTTGATGCGTTGTGGAGAACACTCCTAGCGGTCTAGAGCTCAACATGCTCCCTCAAATTAAGATTATAGCCTGCATAATAAATAGAAAAGGATTATTTCAAGCTACCTAAAACATCATGAGAGTATTTAAGGTTGAAAATTGACTTTATTATAGGCTGTTCAAAAGGGCAAAAATTGTATTTTCCGCCTTTAGTGACATGCAATTTTTTTCCGAGACAACTGCGCCATCCTGCAAAAGTAAGGTTTATTCAGTCGAGACATTTTCCCACCACATATAAAATGTTATTGCTAACAAAAAATGGTCACACGACCTCGATTACCGTTTGTCTTTGCCACAACGGGTGTCTCAGCTAAATTTAACCAAGGTTTTAAAAAATAAGCGAAGCCATAGTGCAGTTAAATTAATAAATAGGTTTTCAGAGTCACCTATGCAAATCTGCAGTATATAACCTTATAGTTAGGAAAGACTAATTAACTACTTTCTATTATTGGCTTGAGAGAAAAAGTGGTAATGCAAAAGTGGAAGATGTTCTCGAAAAATTGCTAGCTACGTTATTTCCGTTAAAATAGCGTTTATATAAAACGATTTTTTTACCAGCCGAACACGACGTCTAGTGCAACAATAAAAACATCCTGCTCATTGTGGAGTCACTTTAAAGCCTCGAGACACGCCCGAGACAATAAAATCCGCTTTCCTGCGCCGTGCTCTGTACGATCAAGCTGCTTTTACGCACTTGGGGAGCAATCTAAAATAGCAGCTGGTCAGGCGTTATTGAAGGCCTATATATAGGATGGCGTAAGTCGTAGCAGTATGGAAACAACGCGGATAATCGTTTTTAGAGGAGATCTACAACGTTTGTATTAATACTTTTTTTATCAAGGAAATAATTTAAAAAGAGTAGCTTACTATTCTTTACTAATTAATTAACTTTATTGAACGAAAAAATACTGCAGATTAGCATAGGTGACTCTGAACCGCTCAGAATGGGTTTCACAGCTCTGAACACTACTTTGCTAGTAGCGACTGTTCACTGCGTGATTATTATTCCCTGCTCAGTTAACCCATAGCCGTTAATACGCTCTAGAGCATGATGCGCCAAGAATATGAAACCAAAACACATATTCGTGATAAATAAAGAAATGAGACACCTAAAGAAGAGTACACCGAATAGCAGGCGGATACGTCACGCGAGCACGCAAAGCGTCACACGTACTGCGCCTTGAGGCTGTATCAGCGCATCCCCGAAACAAGATGGTGGTGGATATCAATAAAGTGTCAATATTTAACAAGACCACGCAGTCCGCAGCAGTGGTAGGATAAAGATAGCCCTTCGGACATCCGCTGCCGTTTCTACGGTAAAGATGCTACGAGTCCAATTGGCAGGAAGCGACCCACGCCGGGACTAGAGCTCACAGATTCGGTCGGCACGTCTCCGCGGTCCTGGCCGTGTGTTTATCCACGCACCAGGCATCGCGTGAAGCCTCGCACGTGACCTTTGGGGCACAAGATGCATCCTCTCCCGCGGCTTGCCCTGCATGGAGATCGATCGCGGAACAAAAAACAAACAATTGTATTAGGTGCACACACAATAAGAACAATAAATTGACGAACATCTGAAAAAGAACACATGAGTCGGGCTTAGAATTTCGAAAAGAGAAGCTTTATTTTCGTCTTTTGTTTTCACACTGCTGTGGGAAGGAAGTCGGCAGGTATAGGAATGGAAAACTACAGAGCGAATACAGGAGTGAAAAGGAACGAACAAGCTACTCTAATACCAGGATAAAACAACAATTATAAAGATAAACTTTTGAACGAGTATTGTTAAGATTTGACGATATAGAAATACTGTATGAACTCCAAGTATTGTTGATAAATCGTAATCTTGACCACCGGTGGCTTATTGTTAGCGATGGCGACATGTTCGTACCTATATTGGGGTTATTAGGCAATACTAATTATGCGGCTAAAAGGTAGTGTTTTTAGTATTTTAAAGTAGGAGACCTAAGTCTTCATAGGAATTGACGCCATCTGTTTCGTTTTTATTTACTTATGCAGTCTAGTATGTGGCTTCAATATATATATATATATATATTGCGGTAGGAGGCTGTCGCACAAGCTCTCTAGACTACCACGCTCGAGAAGCAATGCCCAGTCCTGTAGCGATTGCACGCCCGGTTAGGAGACGAGGGCTGTGGTGGCTCAATTATGGTTGTCCAGCTGCTCCCATCTTTTCAGGGAAAACATTGTGTATGACGTCACAAATAACCCTGCGGAAGTCCCGTCAGAGCACCTGCCGACCAGATTATGTGACATGCTTTGCGATAACGCACACCGCTCTGACAAATCAGCGCTAGATCTAGTGACTTGCGAACTGTCACCTGAATGGGAACTCGCCTAATCGGCTGCAGACCGCTTTCATTGATGAGAGGTTCATGACGCTACAAATTTATGTCACTTGGTCGAACATCGGTTTGCGAGACGTTGCTGTCATTATAGATCATGACCTTTCTCAGTAGATGAAGCATTGCATGGGCAGATAGAGGACGCCATCTACCCATAAAGGCAGTTAGTCGAAATGTCAATTTTAATGATTTTGTGTTAGTGCATAGCCTCAAGTGAAATGCAACAGACAACAAAGCTGACAATTACGTCGTTCTCAGCCCACAGAGTGTTAATGTTTAATGACAAGTTTTTGTAACCTAGAAGGAAATACGTCTTCATGGGCAGCCACCTACTGTGGGAATAATAGCAGTGTGTAAATAATAATAATCCTAGAAGCAAACTGACAGTGAGTGACGCTACACCAGGCAGCCACCGAAATGCCGCGTGAAGTGTGGTTGGGTTTCAGTCCCTGAACATGGTGTCTCTTTCTGTTCGCGAAACTGTCACCGAATGCCTAACTGCCATTTTAGGAACACCAACTCGTGAAAGAAACCTTGGAAGCAAAGAAGAATTTTGCAATTTTTTCGCTGTTAATTTTTGATGGCCTAATATTAATTCAGTATATTTCAAGTTCAAATAAAAATGAGTAACATTTGGAGAAAAAAGTTGCGAGTTGCTGATGGTTGGACTCGAACCAAATTACTTTCAAAATTAGCGTGCGGTGCTATGTACACTGCACTGCAGCAGGGACCCTTCTCTTTTTATTAATTGGCAGTCTTTTACGGAAAATAAAATTCATTGCACAAAAAAGCCGCCAACTCATACCTAATATTCTCTCAGCGCGCCCAAGGGCTATAACCTTCGTAACCAGTCCTAGTCACATTTTTGAGATTTTAAAACCTATAAACCTGTGAGTACTTTCACTAAAGTATACACGTGCAGGCGGGCATTCATATCTCAATGATACCCGGACATTCGGCAGCGCCGTATGCAATGGAGGCCCACTAGCATAACTAAGTCAAAGGACAGCAATCTTCATTATCTGCAGGAAAAAATCTAATTCCATACAGGTGAGCGGTAACTAATTTTATTAGTCCTTTGCAGCACGTCCCCGAACTAAACACCTGCGCAAAAGTGCAAAATACGTAATCTATTGTTTCGGGCAGTTTACAGGTCACCTCTCTAGGTGTAGATTCCTTGCAACGTACATGCAGGAAAGTGAGACATTGGAGGTCCGCTGCTATAAGTGGGTCCTCTTTAGTTCACAGTGCAGTGCATCCTGTACTATCGCGAGTGCCTCGTGAAACGCTATCGATCATAGAGGGTGGTAGCTGCGGGAGAACATGAAATGCTAGTTAACGTAGAAAGACGGGCTGGTTGGTCTTGATAAGCAGAGTGCATATTTTGTCAGCGTAAAATTAAAGACAGGACTAAAGGAGAAAGACAAGGGACAAATGCTGAACTTCAACTTGAAGTTCAGCGTTTGTCCTTTGTCTTTCTCCGTTAGTCCTGTCTTTAATTTTATGCTGACAAAATATGCACTCTGATGAAATGCTAATTGCGTCAACACTGCCAAAGTCGACAGCGTGGATAAGCCATTAGGCAGACACACGTCATCATGAAAGTCATAATTAAGACGCAAAAAAAAAACCGTAAAATCCCGGAGAGCTCATGGAAACATTCGTAATGTTTTATTTATTTACGGTGTGAATGGCATACTTGTAATGAAGTCATTTGATGGCCACCTGTTTCATTACTTCATTGTTGTCGGCAATATCAGAAACCCCCTCATCACTGTCAACTATTATTGCGTCCTCTCTATATTTGTAACATAACCAGTTGTAAGATGAGCGTTGTATGCGTCCTAATAAATAATAAATTGGTTCACAGGAAGGGAAAGGCGCAGTAACTGTCACACTTGCTCTGTGGACACCCGAACCGCGCCGTAAGGGAAGGGAGGAGGGTGGGAATGAAAGTGGAAAGAGAGAAAGAGGAGCCGTAGTGGAGGGCTACGGGGTAATTTCGACCACCTGGGGATCTTTAACGTGCGCTGACATCGCACAGCACACGACGCCTCTTCGTTTCGCCTCCATCGAAACGCAGCCGCCGCGGTCGGGTTCGAACCCGGGAACTCCGGCACAGTAGTCGGGCGTCTTACCACTGCACCACCCCGGCGGGGCAAATTGATGTTCTTCTTAGGCCATGAGCCACGGCGCTAAAAAATGACAAACAAAACATACCAGCTAGCTCAGCAACTAACTCCATTGTAAATATGCGGTTATTACCAGCATGGACCGCCAACTAGTTGCCTTGGTCAGCACTGGGTGCATCACAGGGCTGGTATCATTAAGTTGCGCAGCTCTAAAATTCAATCCCAACCTATCATCCATATTCACTTCATTAAAATCAACCTGAAAGTGCGCCATTCAATTAATATTTCGTAGTGTTAGGCGCTATAATTCAGATGAATTATTATTTCACACCAAATATCCTGCGTGATTTCGCGATTCACAGATACTGCGCCATTCCTTTCCAGTCTACCAATTATAGAACGGCGGTGAATTTTGGTGCGATCAACGCTACGTTGTTGTTTGTTGTTGTGTCTGTAGGAAAAACGTTGTTGTTGTTGTGGCTGTAGGAAGAAGGGAAAAAAAATGCACGGGCCTGCTACTGGTTCTGCAGCTGAGCCACCTCCGCTGACTGATTGATATATAGGAAGGAAAAGGCACGATAACTGTCTCTCTTGTTTTCTGTGGACACCTCCACCACGCCGTAAGGGAAGAGAGGACGGTGGGAATGAAAGAGGAGAGAAAGAGGAGCCGTAGTGGACGGCTACGGAGTAATTTCGACCACTTGGGGATCTGTAACGTGCGGTGACATCGCACAGCACGCGGATGTCTCTTCGTTTCGCCTCCGTCGAAACGCAGCCGCCGAGGTCGGGTTCGAACCCGGGTACTCCGGCACAGTAGTCGTGCGTCTTACTACTGCACCATCCCGGCGGGGCACCTCCGCTGCCTCGTGCGGACAGAAAAGAAAATAGAGAAGAAAGGAAAAAGAACAGGGAGAGAAAGACGCACGCCGCAACAACAGCTGTCGTCCACCACCGAAGTGGTAGCGGGTGCAATGAAGGCCTACAACAGATAATCGGTGGCTGGCTAACTCCCACCGCAAGCAGCGTTGACCTACCGTCCCAGCCCGTAGGGCCAGGAGCTGCCACCCTTCACCACCTCCTAGGAAGAAAGAAAAGAAAATGCACGGGCCTGCTACTGGCTCTGTAGCTCAGCCACATTCGCTGCCTCATGGGTGGTGAAGGGTGGCAGTTCCTGGCCCTACGGGGCTGGGACGGTAGGTCAACGCCGCTTGCGGCGGGCGCTAGACAGCCACTGATTTTATCTGTTGTAGGCCGTCATTGCACCCGGGACCGCTTCGATGGTGGTGGTTGGTTGGTTCATAGGAAGGGAAAGGCGCAGTATCTGTCACACTTGCTCTGTGGACACCTGAACCGCGCCGTAAGGGAAGGGATGAAGGTGGGAGCGAAAGTGGATAGAGAGAAAGGGGAGCCGTAGTGGAGGGCTACGGAGTAATTTCGACCACCTGGGGATCTTTAACGTGCGCTGACATCGCACAGCACACGGACGCCACTTCGTTTCGCCTCCATCGAAACGCAGCCGCCGAGGCCGGGATTCGATCCCGGGAACTCCGGCACAGTAGTCGGGCGTCTTACCACTGCACCACCCCGGCGGGGCATTCGATGGTGGTGGACAACGGCTGTTGCGGACGGCTGTTGCGGCTCGCATCTTTCACTCCCAGTTCTTTTTAGAGCGCAGCTCTTTGGCGGCCGTTCCTGGGTTTCGCGGCGGCGTCGGCGTCGGCCTCGTAACCAGTTCCGCCCCCTTTTCAGCGCCCCGTTCGAGTCGGCGCTTTGGCCACCGGAGCCTCGCAGGAGGAGGGGGTGGGGTACACTCAGCGGCGAATGATGGGGGCAGGAGCGCGCGCAGCTACCGGAGCACACGAGGAAAAAAAAAGGGGGTCGCCGGAGGCAGCGCTAGCAGCGACTGACTGAAGTCGCTAGCTAGTCAACACAACGTGCTGCGTAGAACACCGTCGCCGCCATGCAGAAAGAGGAGACCTTCCCCCCTCTTCCTGAGTGGAGGCGAGGGTGCTCTCCGGTTGCGGAAACGCCGACCCGCTCCGCAAGTATGCGGGCGCACCGAGACGACCGGTCCGGAGGGGGATACAATAGCGCTCGCATCCTTGATCCGCAGAAAGCAAACGTACAGCGGCGGATCACGGTGCGTGCATCCCGTTCTCACTCGCTTCCAGGCTCGCTTCACTCGCTAGCGGCGTCAACGAGTCGCTGCTATCTGTTCGTTGCGCAACGTTCCTATGGACCCACGCGCTGCCTCCCGCCACCTCCCGATAACTCAATTGCTCTCTTCATTTCTCGGACCACAAAGCTTCTTTCATGACAGCCAAGAACTGTTAGTGGAGTGTTTCTTGAAGGAATACGTGTGAACAATTAAAAAAAAAAGAAGTATGTAATTGTGCTTATGTGCTTTGCTCGAAATCCTTGCCTCTTTTTTTTTTCTATTGGTTCACGGGAAAGGAAAGGCGCAGTATTTGTCACATTTGCTCTGGGGACACCTGAACCGCGCCGTAAGGGAAGGGAGGAAGGTGGGAGTGAAAGTGTTAAGACAGAAAGGGGAGCCGTAGTGGAGGGCTACGGAGTAATTTCGACCCCCTGGGGATCTTTAACGTGCCCTGACATCGCACAGCACACGGACACCTCTTCGTTTTGTCTCAATTTATCGAAAAGATGAAACAGCTGATGAGCTGGGCTCAAATTTCGCATTAGGAAGTAACATAATCGTGGGCATTTTTTCTTCATTGGCTAGGTAGAAATATACAGCCTTACATGCTGAGGTGGTCGAAATTTCCGGAGTCCTCCACTACGGCGTCTCTCATAGCCTGAGTCGCTTTGGGACGTTAAACCCCACAAACCAACCAACCAATATTGCTGCTCTATGTTGTCTTTGCCACTGAAAAATAACTGCTTGAAGAACTTGTGACACAACTTTCCTTAATCAAACTATAATTTTACGTAAACCTCGAACAAAATCCACATCTGTTTTCCTATGAAGCGCGCATTTTCTGCGGCAAGGTCGTTTTGCAGATAAGGTAAATTGGTTCACAGGAAGGGAAAGGCGCAGTAACTGTCACACTTGCTCTGTGGACACCCGAACCGCGCCGTAAGGGAAGGGAGGAAGGTGGGAATGAAAGTGGAAAGAGAGAAAGAGGAGCCGTAGTGGAGGGCTACGCAGTAATTTCGACCACCTGGGGATCTTTAACGTGCGCTGACATCGCACAGCACACGGACGCCACTTCGTTTCGCCTCCATCGAAACGCAGCCGCCGCGGTCGGGTTCGAACCCGGGAACTCCGGCACAGAAGTCGGGCGTCTTACCACTGCACCACCCCGGCGGGGCATCGTTTTGCAGAAAAACCCGCTTTACGTAGTACAAGAAACTGGGAAAGGATTTTTTTCTTTTTTCTTCCCACACGCGGGCATATTAACAGCATTGCTCTATACTCCGCAACGTTGGTTTCAACTGAGATGGCTCTTTCGTACAATAACCAGTGGCGGGACAAGCCGGAAACAATCAAAACTATGCCTTAGGCACGTAATGACGTAATGGCATGCGCTGAACCCAAAACATAGGAATATATTAGTGCTGCTTGAAGAAGCGATGAATACTGTCTGAAATCCGATTTGCGAAATGAATACGCAGTACCACCTTTTTTGAATGCGTTTGGTAAAAAAAAATCAAATCAAACAATGACAGTTCGAACCCCGAACCACTTTTATTTCTGTTGTGTGGCAGCTTGGAAAAAAAAAGGTTGAAAATAGGTGGAAGTCATGAGAAGCGTATTGGTAGAAAAAAAAAAAAAAAACAAGAAGGTGCGAAAACACGCGAGTCACTAACACTTTACGTCCGTATATATTTGCTGTAAAAGTTTTTTTTTTTATGATAATGCTGCTTGCACAAGAAACAGCAAAAAAATTATCTTATAGTTTCTAACTTGCTTCCAGTCGTGCGCTGCAGATTTAAAATTCCGCCTTCCCTGCAGCGCAAAAATTCTTGTTGATATTTTGACTTTTAATAGCAGCGTGGCATAGGCAAGCAAATTTTGCTGTGCGAGCCCGCAGCGTTCATTACAAGCTTCTAGTCGGCCAGGACTTAAGTAGCGACAGCATCGGCATCGCTTCATGTCCAAGGAATAAAAATTTGATGTTGCAGAGGGTGAACAGCTTTAAGTACGGAGGTTTGCGTTATGTGAGTTCGGGAAAAGAAGAAGGTGTTTATGGTGGTTTTGCTGACTATAAAAGACGTAAGGCTTCCTCAGATGCCCTCCCCCCCTCTCCTCTCCCCCTCTTCTCTCCCCCTTCCACAATGTCCTCTTGTTTCAAACGTCACTGCTGCATGTTGTCAGTTAGAATGCATGTACGTGCCCTGCAGCTCAGCACATTGGCGGTATGCTGTCAGTATGTAATTATGACTTCGTGCAGTATACGCTAAACGTAAATCTGATAATTCAAATGCGTTTATTGGTGTGCTCATGCAATGGCATATTAAACCTTAGCACAATGTTTCTTTCTAGAATGCTGAGAAAAGAACGCCATATGTTTATTTATTTATTTACTGAATGGCAACTGCAGTGACAATATGCGCGGGAGGTGGTTAGAAGAAAATAAAACTCTTGAAGTGCTATACATAAATGATAATAGCATGAACACTAGAATCGCAGAAACTGGAGCTGTACGCAACGCGATCGCCTGATTATTTTTTTTATATATTTAAGGCACTTTTTCAGACACAGTTGGTTTTAGATGAGTGGATTTATGAAAGGTTTTGAATAATATCTATAATATAGTTGAAAAGCAATGCAGGCCCCAACGAAACCTACGAGACCATGCTAATGTACCATAAGCAGACTGGGATGGAGGACCACTTAATACGACGCCTTGCAACCTGATATAATGAAAACATTGCACCAAACCCCTGCCGAGGTGGCGCAGTGGTTACGGCGCTCCACTACTGTGCCCAGGGAAGCGGGATCGAATCCCGGTCTCGGCGGCTGCGTTTCAATGGAGGCGAAACGGAGTGGCGTCCGTGTGCTGTGCGATGTAAGTGTACGTTATAGAACCCCTGGTGGTAGAACTTTCCGGAGTCCTCCACTACGGCGTCTCTCATAGCCTGAGTCGCTTTGGGACGTTAAACCCCACAAACCAACCAAACCAACCATTGCAACAAATTAAGTATCACAAGATTCGGCCAATGGAAGCTAGCTTAATAAAACGTTGTATGGCACGTAGCCAAACGCATTTTTGTCTTCAAATATGCACTCCGTTTTAATGCTGCTTTCAGAGCATGAAAAAGTACCATAACTGAATTTCAGCTTCTCTGCGCCACAGGAAAAACAAACGCAAGAACCATACTGTACTTTCGTAAAGGAGTCACGTCTTTCAAAATGCGTCACAAAGGCACTGCGGAAGGTATGTTATACTATTTAGCAGCTTACGGTTCTAACTGAGATTGATCGGTAATTTGCAGCTTCATCCTTAGAAATCCTACTTGCAGTTTTTTACTCAGAAGAGTGAAGCAGAAGTATGACTATTTTCTGTCATCATCATCATCATCATCATCATCATCATCATCATCATCATCATCATCATCATCATCATCATCAGCCTGACTATACCAACTGCAGGGCGAAGGCCTCTCCCATGTCGCCTCTCCCGTATACTATATCTAAATATTGACCTATCATGGAATATTTCGAATCATAAGATGGGATTTGATAAAGATCATTTGTGGTTTTGAAACTTAAGTGTTTATTTAAAAGGCCGATATGCATGCATAAATTATTAGTGTCCTAGTTACAGGATTAACATGAGCTGTTTCAGAACTTTCCCAATGAAACCAGCGCTGAAAACCGATTGAAAATAGCGACTGAATACCAGGCCTTGTCAAAATCATTAGTGCTGTCCAGTGATAGGTTGGAGCTCCTTCTTGTTCCATTGCAAGCGTGTTTAAAACCTTCCTCAACTTTATACATTTAATTGCACGGCCAAAAGGGGGGATAAATCTGTCTTATTAAACCTCTCGTTAAGCTATTTTAGCTCTGATATGCTTGGAGAGGACCCTAGTTGCTTGAAAGGTTATCGCGCGTACATTTTTTTTTTTAATATGAGATGAGACGACGGTACCGCTTATTCACCAGGGCCGATGTATCTTTAAAAGATTACCGTTTCTTCACTAAAGGCCAACACTTTTCACTGGATATGTGCAGGCGCGGACGTAAGTAAACGGAGCAGGTTTTTCTCTTGAAATTAAAATAGCGCCTTCTAACCCGAAGATACGAATACAATATTATTTCAAGTGAAATGGCTCTGGCATCTACTACCTGTTCGCGCATACCACGACTCTCAGTTTCAGTTATGCAAGGCGTAAAAAGCTTAGAAGGAAATTTGAAAGTTGAAGGAAAGCTAACGTACGCACCGGTACGCCAACAACAGATTCTGATTTGTTCTTGAATAAGGTCCAAGCACTTTCAGAAAAGAATGAGCGATTGCTCTTTGAAAAAGAAATCGTTAGTAAGATGTCTGCAAGATCGCGTGACAACCATGGATAGATAGCATTGTCGAAACAAAAAACAATCTATTATTGTTTATACATGGCCCGTGCGAGCATCAGCGTGAAACGCACTACGACATCATTATAGTCGCTTGAAGCATTAATTACTAAAATTTATATTACCGGTAAAGTTCTGTTAACCGAAACTAAACCAAAAGTTCCAGACCACGAGTGCTGCTCTCGGGTAGGCTCATCATGTGCGCCGATAGCTAACTACAATGTACTCTGCAAGAGCCAAAGCCAGTTCAGACTGTTCGTTAAGTGTAGGTTTTGCATCCTTCCGTTCGACGTCGGACTTAATGAAATCACCCGCAAGGATAGTGTGATTGTTCAACTTGGAAAGTAACAGCGATAGCTCGTTGTAGCACTCGGCACTAATTAGGCCATACGATGCATGCCTTTATAAGTATAAAAACAATACCGCAATGAGTGCGCCTCTCTGTCCGGCACCTGTTATAAATCGTACCCCCAGCATACGCCCTTTATTGTGGAGTACATAAAATTTTTCCTCCCGAGCAGCTATTCCTCCAATTATATCTCTGCGCATTCTGCAAGGGAACCCTCCACATCCATAAATCATGCCAGCGCAGAGCGCATATTATGATTGTTATTTTCCCCCTTATTAAAAAACGATCACTACATCGTGAAAGTACGAAAGCGCACATTTGTTCCGTTCGTGTAGAGCTTGGTACATTAAGAACAAAATTATACCCCTCCAGAAGAATAAAAAAAGTTACGATTCGCTCGTATTCCCATCGCATGCATACAATGTTATTTCTAAGTTCGCTCCTCTAAAAACGTTCTACCATAATTTTTGATGGAGCGTCACTTTTGTGCTGGGCAGCAAGTGCCGCCTTGTTCGTTTCATGAGCTGCTTTGAGCCAGCGTGCACAAATATTAACACTGATTCTAGCTTCGGGTTTTCATCAAATATTGTCGGAGGTTCATATTTTCCTTCTGTTCCTCCTGTCTCACTATCACCCGTAAAACGCGAAGCTCAACTTCTCTCTAAACCGCACCAAGCCCCGCGTTTCGATCTGCTGGGGTTAATAGTGGCGGTAAGCAGGAAGCCTATCCGACAGTTCACGGCATCCCAGACGGGTTAACATCACGCACTATATAGACCAACACCGTGTTTACAAACAAAGGGGGCGCTCGCGGCGTTGCAGCCGACTGGGGGTGAAAAATAGGGTTAGCGCCCATAGGAATGCATAGAACCGAAATATTTCTATGCAGTTTTCTCATTTCACGGGGCACCTGTGATGTCGTTATTCGGTACAAAGCAACTATGGACATCCTAGAACAGATCGTCAAAATATTAAATCTCATTACCGAGGCAAAGTATTTTTAAAACACCGCGAAACATGTTGGGGTGCGAGTTGGGAGGGCGATCCGTAAAAATACTTGTAAACACAACTTACCGGAACATTTTTCTCATTTCGCAGAGCATCAGAAGTGGTGGCCGGTCGTTAAACGTTGACCAGCGCTTTGAAGAAATGTGTGATAAAGTACGGTGCGTCATTACGGAGGCAGTTTACTTTTAAAACTCCCAGAATAACCTGTGTTATGAATCCAGACACCGCCAAAAGGCAAGCTGGGTGTAGCGAATCGCGCAGTTTTGCTTACAGTCTGATATGCTGCCGCATAGGGTAAATAAGCTTTATAATACTGTGTCCTCCCTCACATCTTTAAAACGCATGGCGGAAAGCCCGGAAAGCCTCAGTCGACGGACGGTAGTTTTGAAACGATGGATTTCACCCTTCCCCGACCCCGCCCCCCCGCACCCCTCCTTTTTTTTTATTGTGTGCATTTAAGCCTCAAATGAAAATTCGGTTAGCAACCACTATCACTATTCACACATATAGGAATCACCTTTTATGTATTTAGATGCATTGGAAGTTGAGAAAATGTGCTATATGTATTCGCCGCGCCTAAAGGATGGCAGGGCGTCCTGAGTTTTGATGTTGATCTTCTTAAAGAAACAGAAGAAACGCCTCATGGAAACTCGAAGAGCTCCTGTCTTGAGTTTTCTCTGCAGCAGTGTGGGCTCTTTGTTCTGCTTCCTTTCTTGTGTAAAACACTTCCCTGAACTAAGTTCTTGAGTGCCATTCGTTTTTTTTTTTTTCTCAAGAACTAGTTTGCATGCATTCCTCATCGGCTTCCTCCCTAGACCCATTCTCTGCTTGCATCAGCACAAAAATTTATTTTTCGCCTTTTGGTGAGCGAGCTGAATAACCAGGCTTTGAACTTTGAGTTAGCTGTGAACTTCTCCCTTCTTACTTCGCACCGTCTTTTGCCATCAGTTAACATTCTTTTGCAAACAACACGATTCCTCGTATGCGGTAACAAAATGCTTCGCAAATATCGCCACAAATATCGCGTCACTGCCGATCTTCTTCTTCGCAACAATATCATACAAAAAACGACAGTTTGTGCTAGAAAAATCGGATTAATAGAGAGGATACAGGTGACACTCTTAAGTCGGAAAGTGCCGATTAATTCAAGACAGCGGCGATTCATTGTATGCGGAACTAAGGCAGCAACAACATCCGTATATCCGTTCTGGTATCATGCCCTGGAAGAGACAAGGAGCAAAGATATTAAAAAAAAAAGCTATCAGCCTGCTGATTTAAGTCGAACCTAAACTAGCACATGGTAGTGGATACAGTAAAATTAGAAATGTTCCCCACCTCTTTCCCACTTAGTCCATGTGTTCGAAGTCTGTGGCGTAGAGACGGGAGAGTGATATCGACCATGCATCGGCAATCGGAGGGCAACTGGGCGCTGACTTAGTTACGACTGCAGCGCAAGCAGCGATTTTTTGAAGTTGGCGTGTGAAACCTTGAAAGTAGGTTGCAGTGTCAGTCACGTTTCTTATTTCACTGAGAAGCTGGTCCGGAGTCGCGGCATGGCCGTGGCGCGAAATGAAATGGAGAAGGTAGCCTGAGCGTGCGGAATAGGCAATACTTGTGTGCGATCGACGCTCACTCCTCCACCTCAGTTTTGATGCAATTCGTGTTAAACCTTTAAAGCCATGATACATACGCCGAAGTCAACATGCAGCGTAATAGTCCATCTACTGAGTCATGGTGAAAAGCGCACTTGAGCAGGCATTTGGTTGAGATCGCCGCCTAATCGCAAGCGGCCCTAAATATTGACACTAGCGCTGATATGTCGATAACTAAGGCTTCTTTGCTGTACATCTAGTTTAGTGAAAAAAAAAATTTTTTTTCATACAAAATCAAAACGAAAAAAGTGCACTGCTTCCTTTACATCTAGAGTGTGACCAGGTTTAAATATAATCTGCATGGAGGGATCAGCGGAGCTTCTCTGCAGTCACAATGTTTATAAAACGTTACTCGAAATCGATTATTTGTTTTTAGTTGCGGAAAAAAATGAGCTACGACAGAAATTTGTTGTATGAAGACTGAAAACGCGAGCCGGAAATTTAGGTGCTGAAAAATTAATAAATTGGGCCTTTCGCTTATTCAATATAAGTCACCCTGCTGACAAAATAACAATTTACTAACGATATTTATGTTCAGGAAGAACACGAAGAATGAGAAGATACTTTGTTCTTTTGGTGACGACGGTCGCAAGTCACGAAAATTAGACCGGTAAATGCAGGGTTTTAAATTTTGAAACAAATAACGAGAGAGAAGCAAGTGGAAGGTAGGGAGGCAGACTGGATATTGTATCTAGTTGATTACCCTACCCTCATTGAAAGCGCAGAGGAGATGTAAATGGGAGGAAAAAGAAATATTTAATCATTGGTCAGAACTCAGAACCATGACGATGACGTAGACTAATTCGCGCTATTGAAAGCGGAAAGGATTGCACTTAACATGCGCAGTAGGTGCGCCAACATTTGTACCACACTTACGTGTTCCGGCTTGAGAGCACAACGCGCATAGCGCTCAAGGGCGTCTTTAGTTTTTACATAAAGATTCTCGTATTCTACATGTGTTTACATGGGACAGATCTCTGCTCAAGCAGGTATACAGGCTCGATAATTTGGTTGCGCGCAGCCTGCTCGTTCACTGAAGGTGTGCATTGCTTCGGGTAGGGATGACAAAGTGAGATATCAAACAAGCTATCATGCTTCACCAATCATCGCATCCCATCCTTCACAGGGAAAAGCGGCGAGGAAGGACGAACTCTGTAAACGTGAGCAGTATTCTTATAAAAAATACCGTACTATATCGGATGACCTATAGGAGAAGGTTGCCACGGGAGCGCACTTTAGCTGTGTCCTGTCCCCTTCAAGGTATCTTGACAGATGATTACCTATAAAATAGGAGGTGTCGTTGTTGTTCTTTTCGGTACAACGATGGAGAATTCACCACGCATTATACTCATGTATCCATATGTCCGATATTCAAGCATGAGGAGCATGCGTAACGCACCAATATCCTGCAATTGTAGTATTGTAACGTCACTAGTTGCCGACCAGGTGAACATTGGCAGCACAGTGCACCAAATATCCAAATATCCGTAGACGTCACTGAAATAATAAAGGTGCCCAGAGGGACATGAATGCTGCTGAGAGTCTTATGCTGCTAAATCTTTGAAAAGCATTCGAGCCATTTTACATGAATGGCGCGAATGTTGCCACACTGATACACTGATATACCTTCACTTTTTTTAGTGCATTGCGAAAGCAAGTTGCAACGTAAACAAGTTCTGGTCGGCTTTTAAGATTGTAGAGATTGCCCTTGGGTGTCTCTCGCACAAGCAGGACAGTATGGGCCGGTCTGCCGGTCACTGTGGTAATCGTAGACGAGCTTGGCGAGGACAAGTCGTCCGCTCTATGAAATCTTAGTTTAGCCTTCTTGATCAGCAGACTGTTGAAGCATTACCCGTCGAATGATTCACCTCTACCGGCTAGAATAAGGTGATTTTCTTGGCCAGCCATTGAAAAAGGAACACTCACAGGTGCAATCACAGTGTGCGCTTGCAGACCTAGGTATGACTGAAAATACTAGAATAAACCGAATTAGAAAAATAAAGTATTTATTATGCTATTGGTGGCTCTCATTACTAGAAAAAGTTAAAGAGTAATTATGAACAGTTTGGAAAACCTTTTTTGAAGTGTCTTTTTTCCCGGAACAACGTCTCCCCCTCTCGCCTTTGTTTTTCTAGCGGCCATTCTCCAAATTGCGTACGCAATGATGCGATGTAAATATTTTCCACTTCTGAATTATTGCAAATGTAATGAAAAGGTTGTTTGCCTTTCAGTAGCCACTAGAAAAAAAATCGACGCAGGTACCATGGTCGCTTGTAAACTTTAGGCGCACATCTATGCAATGCTGTAATGGCGGCTATTTAGTTTTCCATCATAGGTAGGCGTGCTAAACTTAGATCCAAGACGATTCACTAAAACAAGACAAGACCAGACACATATATGTTTGAAATAAAGAGTAGCCAGTATGTTAACTGAGTGCAACTTTGTCATCCACGCTTAAATTGACATTGTTGCAATTCAGGACACGCCTGAAACTTCTAATCCAACTATTATTCCCGGAAGAGCTAGTGTGCTGAGGCCTGTGTATGAGCTGCAGTAGAGAAACACCTTAAAATTATCTGTCTGCCGAGTGGCACGTTGTGATCCACTCGGGATATGACACCACATATTATTTGTAGAAGAAGCCGGTTTGCGTTATAAGGTGGTCAACAAATGTTCTTCCATATGTTGCATACTCGCAAGAAGAGTTGAAACTGAATTTTCGTGTGCACTGAAAGTATCTCACCATACTCTGCAGTTAGGCTATAGCAATTCTTCGCCCACAGCATTTCGTGTTAAATTACTGGAAGTGGTGTAGCACAAAGTCGTTGAGCAATTAGCTCTAACGTAATTAAGGAGAAACGACAAATATATGCATCAGAGATGTTTTCTTTTTATTTTGACTAACCTTTAATGAATGTTAGCGACCGTAGTGGCTACTGAAGTGTATACAATTATCGTCATATAATGACTTCGCATATCACTGAAAAGCAAATCAACCTTCAGACGGTGGCTTAAGGAGATTTAGTAGAATGTCTTTATTAGCGACACTTGGAAAGGAGAGCACATTAAAATACACCCTGTGGTTCTTAAAAGCAAGGAAGGTCTGAGCACACCAATAAGAAAAGAAAATGGCCAAACGAAGTTCAAGAAATATTACACATTGATAGATTACACCTGATAAAGGTCTTTGCACAGCGTTTCACAACATTTTTGCCTCCACAGATAATATTTTCTCTCTTTGCTTACGCAATTAATATGGTGCTCACAAAGGAAAATCATTAAATGAATCACGCCGTCGCATTCCGCTCAGAACCTTCACTGCGGCTGATCACTGATTTAGGAGGCCATTTACATTTTCTTAACAATTTCATAGGCTTGTTTTT
Organism: Amblyomma maculatum; assembly: GCF_055883805.1. Taxonomy (NCBI): domain Eukaryota; kingdom Metazoa; phylum Arthropoda; class Arachnida; order Ixodida; family Ixodidae; genus Amblyomma; species Amblyomma maculatum. Next base: position 140,508,714 of record NC_139345.1, read on the forward strand.
TTTCTTTCCCCCCTCCTCTCCTTTTTATGTCCCTGTCCAGTCACTGCTCTTTTCGTCCCCGTGAGCAGTCCAGATCAGCATAGCCTACGTGTTCGCCGTCCACTGATTAGGCCAATGACGTGGAACACGCAATTTATGGGTTCGCAATGGCAGTATGCACGGCTTCGTCACCAGAAGATCTCTATACTCGATGAAATTCGTCCTTTTTGTATCATGCCGCAACATCGTTAGATGGGCAACTCGCTCAAAGGTGCACCGCTGTCCACGCCGTTGTGCAAGCAAAAATGGCAGTTTTTTTCGTGTAGGTGTCCATTCTGGGACCAAGAGATACGGAGGTGAGTCGCAGCTCAGCTTTAACTTGTTTGGGATGTTTGTGGTTGTTTATTGTGCATTTTCCGCGTGAGAAAAACTAAGTATCATCTTGTGTTGTCCTCATGGAGAGCTTCATTGTGTTTATGCCCCCCCCCCCCCGCGCTTCCTTGAGTTAATGCTAGATTTGATTTCCCCTCTGTTACTTACCATTTACGTGATCATACTCTCACTGATGTTACCCGCACAAAAAACAAAACAGGCTGCAAAATAATATTTGAGGCCCAAAGAGTATTTAGAAATAGCCTTATAACTGCTTTCACTGCGACGTGTTCTTTTAGTTCTTCAGAGAAGGGCTTATTGCCTCAAGAATCCTCGGACAGAAGTCAGTTATATGCATTCCGTGCTAGATACATGTAGAAAGGCATAAGGGCTACCTTAAGGTAATTAGCCAGTACATGCGGAGTGTGAGTGCGAAATCTAACTATGCTTTTCAAAGAAGACGGGCTGTCCTAGTCGAGTTAAGCCAGCTTAAGGCTGCGGTGATTGTCTGGCCCGGTCAGCAGTAATATTTTCGTTGTAGACAATTAGGCATTATTAAACGCGAAATAGATTATATTTTAACTTTATCATGAGAAGGGAGACTTCAATTTGAAGGTTAGAGGTTGCCATGAATGTCAAATACACGTAGTATTTGCATACAAAAAGCACTCAAATGATAGGTATAACGTTAAGATGCAGGAAGCAAGCAGTGTGGATCCAGGGAAAGATCTAAGTTTCTCATATTTTAATAGAAAAACATAAGAATAAATGGACGTGGGTGACACATGCTATGCGCAAGAACGATGACCGATGGTCGCTTAGAATGAGAGATAGAATTCTAAAGATAAGCATGCGCAGCAGTTGGGGGGAAGGGTAGGCAGAAAGTTAGAAAATTCGAGATAATTGTGAGGATGCAGCTGGTACAGGATGAGATGGGATCTAGGAGAGGCTTTTGTCCTGAAATGATTTTAGTCAGGCTGAACATGCCCGCTGTTACAATTTCCGCATTGCTTTCCTCTGGCCTTCAAAAAACATAACTCCACCGTCTCTCAGCCCAGTGCGCAGGCAGATTTGTTTTTTCTGACATATCTTCGGATGCCGAAGTACGACCGCTGTCATGTGGATGCTTTTTTATTGTGCTGGTTATCTATCAACGCTTTAAACCATTTAGGTGAACGGGTGGAAATATTTAGGTAAGCCGTCATTGTTGCGAAAGCTACTCGGCGCTAGGTCTTCAAGCCCTTAGCGTGGTACCGCAGCACCGTGTGCAGTATGCCGGTAAGGAGACGAAGAAGAATGACAGGACGAGGCGTGGAGGCCGAAGCCACTACTGCACGGCGGAATGAAACAAGAGGAGACGGCGGGCCGAGGAAAGTGAACAGTATGGCGAGTGGTTGGAAAAGACACGTGTGAGGGGCGCAGCAAGACGAGCGCGTTTGACTGCTGAGAAGAACATTGGATGTGACAATGAGGTTAACCGTTTATGCAAAGACATTCAGGTGAGTGAGTGTGCTCTGCTACTCGTTAGTTTCACCGTAGCTTCACAAAAAAATCAATTTGAAGGTGTGTTCAGTGGGGAAGTAGCCTGGATTTGGTACTACAGCGAAGCACAGCAGATTCAAACCATGTAATAGGACGGGTGGAAACCAAGTCACACTATTTTACTGATCATCGGAGCGTCTTCATTGGGATTAATAAACTTTAAGCCGTTGCTTGAACTGTGTGATCCACTATGAGGTGAACTGTAGCGTAGCCAGGGGGCCTTAGCTTTCGCTTCATCATTAGGGTCAACCGTAGTTAAACCGCAGGTATTTGTTTTAACAAAATCTACAACTTCTGACGTCTCATTTTTCCCTGAATCAAACAATTTAAAACGGAAATTATTCTTCTTTACTGATTGCTTCAGATCACAAACAAAACATGGTGCTGAAAGGGGCACGCAACCCTCAACATCCTTGAAATTGTCGCACTGGTCTGCCATCTACAGCCTTTTTTTGGGACACCAGGTATACTCAAGATGCGATTGATTTAGGGAGCGCTGCAAAAACTTTGATATTTCCATACGCACAATATAAAGGCGTTGAAGCAAGTTTCAACGACACCGAACAGCATTAATTTAACGACCCTATAAATAAACTTTCAAAATTTAATATGAATGCCAAAATTTGTTGTCAGGACAGTGCGGAGATGTCGAGTGGTCTTATATGAGGATCGCCCTCACTGTTGAAATTCTAGGCCTTGGCCCGGGTTACACTGAGTTGCTCATGGCGACCCTGTGAAAAGTAATGCGAATTTCTGAATAAGACGTTTTCCTTTTGTAACGTCGAAGGCATCGACCCCGCAACCATTTCCGCCTCTCGGAGGCCGTTTAAAACGCAGCCACTGCAGCTAAGTGTCGACGATAAAGCGCTATTCGATGACTCATCCACATCCAGATTGCTGCCCTAGGCTAAAGCAAAGTTATATTTACCCGCCAGCGGGAACAGCATCTCGAGAATGAAGTACGTCTATCCGCCACAGACGAGGACGGCACAAATGGGTACCACGCGCAGGAAATACAGCGGGGGCGCCCTCACACCCAAGGCCGTCCGAAGCGACGGCTGCATCCGCGTAAGCGAACGCCAAGCACAGAATGTGATGGATGACCCTGGCAATGTTTCTTCCTGCGGCGTACAGCCGCTACTTCTCTTCGCGTCGATAGAGGTCCGAACAGGCCGCGCACTGTGGACCCCCTCGAAATCGATATCGGTGTGAACTGCGAGACTGACCCGCGAACCGGCAGTCGAGAGTTAGCTTTTAGATTTCCCCTTTATCAAAAAGAGGTGAAGACTATTTCAGCTTAATCTCGTATTCACTTGGATGTATTTTACACTCAGTGCACTTTGCTTTATCGATTCATTTCTTGCGTTGTATTGCTTTTCTTGTTTTTTGTTTTTTCTTTTGACCAGTCTCCTGATGCGGCACTCAGAGGCGCTAGAAATAATGCAACTAGAACGAATGATGTGACGAGAGCGCCACGTTCGATCGCCGCCGCAGCTGTGTCTGAAGTGCTGCCAGGGCAGCCAAATTCGTCGTAGTCGCACCTCCGGCCCTCCGGTGCGCAACGTGTTGTGTCCACGTGTCTCCTCGATATTTATTAATGCTGTTGTCCCACCAATGCCTAGTTGCACACGAACGTTTACTTGCAAGCAGACACCGACTGTTCTCGGGTTTAGGGTATAAGCCTCGGCTACAGTTTGCAAACGCCGTGTTCCTTTTTCTGTTAGCATGCTTAGATATATCGGTCGCAATTATTACAGTGGGCATGCTCCAGCCGCAGCTAATAGCGGCTTCTTAGTGGATCGTTCCAAGTCCTTAAGTATTGCCAGCCCATTTTACCCAAAAGCTTTTTAAGAAGTCGGCCATAAACGTCAATAGGAGGCTTCAATGGGTAGACCAACCAGGTGTCAGGCATGTTCCTGATTTATGTACATTATTTAACTTGTGCCTCCTCAATGGTGCAGCAATAGCCAGCAGAATATGCACGGCTAATCCCAATAGTACCTTGCAAATACGTCAAACCAGATCTCAGTTCTAAAGCAGCCGGAACGGTCCGCGCGCGACCGTGGCCTCTTCGTCTAGAAACCTAAAACGTCCAAGAAATCTAGACAAAACGCTTGACGTTTCAACCTCGCGGCGCTGAACACTCAACATCACCGCGGGTATATGAAGCTTGAGCACGTGCCATCAATTCTCAATGCTTTTGTGAATTAGTTTGTGCAAGCGCAGTAAGCATTTTGTTGGGAAAAGCTTGAAGCTGATGGAATAGCCACTGTACGCAATAACTATGCTCATTCTGAATCTCCAAGAACTCTCTAAAAGATTATAACAATTTGAAGATAAAGATACTTACATTGAAAGATGCCATCTAGACTACAGGGGGCGAACGGTTGGGTCTAGTCGCTGATATCCAGGAAATTGAGGCGTTTATAACGCTGTACATTGGAAAACCGTCCTTGATCAGAATGTGAACGAGGTTGCCAGGCGAAGTCGGCACCACCGAAACGTATACTATTTATGGATGTAAAATTTCCGAAAATGTTCATGGCCAGACAAAAAGAAAACAAGATGAGAAAGCAGTTTTCTTCCGGAAATATTCGAAAATTAAAAAAAAAATCTGTTATTTCTATTAATCGAGAAGCATGCTGCATTGAAGCTGCAATTCTTTTCTCCTAGCTGTTTGCTGCTGGTGACTATGTTCGGCCATGTTTACGTGGCTATAAAAGACATGAATTGTACCTTTCATTACCCTAGAAGGATACTGAAGGATGTGTTGCAGCCTCCACAACTACATGTGAGAGTATGAGGTCGAAGCTCGGCTGTGTGCTTTCGAATGACATGAATAGGCTGAATGAACATACAGTGCACGAGCTGTGTTCATTGGCTCTAACATGTAGCTTAGAGTCGCAAGTTTTATAAGCAGCGCCGGAAATGGCAGCAGCAGCGACTCGGAGTAGTGCGAGTTAACACGTTAATGGCTGATATCCCAGCCTCTTTTGCTCTACCGTTTTCGTTTGTTATATATATATATATATATATATATATATATATATATATATATATATATATATATATATGAGATTTTTTTTTTATTGTAAACGTCATGTCTAGTTCAATCTAACTATATATGTTTGCAATGAATCATCTTGGAATACGGTCTGTCCACATTCCTGTGTTTTCATCTTCCTGGTACTTTCCAGTCGTATCATATAGGAGGCATGAAAACATTTTACTGGAACGTTTATCGGGTTAGCGCATTAGTCAGTCTGAGCCGATTGGCGTTTGCGCCAGGAACGTGCGGAGTCGTAGAAAGTTCCTGATATAGACCGGGAGCGAAAACGTCTGGATTTGCTTAGGAATTCCTGTTCTTGTACATAAAAGCGACTTACAGCAGTCCGTAAACGCGATATAGCCTGCACAGGTGCTCAAAGAAATGGGATACGTGTCCAAATTTCGGCTTGCGCGTGCATGCGCTGGTGTGGTCTTGCTTTAAGCCTGACGTGTCACGAATGGAAGTTATTGAAGATGGTCACTCACAACGCTAGAAAGTGACTTTTTTACACGCGGAACGTCCAGTGGAAGTAATTAAATAGTTGCCTATTAGATATAGAAAAAGAGTCCATATTCCCCGGTACATCACATTTCCTGCATCATAAGAGCATTGAGAATGTTGGAATTTTGCAGTGGCACTGGTCACTAGACAGAGTTTATGCGCAAGTCATATTTTACTGTGGTTTTATCGGACCAAAAACAATATGCAAAATTGGTATAATCTCAATTTTGCACACGTAGATTAGGGCGATGGCATCAGTTAAGTGTAAGTGATCAGATCACGTATTCCAGCGAATATGTGGGAAAAGAAATAAAATTAAAATCTGCCTTTTTTTTATTGGTAAGCATATATTGCGCGTCCATTGGTCATTCAGCGCCATCAAGCTTTAGGCTCCAAAACTGCAAAGTGAGGTGCGGTAGAAAATTATGCTCTGTAAAGTGCTTCACGTAACCACACTATTTCAAAACCTCCGTGTATGCTTCACGAGGTAAGTTTCTTACAAAAGTCCAAGACACGAAGTTGTACCTGCGAATCTAGAATAGCTGGCGTTTCCCCTACGAGCACCATCTATGGCCAATAGTAAATGTTCAAAAGGCTATGCTTCGGAACGCCACATTGACTTCAACCATTTGTTTTTGTCTTACCTGTTCCAGCACTAGCAGGGTACTCATTTGGCTTAAACACCCTTTGACAGCTTGCATCAATACAGGGCTAGGTCATTTCACCCAACATTTGTCTCTGGTATTCACCATCCTGACTAGGCGGAGCAATATTTATCTATCATTCGACCCTCTAGGCTTCCTTAAGCCCGCTGACGACACGCGGATAAACCGCAAATCGAGGTGGCCGGGCCCACTTGATTCTACCCCTGCTCGAATTGCACTTTTTCTCCTATGAGTTGTCCCCTTAGCTTTGGCGTTCAGGCTTTGCGCACCGAAATGTCACGGGACAAGATGGAGTAGCGCATGTGCGGACGATGAGAAGAACGACTCCAGGAAGGAAAAAGGGCAATAAACTCTGGCCTGTGAGCTCCAAGCTGCAGATAGAGGCCAGCGATGGGAGAGTGGAATGGGTCGCGTCGCAAAGCTCTGCGTGGCGCGTTCAGCGTCATACGCCCCTAAACCGTCCTCGCGCGATGCGCTTCATCATGCGCTACACCGGAAATTGCGCCATTAGTTCAGGTCGGCGAAGCCCTTTCGCGATCCTTGTGGCAAGAAAAGCCGACCGCATCATATTCATCAACATCTCAGGCGTCCAGTGGCGAAGTGGGAATTCAAGGGCCACCGCCACGGTTGCCCTCTGACAACGGGTCGTGCTGCTAAGCCCGGTGTCTTCCAGAAATGTGTGAAAGGCCTAGGCCCCAGGGAACTTTATTCTCAACGAAGAATGAAATGTGATTGCCCCGCCTAGCGTTTTCGCAGCTCTGCAGGCATATATACGAAGAAGGTCAATATCAATTGCGCTGCTTTAGACGAGAGGTATGTCTGGTACAAAGAAAATTCCAAAAACTTTAGAACCCTTTTATGAAAGTTGTGCATTAAGAAAGACAGAAGAAAAGAGATAGCATGCTGCTAATGTACATGTACATGAGAACTAAATATGAGTTTTTTTTCAAAAAGCAATTTATTATTACCTTTCTTTGTGGTTCTCGGCATGCCGTGGGGCCTATATATTTTCTCTTTCTGACGGCGCGCAAATAGGAAAGCTTTATTATTTGAACATGATGACAGCTTTCCTTTCTAACTTAGTTGTGCGGTACCGCAGAAAGCTAAGAGTTTGTACAGTAGTTCACTTAACTTGCAGTGCAAACTGCGTAAGGGTGTCAAATGCATCAATTCCACTCGCACCCTATAAATCAAAAACACGTAATTTACTGATATACTTCGTAAATTCATAATGATCTGAAAGATCAAGAAGCTGTCTTGCGTTTAGACATGCTCTCTGTGCTTTTTAGGAATAGGTTTGGGCGCCTAAAGTGGCACATATAAGCTGCTTTGCAGGTGGAATCCAGAAAGAATATTTCCCGAGATGTTCTGGTATTCAAGAAAAGGCGTTTATTGGTCCTAGAAGCAGACCTTAAAAAGCAAAAGACGATATGTCGCACTTGTAACTACCATTCTTTGAAGTTAAAAAAAGCAATTTTCTGCGTGCAATAAATCCACCCAGATCTCTAATGTCTCTTGCTGAAAGGAACCAAAATGGATGACGACACCACCGGTGAGCTGAAACAATCGATCTACTGCATGCCACTACCGCCAGAATTTCGATTTTCTTTCAGGCTGTCCTGAGTGTCTGTCTTCAGTGGTAAAATCTTATAATGCCTTTAGGGTAGGATTGTTCTAGCATCTCTAACATCTGAGCAGCTTTGTGTTGCCCAGCGTCCCCTGTCTGTATCTTTAAATGAGACGCAATGTGAGCTGTTCAGCTGAGAAGATGGCACCAAAAGGAGCGCACATTAAGTGAGCTGTTATGCCTGAACAGAAACATTCGCTTGTATCTATCGGGGGCTGAGCACGGATCATCCTTTGCGCACACTTTCTCGTGCTCTGCTGAGTCAAGGCCCCGACGAGTTTTTCGATAAAGTCTGCGCGTCATAGCTCGATTTCGTCCAGCATTCAAAATAACCTGAATCGGCTTTGGTAAAATCTTTGCTGCAACATTTTGCTCGCTTAGATACACCAGATACAAATATTACTCTGTGGATAGCAGATTTCAGAAAAGTGGAGACGCTCTGGAATACGAAAACTTCTAAAAGCGCCTTTTGTTAGTGCCATAGTTTACAGCCTAATAATTATGAAGACAAATTTACTTTCGATAGCTGTAATATTTCGGACCTTATATTTCATGTGGAGATCATGAAAAAAAAGGTTTTCAGAATGAATGCAGCTTTTGGAAAAAAAAATACATTTAACTGAGTATTACGCATTTTCTAAGAAAATGTTGCATGTCTGCCACGAATAACGTCTACCAGTTTGAAAGAACGCACAGTGTGATGGAAATTTATTGTCAAAGGTAGGAAGGAAAATTAGGCGCAGTGCACATGTAGGTACGCCAAAGCGGTTTTGTATGAAGTGGCAAGTGCTACATGACAACATTTTAAACCCATGCCTATACTACTTTCTCTTAAGCAAATGAGAGCAGCAATGCCTTTATGACGGACCTTTCAGTTAGAAAGAGGTAAATAACTAAATAAGTGAGGCTGGAAGTGAGTGCAAACATGTTTTATTTTTTCAGAAGGCTCATTTCATTTCATTTCATTTTTATTTCCTTAAAGACCCCTTTTGAGGGGCATTACATAAGGGGTGGATACAAATTTTGGATAAGATGGTACAAAGTCATATGCTATGATGATAAATAGATGTAGGCTTTTTGTGCGAAGATTATTGGACAGGTTGTTGTTGCAATCTCTTCGGGAAGGCCATTCCAGTCCGCAGCGGCGCGTGAAAAAAATGAGTTTGCGAAGGTGACGGTTCGTGCACGTGGACGGCTGATCTGGAGATGGTGGAGAGTGCGGTGAGATATGTGTGCTGGTGGGACCATATAGGGTGCAGTTTGTAGATGGCTGTAAAAAAACTTGTGAAACAGTGAAAGACTGGCTATGCGGCGGCGTATCTCGAGTGGCTGTAAACCTGAAAGGGATTTCAGATATGAGACACTGGTGCTGTAATGATATGACGAATGAATAAATCTAGCGGCGCGGTTCTGCAAAAGTTCTAATGCATTGGTGAGGTAAGCCTGATGTGGGTGCCAAATGGGTGATGCATATTCTAGCTTTGATTTTACAAGTGATTCGTAAGCTAGTAACTTGACGTGCACGGGAGCATCGCGAAGATGACGTCTTAGAAAACCAAGGGATTTGTTAGCTGAAGAAATGATGTTAGTTATATGAGTTTTCCAGGACAAATCAGCGCACAGAGTTACGCCTAAATATTTGTATGATAGCACTGGTAGCACGGGAACGGAGGTAATTTGATAAAGGGATATGAGTGGGTTGCGGCGGCGATGAAAAGACAGTACACTGCATTTGTGAGGGTTTAGTTCCATTTGCCAAATTTCACACCACTCCTGAATCTTGTTAAGGTCGTTTTGGAGGTATAATTGATCAGAGGTGTTATTAACTGTTTGATAAAGAACACAATCATCAGCAAACATGCGGATTTTACAGGACACTTGAAAGGGTAAATCATTTATGTATATTAAAAACAGAAGGGGACCTAGTACGGAACCTTGAGGGACGCCAGATGTTACAGGAAGGGAGCTGGAATTATATTCATTTACGAAGACGGATTGAGTGCGGTTAGTTAGAAATTCGGTAATCCATATAACCACATGTGCCCACATTGCAATTTCATGGCCAAAATAAACAATTAATGGGTGATGTTGCAGATTAGCGCTAATGCTTGCTGAAAATGAAGCCATAAGCCGTGCACATGAAACAAGAAAAACCATGTGAATGAAAACGAAGAACATACGCGCAAGACGAAGGCATCAAAAATGAAATGTGTGTTAAAGGGCAACTCCAGAAGTTTTTCAACATTTGAATATTCTGGTAAAACAAATTACTGTAGGTTTTCCTATCCACCCTGACGCATTCGGCCAAATTTGGGCGCCGTTCAATATTTCATTCGCGCTCAACACGTATTTTAAAATGTGCAGATTTCGTGGCTTCAGTTGAGGCGATTTCTGCGAGCAACACTGCATGTGTGACGCCACAAGCATAATACCCGCTCGTTATTGCCGAATCACCGTGTGAGCATGAAATTTTAGGCCTTTATTAGGTAATCTAACACATTTATGTGCTGCGTGGTGATTTCTATACTTTATTTCCACTATCCAACGCGCGTGCGAGTTTTTTTCTTATACTGTATACGACGTTACCGTTTATTTATTTATTTATTCAAATACCTCACGGGCTCCGATTGGAGTATTATGTGAGGAGGGTTACATAACTGGGGTGCGAAACAGAAGCAAGTAAAAGATGGTTATTTCAAAACGTTAATCTTATACAATGGCAAACACAAGAAAAGAGAACAAAATTTGAAAAGCACACTGTAGAACACACTTCAGTAACAGCACACTTCAGGACAGTGTTGCTTATTTTTTCTTTGAAAACTTTGAAAATAACATAATCTGAAGTGTGAACAATGTTGTCAGGAAGGCTATTGCAATAAATGATTGCACGGGGCAGGGCTGATGAGTTGAATGCAGTGGTTCTTCCCGAAAGGCGTTTAAAACTGAGGTGATTATGCAATCGGTGAGGTGTGCGGGCCGGTTTTGTGAGAGTAGTGTGAATGAATGATGGCTATACACAATTTTATGGAAGAAACATATAAGTGCTATTGTTCTGCGAGATTCTAAGGATGGAAGGGATAACGACGCCTTAATGTTAGTTATGCTGGAATGTCGGCAATAGTTGCGAGAAATGAAACGACTGGGACGATTTTGTATGCGCTCTAGGGAATGACAAGTAATGTTGGTGGGGTGACCAAATGGAAGATGCGTAATCAAGTTGAGGGCGGACAAATGCTTGATATACCAACTGCCGCGTGGAAGAAGGTGCAACTCTGAGGTTACGTTTTAAATAACCTAATGTATGGTTAGTTTTGGCAGTAATTTTTTCTATGTGGGTCTTCCATGAGAGATTTGGTAAAACGTGCACGCCAAGGTACGTGTATAACGACCCAAGGGTGACTGGACTGTGATACAGTGAAACAGTGAATAGTCTGTTTACGACTAAATATCCTTAATTGGCATTTATAAGTGTTAAGGCACATTTTCCATGATGCGCACAAGTTATTAATGCGGTGTAGATCTTCTTGAAGGACGATGTGGTCATTAGCAGAGCGGATTTCGCGATAAATGACGTAATCTTCAGCAAACATTCTGAGTGTTAAGGCGATGTTTAACGGTGAGTCATTGATGAAAATCAGAAACAGTAAAGGGCCTATTACACTACCTTGCGCTACGCTTGATGTTTCATCAATTAGAGGAGACGAATTGTTATCAACAGAAGTGAATTGTTTACGAAATGATAAAAAGTTTCTTATCCAAGAAATTGGTAATGAATCAAGCTGCAAGGAAGAGAGTGTCGCGATTAAACGACAGTGTGGAACGCGGTCGAAGGCTTTAGCATAGTTGAGGAATATACAGTCGATTTGAAGATTTTCGTCCATACCGTGAAGCAGCTCATTAGTAAACTCGAGTAGTTGTGTCTCACATGATAACCCTTTTCTGAACCCGTGTTGTTGTGCATAGAAAAAACCGTTGCCTTCTAAATGTAGTGTCGTGTTAGATGCAATGATGTGCTCGAGAAGTTTGCAAGATATACATGTCAGCGATATTGGGCGATAGTTAGCAACATTAGTTCGGTCACCAGATTTGAAAATCGGAATAACTTTTCCAATTTTCAACTCGTATGGTATCTCTCCTGTTGAAAGAAATTGGCGAAATATATGAGTGAGTATGACGCTGGAATGAGCCACGGCATGTTTCAAAATTTTTGAATTAATCCCATCAACACCACATGAAGACTTTAATTTTAGATTGTTAATCAATGTCGCAGCAACATCAACATTAGCGTCTATTGGGCTCATGTAGTCATAGTCATATGTGCGGATGAAATATTGGAATAGTCTTCCTTCGTGAACATATTGGCGAAAAAGTTATTGAAAGTCTGAGGGCGTTCATCTGGAGCAATGGGATCTCCAGCCTAATCGATCAATGTAAAATCTGAAGAAGTTTCGAAAGGTGATAATGTTTTCCAAAATGTTTTTGGATTGTTCTTAGGGAGGGATAGCAAATCCTGACCAGTGAACTTATGCTTAGATTTCCGTATGGCCACGCAGTATTTTTTGTCGCCGTTTTTATGTTTTTCCCGTGATTCGGGTGTTCTCACCCGTTTAGCTGTTTTTAAAAGTCGTTTTTTTTTTTATTCATCAGGGTAAGAAGATTCTTGTGATACCACGGCTTAGATGAGCTAGCACGGAAAAATGCGGAGTATATAGGTGTTCATTAACTGCGTGAGTTTATCTTGGAACTGGCGCCTGTTTTCGTTAACAGATTGATTAGGAAAGAATTGGAGAAAGGAATCACAGAAAGTTTGTAAGCCGAGGTTAATGGCATCATAGTTCGCTCTGTTATAGTAGAAGATGTATTTCTGAGGTTGGGTGCGTTGGCGGGACGGCATTTTTAGAGTGAAATGGAGCAGTTTGTGATCACTTAAACCATCCTTTAGGGAGATCGGGATAACATATTTTCTGGAGCCGATGTGAAAACAACTGGAACGTCATTTCTTGCCGTGTAAGCAGTTTTGATTTCAATTTGCTGTTTTATTGCTATTTTTAAAAATAGTTCTGCTCGGAATTTTGAAGTGCGGTTTTTTGTGTTGGAGTTTTTCGGCTGTTTCCTCTACTTTGGGAGTAAATAAAGAGCTTATCATCATCATCAGGACACATTGAGGAATTTAACGCAATCAAGAGTTCAAAATGTGTAACGAGCCACCGGAGTTGCTCTTTAAGGCAGCCTTAGCGGTTATGAATGAGATAGGTACATATTTAAAAGAGTGAACATAGTGCACGCGCTTAATGGGCGAAGCTTCTGACGTGAATGGAGACCACGTGAAAAACTGACCCTGACATTTATTGCTGATGCAAATAGCGTTTAATTAGGTCGTCCTGCCGATGGCTATGGAATTGAGCGCTGGTGGAAGGAAATGCATTTAAATATAAAGACGGCAGCCCAGAAGGCGGTAATTACTTGGCAGTGACAGCCACGAGATTTCTCGCAAAATGTCGACCAATAAAACCAGTGCAAAAATGCAGTCCCCTTCTGGAGATGAGCAGTGCTTTCGTTAACGTTACCGCAAACGGCATGCAATATTTTATGTGAAATCAAAGCTATCATTTGCCCACCTTTTCAAGTAAGCTAACCTATAGGCATTGATAAAATTTCTTGCGTAACCCGTATTTTAAAGCGCTGAACATTCAGAGCCAAAGAACGCGGAACGTGATCTCTGCCTCCTTTTAAATTAGGAAATTGGCCCGACGTCGTTTCTCCAGCGCAGCCGTAACTCACACACGGGAGACATCCGCCGGCTTTCCAGTTGCCGAGTAGGTTTCAATTTCTCAAAATTCTGGCGGTTTCGCAAGCCGCGGATAGAGCAACGAAGACCTCCAACGAAGCGCGATGAAGGCCAGAGGGTGCTCACAAGTGCTTTAATATTCTCGGTGCCGCCGCATCCGGGCGAGAGGAAACGGGAGAAGCAGTTTCAGTGGACGCGGGAGAATTGAAACGAGGCAAGCTTCGGTGAGCCGAAATTCATAACCGCCTTTTTTATTAATCGTGTTTTTGAATGCTTAGTCGCTCCCAGTCTAAGTGGTATCGTCCGCGTGCCCGCATGTATCAAGGCGGCCCTCTACGATTCAGCCAAGCGCGCTCAAAGGCTTTCGATTGCAATAACTCAACCGCTTGATTCGTGTGCGTGCGGGCATCGCAGGCCTCCTCGAATACCGTGGCGCTGGAAAAACGTCTTCATGCGGCCACATTTCGAGGCCGGCTGGGAAATGCTAAAAAAATTAGGAATAACTTTGAGTGGATATTAAAATGACTTGAGAAGGTCGGCCACAGTTTTTCGTGATGCATGAAATGTCTCATTTGTTTTTATTTTTTGTGCTAAATTTGTAGTTCACGCCATATGCATAGAAAACAGTTCCTCATATGGCACCAGTTTTTTGTTTAACTGGCTCTGACGCTGCCGCAGGTCGTATGACTTACATAGGCTTTGCTCTTATTGCGCCAGCTAAATTATCAAAACAGTAGGTATCCTAGATGCTCCACGAAAACATAACACTATATAATAGCTTAAGGAGTTTTTTGAAACGAATGTTGGTACCTCCGCCGAATGAGAAACCAGTCTTTTACGCACACCGCTGACTGATTCGAGAATAGGATAGGCTTCTTTAAAAGAGGCACCCTTTATTACTTAACAGTAAGATTCCAGGCTCGTGGTAACGTCACTTATTTTCCTTCTATTTTTTCTTTTTATATGACAGCGATTTCAAAGTGGGTCAATTTTGTCTACTTTTGCCTCGCCGAAGAGCTTTCATAGTTTTTGTACAGTCAACCCTTTAAGATTTCTAGAAGCGTCTTCTCGGAAACAATTTAACTACACTGTTGCTTCACGATTCAGGATTAGCATTTATGGCTGCTTACATGATTAGAATTGATGTCCACACCGTCATATTTGTTTTAAACTCCTACTTCCTACCCGGACGGGTAGGAACGGTAAGATTGATACCTAAATGCAGAGTTGCATTTTAACAGCGGCAAGGAAACAAACCCATGGGAGAAAGCAGACAACTGAAGAGAAGAAAAAACATACAAACATCGAAAGATGGAAAGGCACCTAGATTTCGAAGAAAAATAAAGCACCATTAGAAAAACCTACTTGCTATCATCGATAAGGTGTCAAACCCGTTGCAAAAGCTTCAAAAGGGGGCATATCTACACCTTCGTGTGGTAAAGCGTCCCACTCGGCAATAGATCTTGGAGGGAATGAAAAGTGGTAGGCATTAGGATGAGCGTGCGGGCGAGTTAGTGTTCCATTATGTACTAATATCAGCGCAAAACAGCGAAGGATATGACTTAGACACTAGGATACGCAAGCAGCGAACTTTTAACTGATATTTATTGGGTTTAATGTTACTTATATATAGAAATTTCTAAACAACAATAAGCAAATATATTCTCTTGTCATTGCATCAAAAAGAGCGACTCAGCCTTTCTTAAACCGATAAAAAGCGCACAAACACAATTTTCATGCCATCCGGCTATCCCGGCCTCTTCTACGATCTCCTGCACAATTTATTACGAATGCACCGCACTGTGCAAGGGCCGACGCGCACTGTATTTCCTTGCCGGAAGCTTGATGATTGCTCTTTCGTTCGTGGCAATGCAGCGCCAGATTGACTGTGTTTTTGTCGAATGTACTTGTAATGGTCCTCTTTTAGGCGCTCAGTCAAGTATCTATCCTTCTGGCCAACTTAAGCCTTGCCGCAGTAGAGTAAACCACGATCTCTATACATCCAACGAAGAGGCTGTGATGCGTCGTGTTACACCACCGACGCTCGGCATTCCCCCTGTTTACACATGCGCAAAGAGTACGCAATTTTATAGGGGCAGCGAAGACAACGTAACATCACTATGGCATCCTGTTTTTTTTTTTTTTTTTAATGGGGCGCTACACGTTGTATATATATGGCACAATCCCTCTTCGTTCTTGCTGCAGTTCTTCAACCCTGTTGCTAGCACGTTCTTGTTGTTTTTCTTGCTTCAAAAAGCGTTCTGCAAAGCAGTAACAATGGCAGGAGGGTACCCTGCCATTGCTGAATCGTCCCGCCGGGGTTGCGCAGTAGTTACTGCGCTCGATTACTGTTCCAAAGGGTACGGGATCGAATCCCGGCCTCGGCGGCCGCTTTTCGGTGGAGCCGAAAAGCCAGGCGCCCTTGTGCTGTGCGATGTCAGCTCACGTTAAAGAACCCCAGGTGGTCTAAATTTGTGGAGCCCTGCACTAAGCCCCGGGACATTAACCCCACAAACCAAACCAACCAAACCATTGTTGCATCAAGAAGACGTTCTACCTAACCGTGTAAACTTCCTTACATAGAATACCCGCAAGATTTTTGGATCGCGTTCTTCATGCACAGGCTGGTAGCCCATCCCCTGTTCTAAGGTGGGAGAGAGAGACAGTTTTTCTGTTAGCGTTATAGATGAATCTCAGTGCTTTCTTTCGCACTCCTTCTAGGAGTTACGTTTTTCTTGGCGAGGGCGCCCCACACTACGTCTGCGTACTCAAGCAATGCCCTAACGAGCGTCGTGAAGACTACACGTTTTGTTGCACTGATTGCGGTGTTTCAGTAGCCGCGGCTTTTTCAATGACGCCGAAACAACACAATCGACATGCGCGTTCCTCGTTATCTTCAAGTCTGTTATAAAGCACAGGTATTTAAAACTGTTAACACACCTGACGTCCACATTATTACATTTTTAATTATAGAATGGTGGGTTTTTCTTTCTTATGACTATTATGTGAGCACATTTTGAGCCATTCAAGTTCATACGTCAGAATTCGCACCAGTGGTTGATTGCAGAAAGATAATAACAAAATGCAGTTTGATCTTGTACAGATTCAATGTACTTATACACGCTGCAGTAATCAGCGAGGAACCAGCATTGTATAGTGGAATTCAAAGAAAAGTCATATATAGAAATAAAAGAAGAGGGCTAAGGACATACCTTGCGGTACTCCTGATAGGCAAGTACCATATTTACGAGCGTCCAGAGAGAGCCAAGAGGCATTAAAGCAAGGAAAGCATATGCAAATTTAGTGTGCTTATGAATGCGAAGTAACCATGTATTCACGGAAACAATTGATTAAAAAGGAGAACAAAAATCAATCGCATAGCCCGCTTGAGACCCATATCCACGGCCTTCGAATTTTCTGTCTAGATCTCTAACAACAGGACTACGGCAGCATCTCTACCATTTCGTTATTAAGACATTTTCCGACAGACGTGGCTTCATATTGTTTGGTTGGTTTGTGGGGTTTAAGGTCCCAAAATGACTCAGGCTATGAGAGACATGGTAGAGGAGAAATCCGGAATTTTCTATAACCTGGGGTTCTTTAACGTGCAATGACATCGTATAGCAAACGGGCACCTTGCTTTTCGTCTCCATCGAAAAGTGGCCGCCGAGACCGGGATACGATCCCGCATAGTTGAGCACAGTAGTCGAGCGCCGTAACCACTGCGCCATCACGGTGGGGCACATACTTAAATATATTATAACAATACCGAACGTTTACCTTGTTGGTATAACAGTACTGTGAAACAGCCTAAAAACGTCCACGTACTAACAACATGACAGCACTCGTATTATTGTTTTGCCGATTCGCGGTATTTTTAGTGCTGGTTGGCGGTCAAAGAACATTTATTTTATAGGGTTTCATAATCTGTGCTTCGGCAACCATTAGAGGATCAGCGGAATCTCGTGCTAGCTTTAAACTCTATGTTACCACTGCGTTGTAGACTCCTTACTTGGGACGACAGCGCCTAACAGTATCACATTCAGTGTAGATAGGGCTCGCAATCCATGCAACGTAGGTGCCCTTCATTCGCAATTCATCTGAAACAATAAAAGCTGCAAGTACCTCAAGTGTAGAAAATATGCGGCACTATTATTTCGCCCATGAACTGGTCTAAGAAGAAAATTCTTAATGTATACATTTTCTAAGCTCTAAATTACAATGTATAGCGCTTCTTTTCATTCCATCGCTTGTCATATTCATAGACCGGAATATCTTCTAATAGCTGAAACAGCATAAAGCCTAAATCAACGGCATTTTATTCGAAATGTCTGAACGCATGACAAATGCTACGTTTCACATGAACTGATTCTAAATATTATTTATTTATTTTTTTGTTTGCTGCAATCTACTGCAATCCGATAACGGATTTTTGAAGGGTGGGTACATGAATGCAAAAACGAAAATTTACAATTACAGGTTTCAGAAATTCAGGCTAACAATCAGGCATGAAATATTAGTTGAATTATGGTCGAGGTCACAAGAACGTAAGGCATGAGAACGGAATGGGCGAGGATCCGCGATCCTGTACATTTATGCTCAGGATGTGTTCCGATATTAACGGTAATCGAGGTCGCATAAAATTTTTGGTTTTCAATAAAACTTTTATATGTGGTCGGAATATGTCTCCACGCAAAAAATGGGCTTTAGTTTGACAAGATACGACGTGTAGTTTGCTCGGAAAAAATTTTGAATCACTACAGGTGTAAATCGCCGTTTTTGCTATTGCAAAATGTTGCAAAATTGGATAACTGTTTCTTGCGTACTAAAATATATTTATCTTTTACTTTATAAATGAATGCATCTTTTACTTTTATGAGCTCTAATAAAAACGTATTTTCTTGCTGCAGTTGATTTAGTAAAACTCGCAGACATTGCTTCAGGAGCGACGCGCTGAAAAAATTTCATTTTCAACTTTAAACGCCAGCATGATGCGTCATGTTGCTGGCACTAAAACGTTTTTTTTTTCTTTATTACCAAGGTTATTTTCGTTAATGTTAGGCGAAATGGGGAGCTCTAGACAGCTTGGTGTCTTCTCCACAACGCATCAAATGCGCTCAAAATGCGAAAGCAGCACAAAAAGGTGCAACTTTGATCCTGAATTAAAAAAAAAAAAGCATCATATTCGACTTTTATGAAAAGCCCCCTCAAGAATTCTCATTACCTCAGAATTATTAGGCATTACAATGTGCTGCATTGTATTGTTTAAAATCAGAGAAATGAAAATAAAAGTGAGTGGTTGTTCTGAATGTTCTCAACATTCAGCTCTACATTCTGGCGCGACTTAAGTGTTGCCAGTGAAACTTGTGTTCGTTATTATCCGTCTATCTAGCTCAGAGAAAACACGACCCAACAAGGAGCGAATCCACCGTCCACCTATGCTGCAGGTTTCGTACGCTTTGCAGATTAGGGGGACGGCGGGCTCGCTCCGTGCTGGCTCGTGGTTTTCCCGCGCTAGATAGCTTTGTCGACAAGAATACTCATCTCGGCTCAATCGTGCTGCGGCTAAAGAAATATTTCAACAAAACCAGTATGCTGCTAAGCGGGCTTCTTATGATTGTACTTTAGCGCATATAAGAAAATTGTCTTCAAGAAAATATTATTGCTAGTTTTGGTTATAACCGAGAAATTAAATATTGTAATAAGACCTTGATTGAATACGACTGCATTTCGAGCAACAAATATACACACGCACACACACAGATATATATATCCATCCAACTGCCCCAGAGTTCCTCATCTTCATTTATCCTATGGACAGTAACATTTGCCACCCTTTCGCAAACGAAGCCTCCGGGCGAGTGAGGTGTTGTCATGAGAGTGGCATTTTTTCAAACGGGCGACATGTGTACCCTCAGTTTTTGCCGAACGTCGTCCACTGGCCGTAAGGCGTGTAATCCGGTAGTTAAGTTTGCCGAGTCGTTCTAAGATCACGTATGGTGCAGTGTAGCGTGTCAGCATTTTCTGGTGCAAGCCGTGCTTTCTCATTGGTTTCCAAAGCCAGACTCGGTCATCGGGAAAGTAGATGATCTGGCGATGGTGGTCGTCATAGCGAGCTCTCGATCGCTCTTGTGTTGTCATAGTCTTCAGTCGGGCTATTCGCCGCGCTTCTTCGGCCAAGCAAAGGGTTTCGGCTAAGCACGGGTCGCCTTCAGTAGAAAATGGGAAGATGGTGTCGAGGATGTGTCGAGGGGAGCGGGCGTACAGGAGGAAGAATGGACTGTATCCTGTGGTCTCATGCCTAGCAGTATTGAAGGCGTATATGGTGAACGGAAGAACGCAGCCCCAGTTTTTATGATCCGATGCAACGTATATTGAAAGCACATTCGTGAGAGTTCTGTTCGTGCGTTCAGTTGAACCATTTGTCTGAGGGTGATAAGGGGTCGAATGTCTGAAATCTGATGCACATAAACGGAGACGTTCTTCAATTACATCGGCAGTAAACTGGCGACCTCTGTCCCTACTTACAACTATCGGGGGATCATGTCGTAAGATGACTAAATGCAGCATAAACAGGGAAACATGGTATGCTGTAGGGGCGGGAAGAGCGGCTGTCTCATAATAGCTAGTAAGATGGTCCACACATACAATCCAACGAATGCCCCCTTGCGACTTTGGAAAAGGACCCAAAAGGTCGACTCCGACTTTCTCAAAAGGAGCCTTGGGAGGCGGTACAGGGTGACCTTTGTGAATCTGGCACTGAGGACAGCTGGCAACATACTGGTAAATTGTTTGGCGCATCTGCGGCCAGTGGAATCGCTCCTGAGTGCGTGCGGTGCAAAGTTCTCAAAGATCCCAGGTGTCCCAAAGCTGGATCATCATGCATGACGCGTAAAATAGAAAGACGGAGGCTCTCAGGTAACACCAGAAGGAACCGATGGCCAGTGTCTGAGCAAACTTTCTTTATAGCAGCCCATCGCGGATGCAAAACTGGTTGTTCAAGGCTGGGTCCTGAGCAACATTCAAGAACGGCTCCAGGTGCTGATCGTTGAGTTGCTCTGTTCGGAAGGTGTGAGTATAGGGAAATGTCGGACATAAAGCAGCTACGTAGTGGTCGAAGTTGTCCGCGTCGCATTCCGTCGTGGCAAGTGGCAACTAGAAGAGGCAATCCGCATCTTCATGCCGTCGGCCACTTTTGTATGAAATGATGTAGTAATTGCTTGCAAGCGAAGTGCCCAGCGGGCCAGGCGACCAGACGGGTCACGGAGATTGAGTAGCCAGCTTAGTGAATGGTGATCGGTTACTACTACGAAAGGCCGTCCGTAAAGGTAGCAGCGAAACGCTGCACTGCGAAAACAACCGCGAGACATTCTTGCTCGGTGATGGTGTAGTTCCGCTCCGTCTTGCTGAGAGTCCGACTGGCGTAAGCAATCACATGTTCACGGTCATCATAGCGCTGAACGAGGACAGCACCGAGGCCTATGCCACTTGCGTCGGTATGTACTTCAGTTGGAGCAGAAGGGTTGAAGTGCCGTTAGATAGGGTGTGATGTTAGGAGGAACTTCAGTTGTCTAAAAGATGAGTCGCATTCAGATGTCCACTGGAATGGAGCGTCTTTATGTAGTAGGCACGTGAGCAGGTAGGCGACATCTGCAAAACGAGGGATGAAGCGTCGGAAATATGAGCAAAATCCAAGACAACTGGGGAGATTCTTTACATTCCGAGGTTGCTGAAACGCGGCAACGGCTACAGTCTTCTGAGGATCAGGCCAGACGCCATCACCATTGACGAGGTGACCAAGCACCAACGCCTGTCGCTCACCAAAACGGCACTTCTTTGAGTTGAGAACAAGTCCAGTTAGGCGCAAGCAGTCCAGCACGAGGACTAGGCGGTCGTTGTGCTATTTAAATGTCCCGCCAAAGATCACTACGTCGTCCAGATAGCACATACAGACCTCCCATTTCGGACCACGTAGTATAGAATCCTTGATTCTTTCAAATGTTGCGGGCGCATTACACAAGCCAAAATGCATAACATTTAATTCAAACAGTCCATCGGGAGTGACGAAAGCCGTCTTCTCCTTTTCTGCTGGGTGCATTGGGATTTGCCAGTATCCTGACCGCAGGTCGACAGATGAAAAGTATGATGCAGAATACAAGCAGTCAATGGCGTCATCAATGCGGGGAAGCGGGTAGACATCCTTTTTAGTGACTGAATTCAAGCGGTGTTAATCTACACAAAATCGTCATGTGCCGTCTTTCTTGCGCACAAGAATTACTAGAGCCGGCCATGGACTGCACGATTCTTTAATGACGCCCTAGGCCAACATTTCATGTACTTGCTCACTGATGACCTTGCGCTCAGACGGCGCCACACAGTACGGTTTTTGGCGAATTATACCCGGTGTCAATTCGATGACTGGTGCGAGACCCGGGAAAAGAGCGTGAAGTCAAAAACGAATGGCTTCGAGAAGTCAAAAACGAATAAATACTTCGACAGCAGATCTTCCAAAGCATCACGTTCTGTGGCATTGAGAGAATTACTAATCATATCACGCACTTGAGCATTTACTTGGGATGGTGAGACATTCCGCTGAGGTGCGTCCGTAACCAAAGCCACTGATATTGGCATGTCTGAACTGTAAGAGGCAAGCTTCATTCCAGCTGCTAAAAGAACTGGCTGCGTGGAACAAGGAATAGTCCACAATCGCCTGCAGCATTTGGTTACCGACACCAAACAATTAGGAACCAGGAGAGATTTCTTCGCGCAGTTCGAATAGTTAGGTGTCACGGTCGCATCAAACGTTTCGATCGCACGACGAGAACACGAAACCGGAATGTACTGCATAGACATCGGAGGCACAACAGTATCGTCGCACACGCACAGCACATCTTCACAAACAAGAGGTTCATCGAAGAACTTAGGCGGTAGCAGCCCTCAACACTAATCTCGCCCGTGCGGCAGTCAACGGTTGCGCGACATATGCGCAGAAAATCTGTACCAAGAATTACGTCATATGTGGAGTGGGATAACACGGCGAATTCCGAAGAAAACACGGTTCCTCCAAGAGACACCTTGGCACTGCACACTCTAACGTGATACAACAAATCGCTACTAACGCTATGAAAATTTGCATTTCTGCCCCAAGAAAACATCACTTTTAGTCCCAGTAAGCTTTTAAATGTTAAGCTCATAATCAATATTGTCGCACCAGTTTTCACTAATGCCATTGTAGAAATACTGTCAACAGACACACAAATCTTATTTTTGAGCATAGTCACGGAAGGAGGTGTTACAGCGAATAGTGAGCATTAACCGGCGGCCTCACCTCCATCAGCCGCAGCGCCTAGTTTTCCTGAGGAGGGGACTGGGAACGGAGTAACTCTTCGCGAATATCTGCCGGATCGTTGAAGTAAGGTCCGGAGGAACATGCTCGTCACCGCTGGCGACGGTTGTCACATTGCTAAGCCTTCAAAACTTAGGAGTTACTCGACGGGTGTTTAGTGCTTCGAATGTGCGGATGTGACGGAGGACAGCGGAGACAGTTGAGATATCATCTTTGGCGATGAGGAAGCTGTAGACATCAATCAGCTGCGATGCCCTTTAAAAGATGCCCAACTTTGTCCTCCTCAGGCATGCGAGAATCGATGGTTCGGCACACTTTGAGGACCGGTATAGGTAGTGCAGGTCTTGCCAGGTAGTTGGGCACGATGGGCTAGTGTCTGCTCGGCCTGCTTCTTGCGCGCTGACGAATCGCCGAAACACTGTTTAAGTTCGGTGACAAAGCTGTCCCATGTTGTCAGCGCGTCCTCGTGGTTTTCAAACCAGAGAAGGGTGGTGTCGGCCAGGAAGAAAACGACGTTGTCAAGCTGAGTCGCGAAGTCCCAGCGGTTGTAATGGCTTACCAGTTGGTAGTGGCGGAGCCAGTCGTCAACGTTTTCCCCCGCTGCGCCAGTGAAAGGACGAGGCTCTCGGTAAGGTTGGTAAAAGCAGGAACTCGCCTGATTTGATGTGGCAAGAAGCACTGGGCTAGGCTTAGTCGCCGGTGGCATTGTAACGATCGGTGGCGGGAGTCCAGCAAGGCGGTGGCTACGACGAGGCTCCAGGGGTGCGTCGATGGCGAAATAACGTGGGATCAAAACCGCACTCTCCGCCAGTATTGTAACACTCTTGTTTCTATGTAACACAATCTTTCTGAGCCCAAGATATGGTGCACACGACACAGGCGGAAATTCTTCTTCCTCTTCTTCTGCCTTGATATTTGGCACATACCCACGAAGGAGGATTGGCCAGGGTTCAGTGTGGACTGCCAAATGTCCTACACAAACTTAATTAGTGTGTTAAAGTAATTGGCAACTAAACAAAAATATAAGATTTAAGATCCCAAAAGTTATTGAAAGAAAATATGAAGCAAAAGTTTGGAACTTTGTAAATTTGGAATACAATTTGGAAGGGATTCTGTCCGTAGTTTTGATGTAGTTATGTAAATACTGACAAATTTGAGGCAACGCAAATCTTTTCGCACTCGCGCCGAAGGAGAGTAGAAGCGGGACAGACAACGTAAGTCCCAAGCGAGCAATTGAAGTTTCTATATGCACCCTCCTCTGATGTGAAAACCTTCGGCAAGCGAGAAGGAAGTGATCAATATTTTCAATCTCACCGCAAGCCTCACAAAGGTTTGTGGGGCGGATCCCGCATCTACATAAATAAAGATTTAGGCGAGGAATCCTGCATCCATGAAAGTCATCGTTACCTCACACTGCCATGATTTCCATGAACGAACTTTTCATGAGTATATGAGATGCTGGTATTCGGCTGTAGATAGCAAAGGATCATCGCATGAAGCGGCTAGGTTTTTAACGCTGGAAAAGGGACATTCCAAAAATGGTGATATTAGGGATGCTACTTGAAACAGATGCATCAAGAGCTTATTTAGCCAGGAAATGTGCTGCTTCATTCTGAAAAATACCGCTGTGACCATGGACCCAGATGAAGCATATTTCTTTCACCCACCCCGGTATGAAATACTTTAGTGAGCGGCTCAAAAGAGCATCCCGAGCTGCCTCCGGTGAAAATAAAACAGAAAGAGAGTCTGATAAAAAAAATTATTTTTGATTGACTGAAGGGAACATTTAGTAGTGCTAGCTCAATTGCCATAAACTCTGCTAGAAATATCGGTGGATACACCGGGACACGCACCGAAAAACTCTACGAAAGAGACTGAAAAAATTCCAATCGCTGCTTTGTGCGCAATCACAGACGCATCAGTGGCAATTGCAGTGTGATCAGGGAACCTTTCAAAACGTTCACATAGGAGATTGGATATTAGACTTGAGGGTAAGAGCTTCACATTAGATGGAAATATAGAATCATAACTGATATTCTCAAAGTTTTCGACTTCCACTTCCACTATCTTCTTCGTCCAACTACCCCCGAGTTCCTCATCTTCATTTCTTCATTTATCACATAGACTGTAGCAATATATATATATATATATATATATATATATATATATATATATATATATATATATATATATATATATATATATATATATATATATATATATATATATATATATATATATATTCCTGAGGCACACGCTGCATTTTTTATTTTCCCTCTGTGCTGATCGCCAGCGTGTGCCTCCTCGAGGCGAAGAAACCGACGTTCGTCTCCTCGAGGCGAAGAGACTGAAGTTCTTCTGTCGAAGCGAGCCTGCTAGTTTCCTGCCGCACTGTGACTTCTGTTACTCCTGTGTCCCGCGGTGACTTCTGATCAGAGACTTCACACCGTGACATCTGGTGGAGCTGCTGGGTAACGCAACCCATGCTCCGAACACCTCCAACCAGCCGAGACTCCAGCCCTCAAGGATCTCCTACCATCGAGATTACGCCTACCCATCAGAGTAGCCGACGGCTTCGAGGGCTTGATCCTGAATTCGCGCCTCTACAATTTTCTCGTACTGCGAGGCCGCCACCATCTTCTCCAGCACCACCTTCGGAGACAACACAACCACCCGTAATGACGCAGGTAGACACCACTGCCCCCTCCTTCGTGTTGCAGCAGCCGCGGGAGATACCCATCTTCCAAGCCTTTCCCGGCGACGACCCGGAAGACTGGCTAGATAAATTTGAGCGAGTAGCCCAGTACAATCGCTGGGGCGACGACCAGAAACTGCAACATGTATTTTTTTCGCTTGACGGTTCAGCTCGCACATGGTTTGAAAATCATGAGACTACTATCCCAACGTGGAGTTCCTTCAAGGACCAGTTTCTGCAAGCTTTCACCACCGTTTTTCGGAAAGAACGCGCCGAGCTGCTCCTACAGACGAGAGTTCAGCTCCCTAACGAGAGCGTCCTCGTTTACTTCGAGGACATGACGAGGCTATTCCGTCGCGCTGATCCAAACATGTCCGAAGAAAAAAAACTTCGATATCTTATGAAGGGAATTAAGGAACAGATCTTCGTTGGATTAGTGCGATGTCCCCCCAAGACCATCGGGGAATTTGTATCCGAGGCCACTACCATTGAGAGGGCTCTAGAGATGCGATCTAAGCACTACGAGCGGCCGTCCATCCCTATTGCTGCCGCCATCGCGGACACTGGTAGCACTGACGGGCTCCGTGAGACCATACGGGCCATCGTACGCGAGGAGCTGCAAAAACTATTTTCGACGGCAGCACCCCCTCAAGTATCCAGCCTTTCTCAGATGGTTCGGGAAGAGGTCAACCAGGCACTCAACCCACCCGAGCCACTCCCGACAATGCCACCACAGCAGGCCATGACCTACGCCGCAGTCACTCGTCGTGCCTTTCCACCTCCCAGTCAGCATCCACCTCCAAGTCAGCACCAAGCAGCCCCTGCATACACTCGTCAAGCACCTCCCGCTCGAATTTCTCAGGTGCGTCCACGCAAAAGCGACGTCTGGCGCACTCGCGATAATCGCCCGCTGTGCTTCCACTGTGGCGAAGCTGGTCACCTGTTCCGCGATTGCTATTACCGACGAATGGGTCTGCCGGGATTTAGCGCCGACGCGCGAAAGCCGCAGCGTGGTGAACGACCCCCTGCCATTGACGCGTACCTGGCTGAATCATCCGGAACGCCCTATGACTACTCGCGGTCGCCTTCACCGGGCCAATACTCCTCGCAGACACGTGGTAATGCCGGCCTGACGCGGGTCCGCTCCCCTAGCCCCCATCGGGAAAACTAGACGCGGCAACCTTTGGAGGGAAGGTTGCTCATCGACGAAATTCTCAAGCTCCTCCACCGCTGCAACTGGATGGCCACTCCGTTTCACGACGACACGACGCGCCCCACAATGATCCGCTGCCTCGGCGCTCCAGTTCTCCGACGACACGAAATCAGCTAGTACCACACCGCAGCCGTGACCGGACCCCGCGACGTTCCGGTAACACCACAGCCGTAACCGCCGACCTGAACATTTCAGTGGACGGAACCGACGTGACAGCGCTTGTGGATACCGGCGCCGATTATTCTGTGATGAGTGGGCCTTTCGCCGCCACTCTGAAAAAGGTGACTACACCCTGGACAGGCCCACAAATTCGTACCGCCGGAGGCCACTTGATAACGCCGACCGGTACCTGCACTTCTAGGGTAACTGTGCAAGAAGAAACGTACTTAGCAACCTTCGTCGTACTTGTCCAGTGTTCCCGCGACGTCATCCTTGGCATGGATTTCTTAGCAGAGAATGGAGCCGTTATCGACCTGCAGACTAAGTCAGTGACCTTATCGACTGAGAACGCAATACACAGTGCTTCAGAGCGACCGACAGCACTGCACATCCTTGATGATCACGTCACTATTCCGCCCCGTTCCAGCATGATGACGTCTGTGGCTGCGAATACACTGCGAAACTTTGAAGGTGTCGTGGAGAGTAAACAGATCTTACTTTTCGAACGCAGTCTTGCTGTAGCCAGAGGAGTCGTTCGCCTCGAAGACGGCAAAGCAGACGTCCTACTCACAAATTTTGGCGGTGAGCACCAGCATTTAAGCACTGGGACTGTAGTGGCCCATATTTGCGGTATCACGCATGTTCGAAAAGCCTCTGGACTTGCGACGCTGTCATTTACCGAAATGGAGAGGCCTACCACCGATTTACACTTCGACATTAACCCTGCACTTTCTCAACTGCAGCATCGCCAAGTGAACCAGCTCCTCCAGCGCTATCGGGCGACCTTCTCCAACTCTTCACGTGTTGGCAGAACCGATCTCGCCAAGCATCGCATTATTACGGATGATACCGTGCCACCTCTCAGACAGTCACCTTACCGAGTGGCTCCGACTGAACGCGCCGCTATCACCCGCCAAGTGAAAGAGATGCTTCGCGACGATGTCATCCAGCCCTCGCGGAGTCCATGGGCTGCACCTGTCGTTCTCGTGAAGAAAAAGGATGGTACGCTGAGATTTTGTGTGGATTACCGCCGGCTAAACAAAGTTACAAAGAAAGACGTCTATCCCCTGCCACGTATCGACGATGCTTTGGATCGTCTCTGCTCCGCGAAATATTTCTCTTCAATGGACTTGAAATCCGGATACTGGCAAATAGAGGTAGATGAGAGGGACCGCGAGAAAACGGCGTTTATTACTCCGGATGGGCTCTACGAGTTCAAGGTTATGCCCTTTGGTCTCTGCTCTGCTCCGGCTACTTTCCAACGGCTTATGGACACCGTACTTGCAGATCTCAAGTGGCAGACATGTCTCGTTTACCTTGACGACGTTGTGGTCTTCGCTCCAACGTTCGAGGAGCACCTTCGGCGCCTTGAAACTGTTTTGCAAGCCATAACATCCTCTGGCCTTACGTTAAAGAACGAGAAATGTCATTTTGCTTATACGGAGCTCAAGTTCTTGGGGCACGTCGTAAGCCACGCTGGTGTCCTGCCGGATCCAGAGAAAACGACAGCTATTGCCAACTTCCCTCCGCCCAAAGACCAGAAAGCTGTTCGACGATTTCTTGGCTTATGTGCCTACTACCGGCGCTACGTCAAAGATTTCGCTCGACTCGCCGAGCCCCTAACACGTCTGACAAAGACAGACACGCCTTTCACTTGGAACGCACCACAGGAACAAGCATTCAAAGAGCTTCAACGCCGCCTACAAACACCTCCCATATTGGCTCACTTCGACGAAAACGCCGACACGGAGCTTCACACCGATGCAAGCAACATAGGCCTGGGCGCCGTTCTAGTTCAAATCCAGGGCGGCCAAGAACGTGTAATCGCTTACGCCAGTCGCTGTCTATCTAAAGCGGAAGCGAACTATTCCGCAACAGAGAAAGAATGTCTAGCCATTGTGTGGGCGACGTCGAAGTTCCGGCCATACCTTTACGTGAAACCATTCAAGTTAGTAACTGACCACCATGCCCTATGCTGGCTTGCAACCCTAAAGGACCCTTCAACTCGTCTTGTAAGATGGAGTCTACGATTACAGGAATTCGACATAACTGTCACATACAAATCTGGCCGTCAGCATACGGACGCAGACTGCCTCTCACGGGCCCCTGTAGATCCCCCCGCAGATGAAATTCCTGATGAGGCCATACTGCTAAATGCCATCAGCACAGAGTGCCTCGCTGAAAGACAATCTGCAGATCCCGAACTTCGTCACATCATGGACTATCTAAACGGTGCATGTACAACCGCTCCGAGAGCTTTCAAGCGTGCTCTGTCATCGTTATGTGTGCGCAATGGTGTCCTCATGAAGAAAAACTTTTCCGCCAGCCAAACGCCGTACCTGATTGTTGTACCTATGTGTCTACGTGATGAAATCTTACAAGCTTGCCAAGATGAACCAACCTCTGGACATTTGGGAGTCACGCGCACGCTTGCAAGGCTCAAGGAAAAGTACTACTGGCCTCGACTTAACTCAGACGTTTCACACTATGTGAAAACGTGTCGCAACTGTCAGCGTCGTAAGGTGCCGCCGACTAAGCCCACCGGACTCTTGAAGCCAATAGACCCACCGTCGAGGCCTTTCCAGCAGATTGGCATGGACATGCTGGGACCATTTCCCCTTTCACACTCCGGTAACCGGTGGGTCATTATTGCCACGGATTACCTTACACGATACGCGGAAACCTCCGCTCTACCCAACGGTACTGCCTTAGAGGTTGCAAAGTTTTTCATCAATTGCGTTGTCCTGCGCCATGGCGCACCGGAGATTTTGATTACTGACAGAGGAGCCGCATTTACAGCCGAATTGCTGCAGCAGATTTTAATTCACAGTCATACTGAACACAGGAAAGCAACACCTTACCATCTTCAAACGAACGGCTTGACCGAACGCTTGAACAAAACACTCGCTGACATGCTCTCAATGTACGTCGACGTAGAGCACAAAACGTGGGATGAAGTGCTCCCGTACGTTACCTTTGCATACAATACAGCGGTCCAGGAAACAACGAACATGACACCTTTCCGTCTGGTCCATGGCCGCGAAGTGACCACAATGCTTGATGCCATGTTACCACATCTAGACGACGGCAACCAACAACCAGATGTTCACACCTTTCTGCACCTCGCCGAAGAATCCCGTCAGCTGGCCAGGCTGCGAATTCAGAATCAGCAACGCCGCGATGCCCAGCGATACAACCTCCGACACCGTGACGCCCGGTACACAGCTGGAGACCGCGTCTGGGTTTGGTTTCCTGTACGTCGACGAGGCCTCAGCGAGAAACTGCTGTGTCGTTACTTTGGCCCGTACAAAGTGGTAAGCCAAGTTGGGGACCTAAACTATGAGGTTGTTCCTGATGGATTTAAAAACTCCCGACGCTCCACGCTCCCGGACGTGGTCCACGTGGTCCGCCTGAAACCGTATTACGACCGATAGTGTTGGCTCTTTCTGTGCGTGAGCAACTGCCCTTCGTGCAATGGTTTTTTCTTTATCTCTACCCACACTCCCAGCATCGGGACGATGCTTCTTGTACCCGGGGGGCAATGACACGCTGCATTCTTTATTTTCCCTCTGTGCTGATCGCGAGCGTGTGCCTCCTCGAGGCGAAGAAACCGACGTTCGTCTCCTCGAGGCGACGAAACTGAAGTTCTTCTGTCGAAGCGGGCCTGCTAGTTTCCTGCCGCACTGTGACTTCTGTTACTCCTGTGTCCCGCGGTGACTTCTGATCAGAGACTTCACACCGTGACAATATATATATATATATATATATATATATATATATATATATATATATATATATATATATATATATTGTAGTAATCCCGACAGCCATCAGCTCGCGCGCCAACCCGAGAGGTAGACGAAGTGGAGCCGGAGCCTTGTTGGCACTGCACTGTTGATTCGAACGCTACCCCCGTCGCTTTGGTTTGCGAACGTTGCCTACGGTCTTGGTGCTTCAATAAACACCTTACACTTGGTGGCGGGGTCTCGGTCGTCGCCCCGGTCCTCCTCGCAAATTTCACCCTGGAACTTCGGAACAGCACGCTAACGCCTTCGGTCACAACCATGCAGGACGCTCCCAGCCAACCAGCGGCACCCATCCCTGCCACTCCTGCCACCATCTTCTGTCCCGGGGCACAACGCCCCCGTGACCCACCTTTCTTCAGTGGTACCGACGACCATGACTGTCGTGTTGGCCGTCGCCCGACCGCGGGAATAGCTCACTCAGCTCATGCCACACGAGACTTTTTATTCAAGTGTGCAGCAGTTTATATATAACGTCTTAGCGCCATCTGTTGATGGGTATAGACAACACTTAACTAAGGGCACCTAGTGTTGCCCATGAACACTACAATGACGTTGACGACTGGCTGGCCTCTTTCGAGCGCGTCAGCACTTACAACCGCTGGGACGATTCCATAAAACTGAGCAACGTCCTCTTCTACCTCACGGACGTGGCGAATCTGTGGTTTCGAAACCACGAAGCCGATCTTTCGACGTGCTCTGTCTTCAAGAACAACTTCGCGGATGTCTTCGGCCGTCCTGCGGTACGCAAACCCCGCGCCGAGCAACGCCTCCATGCCCGGCTTCAACTTCCCGAGGAAACGTTTACCAGCTACATTGATGACGTGGTTGACCTCTGCAAGCGGGTC
This sequence comes from Amblyomma maculatum, assembly GCF_055883805.1. Classification (NCBI taxonomy): domain Eukaryota; kingdom Metazoa; phylum Arthropoda; class Arachnida; order Ixodida; family Ixodidae; genus Amblyomma; species Amblyomma maculatum. Next base: position 140,540,301 of record NC_139345.1, read on the forward strand.
AATCCGTCCATGTCCGAGCCCGAAAGTCACACATGTTCTAAAAGGTCTCACTGATGATGCTTGCTATATGATGTCGGCCAGGGACCCTACTTCCCTATCCGACATTATAACCCTATGCCAGAGGTTTGACGAGCTACGAAAGCAACGCGCTTCTACGCGGCGGGCTGCCGCACCTGCCGGCATTGCTGGCTTAGCACTGGCTACGTCGTCTGCGGAACAGTCTCAATTTATGCAGAATATCCAAGACCTCATCCGCGAAGACGTTGCACGCCAGCTGTCCCTCCTTCATCCAGTTCACCCGACCGTCTGAACTTCGCAATTAGCGCCGGCCAACGCGCCATCCATCTCGCCGGCTATCCACCAAATTATCGATGAGAAAGTCGCCGAAGCGTTGCCTTCTAGTGTTGCCATCGCTCCTGTGCAAGCCCCACTCACTTACGCTCAAGTAACCGCTGGAACGCGCGGTCTGCTTCCTACATCGTCTTACCAGAACGGCCCTACATTTTATGCTCGAATTTGTTTCATAGCCCCTTCCATTTCGCCGATGCTCCGGCGACAGGGCCCTACGCAAGGGGAAAACTAAATGCCGCAGTTCCGGGGGCAAGAACTGCGCGTTTGACGAACTCGTTAAGTCCTCCGCCTTCTCCCGCCAGCGTCATTGAAGTGTTCGTAGAAGGTTTTCCAGTTCTTGCGCTGGTGGATACAGGTGCTGCCGTTTCCGTAATTAGTGATGCCCTTCGCCGCAAAATTCGCAAGGTCACGACGCCGCTTTCTGCCTTTTTGCTTCGTACGGCCAGTTCAGAGCGCATCACCCCTGTGGCAGCGTGCACGGTACGAGTTAGCATCAAAGACATTAAGTATCTCGTCGAGATGGTGGTGCTTTACGCCTGCCCCCACGACATCATCCTCGGCCACGACTTTCTGTCGACTCACAGTGCTGTGATTGATTGTGCCCGTGCTGAAGTTGAGCTTTCCCCTGTGTGTAATGTTTCCCTGTGTGACCCGCCTGTGCGCCCTGCTAAACATCTTGTAGCTGCAGACACCGACATTCCTCCCTTTTCTTCTGTTCTCGTTCCCCTTATTTCGACACCTGCCCTCCCTAGTCCTGTTCTCTTTACGCCCAAACTCGCCTCCGCCCACCATAACCGCCTCCTTCTCCTGTTCGCCGTTCTAACGATTTCTGATGGCAGCTGTGTCATCTATGCTTCCAACCCTTTTCCCTGCCCGGCGGTTGTTCTTCGCGGGGAGTGCCTCGGCTACACTGAAGAGCTGGACCCTGAACGCACTTACATGTTCTCCAAACCTGAAGTTTTTCCTCCCCTCGCTGCCCTGACGTCTTGTGCTGCTACGAGTGTCATATGAGCTTCCTGTCGACGCCCTTCGTCGAGCTATCGCGACCGACCTTCCGTCCGCCCAACGGGACCAAATAGTCGCCCTCGATCCTTCAGCGCTTCAGTGCATCTTTTGACGTGTCCTAGCCTTCCTTGGGCCGCGCCTTGACCGTTTCTCACGCAATCGACACTGGTCCTCATGCTCCCCTACGGCAGCGACCATATCGCGTGTGGCCCACTGAGCGCCGCGTCATTCGATGACAATGTCGCCGATATGCTTCAACGGGGCATCATACGACCATCTCATAGCCCTTGGGCCTCTCCCGTAGTGTTGGTGACGAAGAAAGATGACACGATCCGCTTCTGTGTGGACTACCGGCGTCTGAATAAGATAACCCGCAAAGATGTTTACCCACTACCACAAATTGACGACGCGCTAGATTTTTGGCAATGAGCGGAGGTCTTTTCGTCGCTAGATTTGTGCTCTGGCTATTGGCAAGTACCGATGGCTTCCGCTGACCGCCCGAAAACAGCCTTCATCACTCCCGATGGCTTGTATGAATTCAATGTGATGCCGTTCGGACTGTGCAACGCCCCCACCACCTTCGAGAGAATGATGGATAGCATTCTCAGTGGGCTCAAATGGGAAACGTGTCTTTGTTATCTAGATGACATTGTCGTTTTCTCGGAAGATTTCCCTTCCCACTTTCTGCGCCTTCAGCGTGTCCTTACGTGCCTTACTGAAGCCGGCCTACAGCTCAACTTGAAGAAATGTCACTTTGTCGGTACCAAGCTCACAATAGTTGCTCATGTCATATCCAAGGATGGCGTTCTACCAGATCCTACCAAACTTCGTGCCGTCGCAGACTCCCCCGAGCCCACAACCTTGACAGAAATTCGCAGTTTTGTCGGTCTATGTTCGTATTTCCGCCGTTTTATCCGCAACTTCGCCAGTATCATCGCCCCTTTAACGCAACTTCTCGCCGGAGGCCCGAACCTGTCCGCTTGGTCACCAGCCTGTGATGCTGCGTTCAGTACACTATGCCGTCTACTGGTCTCTCCCCCTATACTCCGTCATTTTGATCCGGCCTGCTCGACCAAAATACACACTGATGCAAGCGGCGTAGGTTTAGGCGCTGTTCTTGCTCAACGGAAACCTGGATATTCCGAGTATGTCGTCGCGTACGCTAGTCGTACCCTCACGGAAGCGGAATCGAAGAATTCTGTACCGAAAATGAGTGTCTGGCCATCATATGGGCCATTACCAAGTTTCGTCCTTGTAATTACGGTCGGTCATTCTACGTTGTTACCGACCACCACGCGCTCTGTTGGCTATCCTCCCTCAAAGACCCCTCTGGCCGCCTCGCCCGCTGGGCGTTACGTCTTCAGGAGTACGATATCCACGTCATCTATCGATCTGGACGCAAGCACGCCGACGCTGATGCCCTTTCCCGTTCGCCGCTTCCTAACGACTTGATGGCTGGCTTCGTTTGTGCCTACGAAATGTCGCCGCTCAACATTACCAACATGACATCTGAGCAGCAGAAGGATCCATGGATATCCTCCCTCTTAACATTCCTGTCTACGCCCGCAGAGCTGTCTCCGTCACGTGCACTTCGTCGTCAGGCCCACTACTTCGCCACTCATGATGGAATTTTATACCGCCGCAGTTACCATCCTACAGGGCGAAAGTGGCTTCTCGTGATTCCGCGACATCTTCGTGCTGAAATCTGCGCCTCTTTCCACGCCGATCCCCAATGCGGCCATGCAGGTGTCATGAAAACCTATTGTCGACTGCGTATGAGATATTACTGGCGCGGCATGTACCGCTTCATTCGCCAGTACATCCGATCCTGTACTGCCTGCCAACGTCGCAAGAATCCACTCCCTCAGCCAGCCGCTCCGTTGCAGCCATTGCCTTGCCCCAGCCGCCCTTTGACCGTGTCGGTATCGATCTGTATGGCACGCTTCCGACCACTTCGGCTAACAACCGCTGGGTGATCGTAGCCGTTGACCACCTAACCCGTTAGGTGGAAACATCGGCCTTGCAGTCTGCCACCGCACGGGATGTTGGTTCGTTCATTCTGCATCGCCTCGTTCTTCGTCACGGCGCACCGAAAGAATTGATCAGTGACCGCGGACGTGCGTTTCTTTCCGACACTGTCGAAGCCCTCCTCAAACAGTGCCAAATCATTCACCGGAGCACCACAGCGTATCACCCTCAAACGAACGGCGTGACTGAGTGATTTAATCGCACTCTTAGTGACATGCTAGCCATGTACGTTGATAGCGCTCACTCTAATTGGGACCAAGTGCTGCCTTTCGTAACGTACGCCTACAATACGGCTACGCAGACTACGACTGGGTTCTCCTCCTTCTTTCTTTTATATGGCCGTGAACCCACGTCCACCGTGGATACTATCCTGCCCTACCACCCCGGCGCTTCAGAGACCACTCTACTTTCTGAAGCGCACACATTTGCCGAAGAATGCCGACAGTTTACCCGCTCCTTCACAACGGAGTACCAGGCTCAACAAAAGCATAACCGGGACCCTACAAATTCAGCACCTTCATATCCCTCAGGTGCCCTCGTTTGGCTCTGGGTGCCCTCCTCTGCACCCGGCCTCTCATCCAATCTCCTATCACGCTATCATGGACCTTACAGCATTCTCGAACAATCTTCTCCCGTCAATTACGTAGTAGAGCCCTTGAACCCATCTCCAGATCATCGCCGCCGCGGCCGAACAACTGTACATGTCGACCGCCTCAAGCCGTATTATGATCCCCCTACCCTTTCCTCACCATGAGTCGCCAGAATGGCTACTTTTCCGCCGGGGGGTATTGTAGAAATCCCGATCGCCATCAGCTCGCGCGCCAACCCGAAGAGGTAGACGAAGTGGAGCCGGAGCCTTGTTGGCACTGCACTGTTGATTCGAACGCTACACCCGTCGCTTTGGTTTGCGGACGTTGCCTACGGTCTTGGTGCTCCAATAAAAACCTTAAGATATATATATACATACAGGATATGTGCAAAGTTCAACCGTCACTTGCGTTCTCTCTTGCAGTTGCAGAAAAAGCAAATTTATTCCACATACAGCAATCATCATCACTGCGAACGAGTATAAAACGACTTTATATGGATTTAGAAGACTTCGGACATTGCACAAGTTAAAATAGAACTAAAGTCAGTAAATACTTAACCGAACTTTTGACGCCTTTGAATCAAAGTGTTCCATTTTTGGATACTTTGGGTTTTCGGCCGATGTCAATATAACATGAAGGGAAAACGACAGCTCTAGAGCTCCAACGATTTTCACGAACAAAGCCCAAGGCACGGATCAAAAAGAGGGAAAGTTTCAGTACCAACACTTTAGTCAGTCGAGCCAGAATTTAGGGCTGAACATATTTCAGAACAAACCCTCAGTTTTATATTCATTTTTCAAATTTTGAACAAAATCATGCAACACATTTTTAATCTACAATATTTCTGAGGCATTCAGGACTCCTGAGGGGATTTTTATAAAAATCGAAGGTGATGTTCTTTCTAGATTAGAATCGCATGTGTACTTTTTTTTGCTGTTTTCGAACACGGAACGAATTTGGTGCCTTGTGTAGACACACTTAACGGTCTATAGCTCCCAATTTGGCCTGACATTAAGGAAATAGCCTTTGTAATAAAGAGAAAATGACTTAGTGCCAAAAATGTAAAGCACCATGCCCATATTTAAATTTGACAATGGAATTTTTTCAGCGCTTCGCTCCTGGAGCGCAGTGTTTGTGATGTTGTACTATATCAACTGGAGCACCATAATTGTCCTCATAAAAGAAAAGTTAAAAATATTTTGTGAATAAAACATAATAGATAACAATATTTTAGTACGCAAGCAACAGCCTCCAAACCTGCAAGTGCCCGCCGGTGGGGCCAAGTGGTACGGTGCTCGACTATTGTTCCCCTTGAGGCGCGATCGAATCCCGGCCTCGGCTGCCGCTTTTCCATGGAAAGCTAGAGCCATTGCTCTAGCCGTTCAATGTTCTCTTTCGAATTTCCGGCCTATGCGAGAACTTTGTTGCACACGCCAATGAGAAATGAGGAGGCCCTGTAATTAGTTCTAAGTTTTAAATATTTTGGTTAGTGGTTATTAAAATTGTTTTAAATTATTAATTTTTTTAGTGCTGGCGTACAAGTAGATGATCCACCTAGCGTGCAAGAGGATCATGGTTCAAATCCCCGCGTCACAGAATTGTCCACTGGAATACAAAATACGTTGAGCAAAGCAGAGTTCTGGGCTAGTTGGTAAGACATTATTACTGGTAGGCTTCGCGCGGAACAGACGAGGACAAGAGAGGCACACAGGACGAGCGCACAGGACAAAATAAGAATCGCTGTATCGACGGAATTGCATAAACAGGTTTGCGATGCGACTAATTTCGGTGAACACCTCCGGAAGCACACACACCCTCATCAGAACAATATTTCGCCACCCTGGCGCTGTAATTGGTCACAGCCTCCTATAAATACTCTATTAGTGAACTATGAGGTATGTCTCAAAATTAATGCAGAGAGCAGTCAGGTTATGCTAAAGCCTGGGAAAGGAACGAAAGTTTATAATAGCTAGGGACATACTCTATGTGTGTGTGTAATTGTGTACTTAAGAAAGTTCGTAGCCGCGTATACCGATCACGAAAGGGAAATAGCTGGTATAATTGGACTGGGATGAAAGATATTTAGCCAGTACCCAGATATCAGGACCAACCGCTTACCTATATTCCTCAAGATGAAAGTATATAACACTTGCATCTTGCCGGAACGCACGTATGGGGCCGAAACACGCAGACAAAAAAAAAGGTTCTACTTAAGATGAGGAGGAGGAGGAAGATGAGGAGGAAAGGCAGGGAGGTTAACCGTTAAAAGAAACCGGTTTGCTACCCTGCACGGGGGAAAGGGGTGAGTAGATATAAAGGTTGCGGGTGAAGTCAGTACGGTCACATCAGAGACATACCACATCACATCACGTCACAGATATATCACATAGCATAACAACAAACTCAGAGCCTTTCGATCAGGCTTGTGCTTTTCATAAAGCGGAGCACTGCCTTGGAGCCCTTCTTCACCGCAGACGATCGCCGTGGCCAGGGACCTGAAATCCTAATTTTCGTCAGTGGGCCTCCATCTAGGTGCTCCAGTGCATGGCATAGACACTGTATTTCCTCGCTGTATATGGGGCACTCACAAAGAATGTTGCCTATAGTCTCGTTGCACCCGCAGTTGTACATTCAGGGCTATTTGCCATACCTATCACAAAAGAATAAAAGTTTGTGAATGCTGCACCAACCGAGAGGCGGCACAGCAAAATTTCTTCGCGTCGCAGTACGCCAGGTGGAGCCGGAGTTCCAGGTCAGGGTCCAGGGATTTTAAGCGGCAGTTCTCAAACTGGCCAGAATTCCACAAGGAGAGTGTGCGTTTCCGCGCAAGTGCGTGAAGCTTGCCCGCTGCGTCTGCCCTGGAAAAGGGGATCAACACACAATCGCTGTCTTGGTGGGCTGTTCGTGCGACCTCGTCGGCCCAGAGATTGCCCGCTATGTCGCTGTGTCCTGGAAGCCATTAGTAGATGATGTCATGTCCTCCGTTAATGACATAGTGATGAAGTTGTATTTTCACGAAGAGTTGCCCATGCGCTCCACGGCGAAGAGCCGCTTTTAAGGCTAGTAAGGCTACTTTTGAATCTGTGAACATAGACCACCGTTGAGGGATCTGCTTACTAATATGCCTAATTGCGACACGAAGAGCGCTTAGCTCTGTGGCTGTTGAAGTCTGGTGAATTCTCCTAACTTTTATTCCTGTAGTAATTGCGGGTATGATCATGGAGCCTGAAGAACTCACGGCATTCACTGAACCGTCGATGTAGACGTGCAAACGATTTGCAAGGTGCTCATGGAAGTATTCAAGAGTGACTTGTTTTAGTTCTATAGGCGATAGCTCGACCTTTTTCCTGATTGCGGGTATTGAAAGAAGCCCGTGTGGTTGATGCAGGCTCCATAGTGGAGAGGACGGTCTAGATGAGGGTGTAAACAGGGACGGAAGGATAGCGCTATGCGCATCAACGGTCTCTGTAAACGATGCACGTGGCCTGGAAATAGGAAGGCTGGAAAATGGTGACAGGGACGGGATATGTGTCGCAAATGTGTCCTCAGGGCGTCAACTGTTAGATAGGTAGATATGGGATGCTCCTAAGCAATTAAAATGTTAGCAGCCGTAGAGGCACATTTCGGCAATCCCAGGCAGGTTCGCAGGGCTTGCGCGTGAATGCTCTGTAGAATTCCTAAGTTGGTTTTCCTGACATTTCCTAGTGCGGGTAAGCTTTACCAAAGAAATCCCATAAATAATGCATGGTACAGCTGGAGCATCCACAGCCCGGACGCTCCCCATGACTTTCTCCCAAAAAAGGCAAGTATGTGAGCAATTGCTGTCAGCCTCTTTTTCATGAATGAAATATGGGGAGTCCACGAAAGATTTCGGTCGATGATCACTCCCAGAAAGCGGTGGCTGCTTTCGTAGGGTATTGATTTACCATCAATGCGTACGGTGTAAGGTGAGATTTTCTTGCGTGTAAATGCAACTAGCGAACACGTTTCAGTTGATATCTGTAGACCTTGCAGGTGGAGGGCCGCAACTATACTTGCCGCCCTTTGAAGCCCCGCTCTAACCTGTGGGCGCGTAACTCCTGATGCCCAGATACAGATGTCGTCTGCATATATTGAAAGTTGCGCCGACTGTGGTATTAAGTCGACAAGCCCGACAAGAGTACGATTGAAGAGCGTTCGGCTTAGTACTGCACTCTGTGGGACTCCACGGGAAATGAAATGAGATGTTGAGCCATCCTCAGTGTGCATAAAGTGAGATCTGTTGGATAAATAACTACGTACCCAGCCAAAACACGACCGCCAAGCTCAGCAGCCTCCAAAGCGTCCAAAATGGCCTGATGAGTGACGTTGTCATATACGCTCTTTATATCCAAGAGCAACGCCGCAGGTAAGCGCTTCAATATTTTTTTGGTGTTGTATAGATTATACCAGGTCCACCACGTTATCAATTGAAGAACGCCCACGTCGAAATCCAGCCATTATATCCGGATATACGTGGTATTACTCCAGGTACCACTCAATACGTGCAAGCAGCATTCTTTCCAGTACTTTACCAACGCAACTAGTCAGTGCAATTGGACGGTATGATGTCAAGTCCAGAAGCGATTTGCCAGGTTTCCGGAGCGGAACTAAATGACTGCACTTCACTCGTCTGGCAATTTACTCTCAGTCCATGATTTGTTGTAATATTCCAAAAGAGCGTGCCTAGCTTCTTGTCCAAGATTTCCAAGCGCAGTGTGTGTTACACCGTCGGGACCCGGCGATGATGACCGCCTGAAAGAAGCCAGCGCTGCGTCAAGTTCCTCCATGGCCCATTCGTAAATTCCGTGAGGCTTGAATATCGTTGAAATGTAGCGTTGCCGTTGGAGTCGATTGGCCTGCTACACTAGCGCAGAAATCTTCAGCTACCTCGACCTTACCACGGCTTTGGTAGAGGGCAAGAAATTTGAATGGGTAGAGCTTTTGAGCTGATGTTCGGAGACCACGAACGAGATTCCAGATGCATGATAAAAGATTACGGGGATCAAACGTTGCATAGAATGGCCGTCAAGGTTTCGCCTAGAGGGCTTGACTTCTGCGCTGAATTTTATTCTACGCGCGCTTCGCATCTCTGAGGTCGAGGCGCGACTTCATGCGTCGGTATCTACGCTCTGCCCTTCATCGCAATGATTACAGGCGCAGTATTTCCGTTTCAAACTCTGTGTAGGTAGGCACTGGGGTGAAGAAAGACGTCGGGTTTATCACGGCCACCTTAATTTTCTCTTCAAAACCTGCAGAGAGGCCTGCTGTGCAAACATCGTCCATATAAGTGCATGACATGCCGACCAATCGATGCGGCGCATTCGTGGGCAGAAGTGGATGTGGAAGGGCCATTAATGATCACATATGTACGAACGTGGTCGCTTCTGTGTGTTTATATATCTGCAAACCATTGGACGCATCTGGCAAGGCATCGAGAAACGAAAGCCAAATCAAGACAGCTACTGTAAGTTGCCCCTCGGGGAAAACGTAGAGTGCTATTGAACGAAAGACGTGTGCTCTAATGATCAGATACAGGAAGCCTGCAGTTTAGGTCTGGTAAATAACTCCAGTTAATGGCATTAGAGTCGAACTCAAGGAGAATAGGCAAGGGCAGGACACATAGTGGAAAGAAAGGTTAACCAGTGGTCGCCAAGGGCAATAAATTGGATTCCAAATTAAGGAAAGCGCAGCTGACGGCTGCAGAAAATTAGGTTGGGGGTGAGGCATAGTTCGCAAGTGTCAAGTGAACGCACTAGAGGGCCAGGTTAATTGGAGGAATATTGGAGAAGCCTTCGCCTTTTATTAGTGGCCGGTGAGGATGTGATTTAGGGCACTTCGTGATTGTGCAACTATTTTTGATGGTAAGGAAAATAAACTTTCCGTCGCAATGATTAAAGCAAACAAAATTGGCAGAATCCTTAGTTTTATTTCTCCTGCTTCAATAATTACTGCGTGTGTAATCAGAGTGAAACAGCGCTATAAGGTTTATGCAAACCGTACGTTGTAATGTCCAATTACGGAACGTCATATGATGAGATAAAAGCCTAACTCAATGCCACGTGGGCAGGAAGCTCACAACGGCAAGCATTACATGATTATTTAGGCACTTTTTCTTCAGAGCATCCTTGAACTTATGGCAGTTATCAGCTGGCATGAATATATTGAGGCATTTACTCGATAATCACCGATAGTCAGTTCTGATTCTATATCGTCTATACTCTGGATATTGTTCTACTAAAATAATTGTTTCTCCAGATATAATCGATTGAAAATTGTGATGAAGAAGACTAATTAGCATAATGTAATCCAGTACCCTTATTTTCTCTCATTCGCTTACTTGGGATGTTACAGAAGACATGACCGTGAACGAGGCGTATATAATTTTCAATGTGCTGGTAAGGAACATTGTGTAGGCGTTTTATAGAAAAGCATATATCCGCACCCTTCCTGGTTCGCCATCATGTCGAATACTGTGACGTTGGTGAGAGGCATATATAAATATTTATTAGATTTTTCACTACTTGCCAAACGCCTGGACGAACTTTAGTCCTGCTGCCTCTAGCAAAACATCATCCAATAACGGCGTCCTCTTTACGGAACCCGCGTACCACACCGCAAAGGCCAGCAAAAAGCTGGGGATCACGCTGGCGGCTGGGGACGGTCCAGGTCGGGTAGCCACAAGAGATGTGTAGATTCCGGCAGTAAGCGGGTTCCGATGCCCTCGGCTAGTCCTTCAAGAAATACTGCGCGCCGCCAACACAGTCCACAAGACATCCAGCAGATATCAACCTCAGACGAATCACCTCATAGACAGCTTTCACAGCAACTTGTCCGGCATGATTTCTGTTAGTTCTGATCATAATAATTGGGACAATATCTTGCTTTTATTCATCTATGCATTTAATCCCGCCGTTAAACGTCCCACTGGCTACAGCGTTTTCTTCATCGTTGATGGCCGTCAACCCAAATCACTATTCAAAATCACCGTCTTCTCTGCTCCTGCCACCCAGTATACTTCATTGGGCGACACGTTAGCTAATCGTATGGGGCACTGTCGCCAAATTGCTCGTCGTAACACTAAATCCGCCCACCTTGAACGCAAACATCACTATGACCAGCACCAACGTACTGTCTCCTTTTTGCCCAGTATGAGTTCCCTTCTGGACGTCAGTCCGCACTCCCGGATTGCTCACGAAGTATCTCCACCGCGACATTGGTCCACGCGCATCTTCACAAATATGTTTCAGCGAAAACGCTTGCACATTGGCCAATCTTGTTCAACCGGAGCGAAGAGACAGAAGAGACTTTTTATGCGCTCCTCCTCGACCACCTCCCTCAATCTCTTCCCTCCGCTTCAATCTTCCTCCATTTAAACTCAGAATATCGGCCGCGCTGATGTTAACGGAGTGAAGCCTACCTGAGTTCTTGCCACTCACAATGCATGCTCGCGATGTCGCCGATGAGCAGATATACGTTACTATCTTTCTAAATTCAGCCGGTATGGCAGGGAAACCTTTTTCTGTTTACAGAGTTGCAACGCCGACGCCGATGCTCTCTTATCCTCAAGAGACCACCCTGCGAGGTCACTGTTTCCAAATGCACACAAAAAAGAAATTTAATCCACACGCAACCCGACACCTCACCCCACTTCCCTTATCTGTTTTTCCGATTTCAGCAAAGTTCTCCAAAAAGAACGCCTATTTGTAATGTGTCTATCGCTGCAGTTTCAGTTCTTTCCCTCTTCGCACCCTTCCAGCTGCAAGCCCACGGACACTCGTAAAGTTTCTCCTCTTACTTTGGATAGCGCTCTGCTCAAGCGGCTAATCTAACACGATGCATTTTGTAGTAAACACCAACTCCTATTCTTAAAGTTGCCCTTTCTTTGCTGAAACGCGGAGAAAGGCCAAAAGTAAATACACAGATCGAGACCACCAAAAGCAATCACTGACGCCGTGACAAGAAATGCAGCCACTAGCAGGAGCCAAGGATTCATCCAATGAGAAACTTCATGCTTTATTTCAGTCGTCTAAGTATGTGCACCACAGTGAAGTTAGAACACGCTTTTATTGCTACCATCTTACGACCATCTCTGAGGGAGTGCAGGTTTTGTAATGCACCCACGCTAACGGACCGTACAACCACACGCTAACGTAAGCATTGCTTCTTGGCGAAGTGTCAGCAAGAAATGAACGAAACACCATCCCAGTATATTTTCAACACAGCTCGAAACAAAGATCTAGAGCTCAAAAGGAGCGAAATACAAGCAAGCTCATGAGGGCCGGGCGCGCACATTCAGGGTTCGGCGCGCAATTACGTCAGGAAAGATAATGTTTTCTTGGCCTCATCCTCCTCCGCTGCTCCTCCTCTGTGCACCGGCCGGGCCTTTTGCACTCTCTTCTGTGGGCACACTCTTTTGGCGCTGTAGCCCGGAAACTCAGCGTTGCTCTGTTTTCAGGGCTCATTTAACGCTAGAACACGCGCTCTGAGTTTCACGGTCTCCCAGCAGGAAGTACTGCGCTGCCCCCCGGAAGAGAGTTATTATTTTCCGCCTCTTTTTTGTTTTTCCCATACTTTCTCTCTTCCATCATTTTCCCTTTTTCTTTTCGATGAAACCACGAAGGGAGGTGAGAAAAAAGTTGCGCGAGAGATTGCAAGCCAGGCAAGGCCGCGGGACACTGTCGACACGGGGAAGGCGGAGGCTTATTCAACGCCATGACGGAGGAACCAAGCGAGCGTGCACTATTGCTGCTGCTGCCCCAGCGTATGGGCAACTCATTTTGCGAGTCAATCGACCTGCGCGTGCTTACATAAATTTTTTTCGTGTCTCGAAGGCTTTCTGTGAAGCTCCTTTTATACGCTGGGCATGTTTTGTTCCGTGAGGATGGGTTAGCGCAGCTCAGTGACGATTTTTTTTCGCGAAGTCTGATCATCACGGCTTCAGATGCTCTGTGGGCATTTTGTTAAATTTTTATATTTAACTATATATATTTGGCTCCTGCGGTCTTAAAAACGTTGTGATACTGCTTCGTTGTTATCGCTTTACGTTATTTCGCAGATGGGTTTTTCTTTCTGGACACATAAAGCGTGAAATCGATTTTTTTATATGCGGCTTATGATGCAATCATACTTATTCCATCAGTGTCCTTGTCGCTGGGTTTATTGTGTACTTGCTCCAAGCGTGCGGTTGTCGTCTCGTAAAAAAATGCTGAATTTCCTCTCACATACAAGTCGTAACAACTAGGTGTGAATAAATTTGATGCTCCCCGTATCCGATAACGTAATGTACAAAAGATGAACTTTATTCTGATAAAAATAGAGGCATAATAGTTCTCACTGCGCTAGATCTTTCTAAAAGAAACATAAAATGCACAACACCTGAAATATCTGACGCCACTTGACCTTTTGGATTTCAATTATTTATAGATGGGAAACATTTCTTCATGTATATCATATTCCACCTGCGTCATAGGCTTTATTGCTGTCGCGTTCTCTTTTTTTTATTTGCGTTTAAACCTTTTCTATTTTCCATAATGCGTACTCACAGATGTATCTACTGCTCTGCATGGGAACTTTTGCTACGCTGTATCGATTATGTACGTCTCACTGCAATTAGGTTTCTTAGAACCTGACTTTCTATGAATATACTGCGAAATAATATCTGCTGCTTCCTTACAAAATATTTAACTGCAAGGTTGTGTCGCTCGCTGCTAGGCTGTCGGCGGACAATGTCACGCCATTCGTGTAATCGGAATCCCGAGGTATTATGCTTTTAGTTCATGTATACAACTCACGACAATCTCTCCAAACGCCTCTATATACCGCCTGGCATGTGTTCAATATTTGCTCCTGTTCGCTACTTGAACATTGAATAAGGCGGTCGAAAACGGGCGCCCCTGTGGTAAGCCACTTTTTTCTTTCAGCCTCTGTTATGCTATGTTTACTTCCGCTTTTATACATAAGGCGATTACGTCGGCATCTTCAGTCAAAAAAGTCCCAGAGCACCTCTTACTTGCATCTTGTTATACACTTATATCAAAGGACGGATGGACGTACGGACGGATGGATGGATTGAATTGCGTGGATTGGATCGGATCGGATTTAATTGAATTGCACTGCATTGGATCGGAGTGAATTGAATTGAATTGTATTGGATTGATGGATATTGGGATGGATTGATAGACTGATGGATGGATGGATGGATGGATGGATGGATGGATGGATGGATGGATGGATGGATGGATGGATGGATGGATGGATGGATGGATGGATGGATATGGATGAATGGACGGATTATAACAGCGTGCTCTCTTTGAAACGGGGTAGTGGCAGTTTCCATCATGCTCGACTTCTTATTTTACCTCTCAAATGTCCTTGAAAATTTACTCCAGCTAGTGTCGAAGCGGAGGATGCCCCAGCTATCGATGCCGACTTCCAGCACAGCCCTCGCCTCGTCAAACTGATGACGTAGAGTGCAGATTATCTTTATCAATCATAAGTAGATATGCACTGTGAAGAGATGTCTTAGACCATAGAGACTCAAGATTTAAAACATGTAGCACCTAATTCATACTAACGCGCACAAACAACCACAGTCAGGTCCAGTAGGGCTGACAACAGCAACGCACACTCTCCGGCGTCGTTGAAATGGGAATGTCAGGAGCTCTTCATTGCCCTCATGTGTAAGGGACAGTGAGGACAACAGAATCACTATATCTGTCTAAACAAAAATCACTTCTAACGTGCTCTATAACTGTGCTTATATTTGTTTACCTTAAAACAGGCACTTTTTGCTGACAAAATATCAGCCCTTTTTTTTTCGTGCATTCGATTAAACCTTTCATATACAGACGATAAGTGATGCTGTGGCCGTCTTCTCAAAATAAATGGCACTGTAAATCAGCTTCGCATTGCCTGCCGCTCAAATAACAATTGTGTCCACTAGAGAGCTACTACTAACGATGGCATCGGTATTACAATTCTTGACATTTATCAAGCTTATGGTAGCTCGGTTCTTGTGAAAGTGTCCCTTCTGTTTTGTAAATGCACTACGATACCTTCCGTTTGCTATTCCCGCAGCATGTGGCTCAACATGATGTTACCAACCTGAGCCCACACCGGCAAGTCCGTATAATTTCTCATGGCAGAGATGCATAGGCACAATGCAGTCCAGATACATGGGAAAGTATTGGTAGTAAAGCGTTTGGCAAACAAGTCAATAGGTGTACAATTTTTGCACTAGTGTCCTGAGGATGAATAAGCATGGTTGTTTGTTTTTTTGCCGCCCATAAAGGTTCGTTGAAATAATGCGAGTGGTACCCTAAGCCATGCTGCTTGCTGAAAAATGCTTCCAAAGCACCTCCATTTGGTAATTCTATGCAAGCTGGTAGCGTGGAGTTCACAAAATTGCGCAAATGTCGTCATGTTTCCTTAGAGAATAATTTATTACGACGACTTCTGACCGCTGCCGCTTTCACAAAGACTGTTTACCATGCAAGAGTGCATGCACGTTTAATTAGACCGAAGCTGAAATTTTGCAACTGGTTGAAATGATTATGACCTATGTTTTTTTTTTCTCAGTCGTTCACTGGGTGGTATTCCGCCTGTCTAAATGACCTGGTAAAACTGACTGTGACCCACCTTATTTCTCACTCATTCACTAGGTGGACTTTTGCTGGTCCAAATAAAATGTTCTAGTCTCTCTTTGCGGTTGCCATAAGCAGCCGTTAGCGCAAACGATGAGGTTTTCTCAAGTCTCCTATTTTTCATCTACTACGGCGTCTAAGCATCATGTCATGGCGTCTGCTTGGTTCAGTTATACGGTTGTTTAAACGACATGCTCCAAGGTAGGTCTTGATCCATTCGGCGGTCATGTTTCTTCATCAGGCCAAGTTTCGGGGATTTTAAATCGAACGACACGTCTGCATTTGTTATGAGCGCCATAAACTAACAGGTTTTCAACCAACATAAACTTTCTTAAATCCTCGAAAACAAAACTGGCGGATAGCAGAAGTGTTCAAAAGTTTCGATACATTGAAAATCACACAAAAGCAAAGCGTTACTTACTGACGCTTACCTGATTTCGAAATTGACATAGTGTGTAAGCACTGAACTCAGCAGAAAACATGAATGTTTTCGTCTTGTTGCAAGCGGTGATGGCACTGTCATCTAGTGAAACTGGTTTGTCTGTCAGTTCGTGGTTACCAACACCACACTAATAAATTTGTGTTGCGTTGTATTACTATTACGTAAGGAAGCCCTGAATGACCAGACTTAGTGCTCAAAGTGTCGTTGTGGCGTGACAAGTGCTATATTTCGCGGTTTTCACCTTCGATGGGTAAACAGTTCCCGTCTAAAAGAAGCATTTCGTATGGCAAGGCAGTATTATCGTGTCCTATATGCGTAGAAGAGGGCACTCGTCTATCTTCCTAACGGGGTTCAAAACTGACGCAGAAGCATTTTGAGACAACAGGAAATGTGTTGCAGCGCCATAAATGGTAAATGGTGTCCAAAAAACTTTCTCCTTACCGATCGCTCATAGGTTTGCACTTACACATCGTCAGTTACGGAGGCCTTTGGGGACGAGTGGGGCACCATTTGATTGTGGCGTGATGCTTGACAATAAATATTTCCCAGACTCGACACAGGGGAAGAGTACGTACAGTGTTTGTAACACTGAAGAATATAATACTTTATTGTAGTAGAGTGAGCAAAATTTGTATGCTTAGTGGAGACGAGTAATGAAAACGTGATGCTTGAGGAATATGAACAGAAAATCCTTTCACCTGCAGGTGAGTAAACGCGTGCTGTTAATTAGGTAGCGTGCAGTTTGGGGTCTTACATTCGAGGTCAATTTACAAGGAAATTTTGGCAGGCTGCAAATATTTCAGGACTTATAGGTCAATATAATATCACTCCTCTGGTGTCCTCTCACAACGAAACAGAAAGTGGTCCGCAGTGGGACGATCTCCGGGTCATTTTAATTGTCATTCCTTCCTGGAGGTTAAAGAAAGGCGTACATGATGGAGTAATATGCATCCGCGTCTCCTAGTTAAGCAATATTGAGACCATTACAGCTACTTCTCAGTGCGATCGTGATTCTTGTATCAGCATCGCAAGTAGGCCTTCTTTTAGACAGCTTCTTTCGAAATGCATTTGCAGGCCTTCCTTAAACAAATTGCGTTTTTCTGTTCACCACAACGTTCTGACTTTGGTATTTTTCTAGTACACGGAACACAGATACCTTTTGCACTAGAATATCACCGCTGCGGCATTCATAGCGACATTTGACCACCAAGAAATGCGTTCTTGGAAGATATCTAATGAATGTGCCTAACTTTCGTTATAATCCTATTAGAGGCTGAGGAGGAGGCCGCAGGATAAATCATTAGAAATAACCAAGTTTTGCCAAGCTCTTCAGACGTTCACAATGTGGGACGCGTCGACCCCCGAAATGAAGTCTTTGTTCGCCCAAGAAATGCCCACGTTAGCGCGATGCGTCGTACCGTTCCGTCGGCTCTCCCATAATCTCTTTCCGTCCTGACAAGCCTTTAAAACTACACCTGCTGCACTGCTCTGCATAAGCGCATAGTAAGCTTTCTTCTTAGTCCCTCCTTCAATAAAGCAAGATCATTATTTTCTAGCTTTCTTTGAGTTGCTCTGTTTAGTCGGAAAAACTAAACATATAGATAACGTTTCTCATGTGGCATGAAAGCTGCCTTCTTTCTTCCCGACGTAAGGTAAACGAAGCAATCGATGTACACAGACACCGAGCACGGCATCAAAACAACCAAATTTACTTTCTCTGTTGGTTTCATATTTTCTAGACTTTAGCTTTTCCCTCCACGTGCCCATGTTATCGCAAATAACAGAGACGCCTGGAAGCCCTTGAAATAATCGAAAAGACAAAAGCCTCACGTCAGCGTGAAGCATCGAAAAACAAGAACCGGCGAACCTTACACGCTACTCATTATATCTTTCACTCAGGCATTGTTTAGGACCCGCAAATATACTTCGTTACGATGACTACTGCTACATATTTGTTTTTCCAATTTGAGCCTAGCCTTTGAAATGCCACCTGTATCGTGTACTCTTTTTTTATACCTTAATATGCCAATTCGTCTTTTCTCAGATCAAGTACCCTGCTTTGATGAATATTAGCTGTCCTTTATTGTAATAAGGAGGACTGTATGTTCCTCTTTCGTTTTTATACGCTGGCCTCTTTTTTGGTCTGATCAAAGCAAAAGATGCTTAGCTTTATCGTTTCCTCTGATTTTTTGCAGTGCATCAAGGCTGAAATATAAAGAAGGCAAAATGTAACAAATAAAAAGCAAGCCGAATCGCCAGTTGTTTTGTCGGAGTGAGTTAAAACGCACAGAGTAAAGTGCTCGCCGAAAACCTGAAAATGATAAGTATGACACGTGTTGCTTATAGGCATGTGTAGCGTAGGCCTCGTCTAAGGGTTTTATTTTTCGTGCTGAACAGTGTTGCTTTTGTGCGTTTTGAGGCCTGAAACCATGGCGAAGTGCCAGGACGAAGGAGTGGACCAGCAGTTGTCTAAAGAGAGTCGTACTTTCTTACAAGAGAGGCTAAATTTAGAGTAATTTTATTTTAGTTCTTTTAGGAAACATTTGTTCATTACCTCAAGAATAGTGCCACTGACCGAGATATATGTTTCCTTTGACTGAGTAGATGAGCTTTAACAAGTCCTCAAGCTGCACTTTTTTTTTTTGTAGGTAAAGCTGGCAAACAAATAAGTATCATTTATTTTTCGTTTTGTTTCTTGCGCCACAAGGCATTCAGTCATGCCTCCCAGATGAAGGCCATGGATGACACTGAGTGTGTCTGGTTTTTTTTTATTTATTATAAAGCAAAGTAGTACCTAGAAGATCTATGAAGGCCTACGAAATACCCCAACCAACTTGCTAATGAAGTTAACACAGGGCCCACTTGGTCGACCATGACTGAAATCAACGCATACTGCAGATACAAAACATCATTTTACGAAAGATATCCTTGAAGATGTCCAGACGAGGCTTCAAAAACACAAAAGAAAGAGAGGTAATATTGGTTACCCAAACATTCAAATATTTGATTTTAACTGCCGCAAAGGAAAAGGTGTAGCCCTGCTTGAACAAAGGTGGCAGTCAGGCAAAGGAAGGGACTTGCAAGAGAGGTAACAGAAGTGCTTTTGATTTCAACAGAAGATCAACATTTTTGAGTTGCCCAACGATCTTACTGATGAGCACCGAAGTACAAATTATCGCGCAAGAGGAGGGAGAGAATTCGCAAGATGAAGCTGGTCATTTAAATCACTAACATTGCCTTTAATAAAGATATCTTATAGCAAAAATGTCCAATAATAGAACCGGAACAGTTGTAAAGTTGTGCTTGTGAAGTCCAGACTGTGACTTTGTGACTTGTCTGTTAGCCAGTGCATAAAACCTTTGGGCGGGATATCGAAGCCGAAGTGAGCAGTGCTGTGATCTTTAGTTGGGGCAGCAGCGTGCTCGTAAGTATCAGTGTGCATCCACAACCGGAGGGTAAGGTAGTGGTCCGATGCTGGTAAAATAAAATGGCTGTGGTATAGCTTGCTTCGGTTAAACCTAGTGTGAAGCGATAGCTGCAGCTTGATTATACATAGATTCGATGCAAGTTGGCCCCACTGTCCTTCTTTGGTGATTATTGAGGTGGACTCAAAAGCGACGGTGGCAATCAATGCTGCTCGTCACTCACGCTTTGTAGCATCGTCGCGGGGGTGTTTTCCAAGACGCTCATCTCATTGTTCCAGCGTTTCCGCCGCTCTTTTGGCTTTAGCCCCCTTTCTTCTCGGCGAATATACATTTCTCAACGCAATGCCCTCAGGATCGTCGCATGCAGCCAACCGACGATCGTAATGAGTACGGCTGCTCAGATAATCTTGCTCCGAGTTCATGGTGAAACCCCGGCCGAGGCGCGCCTCTATGTATACTCGAGATTGACGTCAGCGGACATGTGCCTCTCAACGCAGCTGATCACGTGTTAAGCTACTTTCCACGGCAGTTGACATTTGACCTTTGGTGGGAGCATGAGAATCTAAACTGTTTTTGGCTTAAGTTCCAGCTTGGCCTCGAAGCTGCTTGAAGCTCATCGGAAGCACTCGGTGGCCTTGGCTTTCCATTGCGTAGTGACTCTATCGCTTCAAAAACGCGGATGTGTGGGGCGTGCCATAGGTGTGATCGGCAAGTCTGGCGTGTGAGGCAATAGCGATGCGGGGGTTCCCCACATAAAGTCTATAACGTACAACACCATCCAGACAGAGCAGTCTGCTGGGAGGGAAACTACAGGAAGATACCAATGCCAAAGTAGATAAGCCAAGAGATTCTATGTTTGAAATTAGGATACGTTTCCGAGTCCAGTATAACTAACGCAAGTGGTTTTGGAGTGGATTAAGCTGGTTAATGACAGCTGTTGGTCATATTAATAGCCTACTAAAGCTGAATGGACAATGGGGATATGGACAATGCAAGTCCAAGTATGACCAAAGAAGTGGGCTAAATGGCAAAGAAACAGCTGCCCGAAGGAAGATGGACTTAGACTGCTTATTCTCGTTTACCGAAAGTTTTTTCCCCACGGAAACAGACGACTATCAAGTTATAAAAGGTATAAAAACTGCGGAGATCGGGCCCTAAAATCGCAGGCACTAAGTACAGTATTTTAGCTCAGGAACAGAATACTGCATTTTCATCGAAGGGATGACTCCCAGTACTCCCAGCAAAGCGCGATAAACGTCGTCACTTTGCGCTGTGTCGACAGGGGCTCGGGACGCGAAATCTGTACCGCAGTAGGGGTAAATTTTTCAACCACTGGGACATCAATCGTGTCCGAGTCAGTGAGGCAGACCTAAGAACTTTTCAAAATGAATCTACACAATGTCTGGTGGTCGCTGATGAATTCCAATGATCGTTGCAAGTGAACCTAGAATTTATGCGCGCTTCAGGTCAGTAGGAGGTAGTGCTTCTTGGCCATCAAATATATGGCATATACGACATCGAAAGCGATCGGCAGAAAGCAATAATTTTAAGGACACGTTTTCTTAGGGGCTGCTTGATGGTTACGTGGGTGGGGTCCTCATTGCAGATATCGGGTGGCCCGTGCTGACTCACGAATCAATTCTTCGAGCTTATCAATTAAATTATTGAGGAGACTGAAGTTGCAATTTTAAGCGTATGACGCGATAGCGCTAGCTACCAGCCCCCATACAATATAAAACACTGCTTTAAACAAGGCGCCTCAACGTGCCTGCGTGGCCTAAGTTAACGTGAATGTAAGGGGCCGGCTGATTCTGATACAACCCTCCGATATGAAAGGAGATGCTCGAGTTCGGAGCTCCTGCCAGACTTTATGTCGAGCAAAACTACGTCCACTTAAGGCCCGTTTGCACTAGCCAGATGCGGTTTTTGCGTGGTCGTCGTTCTTATCATACAGCGCCGACGCTGAATGCATGCCAATGGTCGGCCGACGAGGTTGTCGGTCGGCCGGTTGCCGTTGTCCGATTTCCTAGTCATACTACGACGACGCGATGCCACAAAGCCCGCGCCGATCAGCAGTCGTCTAGTCGTCGGCGCCTTCACCTTGCCCCGCCCACAGCTGCGCGTCTGCATCAGATCCCGGGGCTACAGATTTCTGTACTTGCTGTTAGTTTTTTAATTTTTTACTGCTGGTTCGCCAAATGATTAGTGCATTCGTTAAATGAATACTTCAAAAAAATAGTAAACGCTTTGCGATTTTCCGTGTGAACGAGAAATGTTTCCGGTAATGCGTCGATGACGACGAGTGCATTCCATTGCTGCTGCATTCTACATCTGTGTGCATACACACTGCTCCTTTTCATGGCAAACAAGCGCATGATAGGCTCTAATTTACTTTGGCATCTTTTGTTCTTGCGCTCAAGTTGCAACAATACGCATTTACGCAATGCGATAACTCCGCATGAAGCGCCGATGAAGCGACATTCCGCATAAGAAATGTTGGGGTTTTGGTTGTTAAGGACATCGCACGAGACCGAAGCTTCCTACTAATTGTGTTTGCTTTATTCGATGCCATCAATACTTGATTTTGATTCTGTTTAACCGGAAGTGTGTTCGGCTACTATTCGCAAGAATTATAGCGGTGTAATGTGTGCCGCGTACGAGTGCCATCACGCCAGCGCTTAGCACATTCTCTACCAGTGTCGTGATAAAAGTGAACGGCAATCTAGAACAGAAAACGTCAATCACTACAACAAAAACTAGCCGCGATGACCGTTTGACCTCGCTAAAACATATGAATTTGCTCTCCACGATCACCGAAGCAACACACACAAATCCTACGGGCTCGTTGGGCCTAATCGCCCAATAAAAGGGGCCGGCGTCGACTCATATTCAAAGAGAAAAGCGCCACCCGCGAGTATCGAATTGTCAACATAACCAGAGAGAAGCAAAGCTACGCACCTCACGTCGATGATCGGCATTTCTTTTTCGCTCGCTCGCCGATCTGCCAAGGACCGATCGGGCGACCTTCTGCCGATGCGTTTTGTCGGCGTCGCTGGCCTTTAAAATTGTCACACTATGACGACACGCGGTCTTTGATTGCGCTGGCGTCGGCCAAATAGGACAGACCAGTTCATCAGCGACGGAATCGCCCAATCTACCTGTCGACCAACGACGTCGCGACGCGTCGGCCTAGTGTAAACGGGCCTTTAGTGTTTGCCCTTATCAGCTTCCAGCTACTGCCTGTAAACGCCATGACCGTGAGTTTTCGCTCACAACGGCAAAGCCGGTGGGCGGCTACCGACGCCAGATTTTCGGTGAACTGGGCCTTCAAAGCTGTCGCCTTAAAATGCGCGATACGCGCGGGCACCAACTCTCTCTCATCCGATATTTATCATGATAAATATATGCATGCGGCGGGTGATAGCAACACCCCATCGCTCAGTTAAATTTGTGATATCGCATGGTTTATTAGGCTTTGGTTTGGTTTGGTTTGTGGGGTTTAACGTCCCAAAGCGACTCAGGCTATGAGAGACGCCGTAGTGGGGGACTCCGGAAATTTAGACCACCTAGGGTTCTTTAACATGCACTGACATCGCACAGCACACAGGCGCCTTGCTTTTCACCTCCATCAAAAAGCTGCCGCCGAGGGCGGGATTCGATCCCGCATCCTTGGGAACAGTAGTCAAGCGCCGTAACCACTTCGCCACCCCGACGGGGTCAGGTTTCTTAGGCGTGTCTGGGACATACATAAATTTTGGCCGTTCAGTAAGGTATGAACGAAATGTAAGAGCTCGTATAATTTTTACCCGTAGTTCCAGGAGTGCTGCCATCTGCACAATGTAACTTGGTCAGAGGTCATGTTAAATTTGTGGTGCAAAATGAGCAGATGTTTGACATACAAGCACAGTGGGACAAGTTCCGAGGCAGTGACGTTCGTGTTTTACGCGGGTGGTTGTTTTAGGCTAACCCCTAATGCATATTGCGAATCCCGGCATTAAGACAAATACGGTAGCCTATTAGCATTCAGAGCAAAAACTGACGCAAGCTTCATTTATCAATTTATTTGCATTGCCACTAAACTTATTTATTTTTCTAATTATTTGTTCACTTCCGTACGTATTTATCAGCTATGTGGATGAATGATAAAGCAGCCGATGATGACATTAAATGTGACGGAAGTTCCTGTCTCATGTGCGGTGTGGGTAGAAATTGCGGACAGAACTTGTCGGTAATGCGCGCTCGCACGAAGTGTGAATTGATAAAAGCACGTTGTCGCCACTGGTTTTAGAGCCTGAGTCAAACAGCACAAAACGACTTATCCGGTCCATGCTTGTGAGCGTTATACTGTATCTCCTTTTTTTTTTTTTCAGCATCACCTCTGACATATACCCCTCGCGTAAAACTTTAACACAATATCGCGTTGTGGATTGAAATATGTTGTCTTCATGAAGCTCCATCTGTGCCGCTCCTTTATTTAACATAGGTAAATACGCTATACGTACGCGATCTGTGCGAGTGCGGCCGAGGTCGGCGAGAATAGCGTCAGGCGAATTCACCTGATGGCGTGACAAAAAATGCGATATATGCTTTCGCATTACCACACATAAGCCCATTTAAGTACACCCCTGCAGGTTTTATACTAGGGCCACAATGCAATTATAAAAAATAAAAAAATACTGAAACATTTATAATAAAACTATGAGACGCGACTGGAAAATGCTCGGATTGACTTCGAATGGTTGATATGGTTAAAATATCCTAGCAATTTGTTATGTTTCACGAAGACATTGATCTCACTGTTAAGTTAGCGAAGATGAAAGTGAGCCTAGTGAGCCCTCCATGGTTACATGGCTAAACCCTATGCATTACCTAGAGATTTCTGTTCCAGGACATGAACTCATCGTTTTAAAGAAACGAATTATATGAGTAGGCTTTTAGCCAATTGCTGGAAGCCATGCCTTGCAAGCTGGTCTGGTCGCAAGATGTTTACATCACGTTTATTTCGACCGCCTCTGAGCTCATATAAATAATAGATTATTGAAAAGTGCGATCATGAATGACCCTTTTACGGCATTCGCATAACCGAATGCCATCTTAGAATGTTTGGAGTGGGTACAAGGACGAAGTAGCATCATATAAGCCAGAACCAAAGCGAGCATGTCAGAAAATTTTTTTTAGAAGTAAGCTCTTCGCGCACAGGTTCGTATCTAATCGACTGCCAAGGCTTTACCACCTAGAATCACAGCCCTGGTTCCCCTCACAGAACGAATATAAGGTTTCCACTAACTCAATTGTGATTGGCCTGAATGTAGTCTCCTATACAGACAAAGCAAGTTGTTCGGAGAGTTGGTGACTGTCTTACAGAAAGGACATAATAGGCTATGCTGCGTCCTTCTCTCTTGTCCCCCCACATGTCGCTCTATAATAATATAATTTTGTCTTCGGTGAAAGAGCTTCCTTAAGAAAATTGCCTACATTTCAAAAATAGGTCCGGTAGGTTTACCTCTGCCGTGTTTAGAACATATAACAATCTTGCGAACCTCCTCTCTTTAGTGCCAAAACACAAACATTGTTCTGAGCATTAGATAATTGTCAGTTTCTGACCGCTTAAGGAGAGAAAGATCCTCCCGCTGAGGGCTCATCAATCGGCGGGAATATTAGTAATTATTACTATATCACGCTGCTTAAGGAGAGAAAGATCCTCCCGCTGAGGGCTCATCAATCGGCGGGAATATTAGTAATTAATACTATATCACGCTGCTCGAAGAGTGCGCAGTGGAGTGAAAAATAAATGGTTTCTCACGTGAACTATCTTAATGTAGCCATCTGCTTTCTCACTGCCCTATTTCTCTTTAACGTCGGTATTCTCTTTTTTTTTTTTTCAAGTGTGAGGCAGCCATCTAGAATCTGTTCTTCCTAACCTGCCGCTGATGCACATACCTGAGGATGCGGGAAGGCCAGTAATGCCTCTACGTGGTCGAAAAAGCAAATAGTGTTTCGGCTCGTTTCGCAGATTCACTGGTCCACGATGCAAACAAAAACATAACAATAATAAACTATATACGACTTCCAAGAGGCGGTGATAAGACAAGCCAGAAACGAAAGCAGGCCGCAGTGAAGGGCGGCGTAATGGAGGTAGAATAAACGAGACCTCCTGGTCATGTGGAGCAAAGGGTGTTCCGCTCGAATCCCCATACAGGCACACCGTACAGCGTACGCACGCCGCTCGGAGCTGATGATGGGGAGCACGCAGGAATAGGTAAACAGGAAAGGAACGCAGCACTGCCAAGCGACGGCACCCCTTCACCGCGGCTTGCAGCATCTAGCAACGTCTATCCTTGCATCTGGAGCCTTGCTTTATGGTTTGCTTATATTTTAGTAGAGCTACCGTGTTTAACACCCCCCCCCCCCCCCCCCCCGTTCCGTTCTTTCTGCCCATTCCTTTTATTTTGTTAACGCACATCTACCTTCTTTCTGCTATCTCCTCGCTCTCTACAGCCCCATTTCAGTCTTCCCTAGCCTAGCGTCTGTATTTGCACCTACAGTCCACACCATTTCGCCGGTCCGCATTTCTCCATGATGCGCCAGTACGTTTTTTCCTCACTGCTGTCCTCCTGCCCTTCCCGCGCATAGGTTTTGCGAAGCATTCTTTTCATTTCCATTGGATGCGCGCTGCTTTCATTTTCCTGGATCATTCCTTTTGATTCGTTTTCGCCCTTGCTGCGTCCGTAGGCTCTCGCATTATTTGCTCCGGCTTCGGAGAAGGTTGCTGGCCCCCTTCTTGCCTGCCAACTCACCGTCCCTCTTGCCCTGTTTGCCTCCATAATGTTGTTTGTTTTTGTTTCGCCGCCCTGCGCTCCCTGTCTTGCTATCCTCTCCGTCTGCTTGCCCCTCCTTTCCGCCCTTAGGCGACGACACTCTCTGACCTGCGTACCCTCTTCCAACCCATCCTCTTCTGACTAGCTGCACGCACCTCTCTGCCTCTGCGTCACTTCCCCTCCCTATTTTCCGCTATCCCTTTACGGCTTATGTCGTCGAATGAACATCTCAGCCTGCCGAGTGGGGCGGCCTGACTGTGCTTTCTACGGTGTTAGTGATACAGAGGCTCGCCTCCCGTCCACTCATGCCCTCTCACCATAAGAGCAGCAGGCGCATAAGGCACTTAGAGCGGAATGTGGTGCGTTTATTTGAGCAGTCTTGTAAGGGCAGGCCGAGACCTGATGTAGATGTCGCTCTACATCGGGTCTTTCGTGTGGGCACTGCGCATCAGGCTTCCCTCCCAGGAGCGTCATATGTCTTTGGGTTTTTGTTGGTTTGCTTTTATTTTAGTTACAGTGCGCGCGCGTGTTTTTGGAGCGGATTCGCTTTTGCTACTTCAGCTTCTCCAGAGAAATCTCTTAATTTACCAATGCCCAAGTAAATGCTCTTTTCAACCTTGAGACGGCTGGTGAATAGAACGAAGAGTTCAACTATTTTCCTTCTATATCAAATTCAGGTTCGAGTGCGGTATCTGCAAAAATAAATAAATAATATATATATATATATATATATATATATATATATATATATATATATATATATATATATATATATATGCATGTACAGTCGTGAGCAAAAGTGGTAAAGCATACTCAGCTGGTGTCGGAGCTGAAAAAAACAGCATCCCAAATTTATCTAGCAACAGCTAAGATCGAGGCAATTGTGGCGGTGCTTCACTTTTTTCACAGCATGTGTCGATGTCGCTGTCCCTTACGCTGTTGCTAGATGGCATTTTTATCCAGTTTTCCCAAGCTTTGTCACTGGCTGAGTCTTGTATACCACTTTTGTTCATGACTGTATGTATGTATGTATGTATGTATGTATGTATGTATGTATGTATGTATGTATGTATGTATGTATGTATGTATGTATGTATGTATGTATGTATGTATGTATGTATGTATGTATGTATGTATGTATGTATGTATGTATGTATGTATGTATGTATGTATGTATGTATGTATGTATGTATGTATGTATGTATGTATGTATGTATGTATGTATGCATGTATGTATGTATGTATGTATGTATGTATGTATGTATGTATGTATGTATGTATGTATTTGAGCAAAGTAGAGTTCTGGGCTAGTTGGTTCTGGGACATGATTACTGAGGCTTAGCGCGGAACAGACAAGGACAAGAGAGGCACACAGGACGAGCGCTAACTTGCAACTGAAAATTGGAAGGGGAAAAGTGTACGAACTCGAGGAAAAAAATATGTGCGCATGCTCTATAAAGCGCTGAATTTGCCTGACTGGAAAGATAATTAAAGATAATCTAGGGCCACCCAAAGGCAGATAAAAGAGAACAAATAGAGACGAAATACCGGAAGCATACAAAAAAACTTACACAGCATTTAAAACTATGCTTCCTTTTTCAACAGAACAACCGACGTTTCACTTACGCACTTATCAGTTCCTAATCTATGGATGAATGACGCCTCAAGAAGCTCTCTTGCTAATTGCACCTTAGACCGACCAAGAACTTTTGTTTGCCTGAAAAGTGGATGGCATTTGCAACTTAAACAATGCCTAGGCAGGTTATTAGATTGGGACGATTTAAACGATGCAGCATGTTCCCTTAAGCGCTCATTTAGACATCGGCCAGTCTGGCCTATATAGGCGCGGTCACATCTTAGAGGGACTTCATACACAACACCCACCTTACAGGCAACGAACTTAGTTACATGCTTTACACTACATGCCGGTTTCTGGTGGCTTAGGCTCGTCAGAGCGCACATACTAGACAGTTTTCGACGTGCCGTGGAAACAACGTCTGCATAGAATTTTCCGGTATTCTCTTTAGGTTGTGCGTTACACTGTGAACGTAAGGCACCAACCCGTATTTCTTTTTCTGTCTAATATCAGAGGCAGTACTGAGTGCAGGTTCGCTGTTTTCATACTTCCGTAGCGGCTTAAGTAAGCTTTCTGCGACTGCCGTCAGCAGAGAAACAGGATAGCCAGCATCCTTGAGGCGTTCGGCCTGAAGTGCGAAACTTGGTTCCACTTGAACACAGGACTTAGACAGCGCGGATTTGAAGGACAATGAGACAATACCACGTTTAACGAGCATAGAAGGTGAGGAGTGATAAGATAGAGGGGTCTTCTTTGTGCGTGGCATATAGGCCCAACAAATGTGGCTTGTCATGTTAAAACACAGTCTTAGATCTAAAAACTGAAGTGAATTATTTTGTGCTAATTCAAGGGTAAAATTCATGGAACTGGTAACGGCAAAAAACCGCCCCAGGAACGAGTCAGCAACAAAGTCAATGTTATCATCCCTTAGTTGTAAAAGGACCAGGAAGTCGTCAACAAATCTAAAAACATGCGCCACACAATCATTACTCACATTCTGGCTTAACTCACGGTCAAATGTAGCTAGAAAAATTTCGCACAGAAGAGGAGCTACACAAGAGCCGATACAAATTCCGCGTTTTTGGACATAACATTTTTTCTCAAAGCTAACAATAGTAGAATTTAGGTAAAACGTCAGTAATTCTAAAAACGCCTCCACGGTAAGGCCGCACTCATTCCAAAAGGCGACACTACCAGACATATTAATGCTCTCCCGGACTGCAAGAAGGAGTTCGTCGTGCTGTACTGAGTAGAACAGTTCCTCAATGTCCACCGAGATGCCATTGTTCGCTCCACGCGGGTCATCCCGCAGCACTTCCACCACTTGGACCGCACTGCTCACTTTGCGTACTGAGGTGACGATGCAGAAGTTTGCTGACTTCAGCTTGCCAGGAATTTCCTTCAGTAACTATAGCTCTTAGTGGGCATTGTGGCTTATGCGTCTTAGCAATGAAGAACACATTCAGTACTAGACCTTCGCTCTTCTGGACACTCTTCCTCAGTTGTTCCAAATTTAGTTCATTCAGGAAAGCGGCGGCCTCGGTCATGACCTTTCGTGGTTTTAATGTCGTAACTTTAAAGTTTTTTTGAATGGCAAACTGGGTCTTTTCTTCAAATAAGTCTTGGGGCAGAGCGACAAAGCCGCCTTCTTTATCCGCGAGCAAAAGGGAAAGGTTTGACTCACGGAAGTACTTTGCGACGTCGCGAAGCAGCTGCTTGCCGTCCTTCTGGGGGCCGACGCTCTTGAGCAGCGTGTCGACGCCTTCGGCATGGCACCAACCTTTGTCTTCGTCCTCAACCTTTGCAGCAATACCTCGAACAGAAGCCAACCATTCGTGCTTGACAAAAGATGTCTCCGAGGCAAGCTTTGTTCCTCGTTCCAAAACTCGCTGAATTGAGGGAGGGACCGAAGCCGATCCTAGAAAGGTGACAGGAACCGGATTAGCTTTGCTTACCGCCCGTTTAGGTAGGCTGGGGATGATTCTCGCCCAAAGGAAATCCACACCAATCCGCACTGACTTCCGAAAGCTGGTCAGCATCTTCAATCCGGAAGGTCCTTAACCTCCCAACTGGAAGGAAAGTACTCTCAACCAGTCGTTCAAGAGTCTCACCTGCCTCCTACATTCTGCCTTAAGTATCTTTGTAACCCTTTTCCAATGGCCGACTGAGGGGCCAACGTACCCAAAAATGGAAGCAATCTGAGGTGGGCAGGAGTTCTTCTTGAGGCAATAGGCGAGGTATCTTGCTCTACATGTAGTGGCGATGATGAAGCTGGAACACTGCACACACTGCTCCTCGAGGGGAAGAGCACAAAGAAAAGAGCCCAGTGTAGAAGAAATGAACTTGAGCAAAGTAGAGTTCTGGGCTAGTTGGTTCTGGGACATGATTACTGGGAGGCCTTATACGATAAACGCAGTCGTGTTTAATATATTTCGCGGATTCAGAGCAAACTTGAGGAAGTTGTGTTTCGCATTCAGATAATAACAACAATGATATCAATCTCTATAAGTTCACAATTATACTTTCCATTCTTATTTAATATTATTTTTGCTTCGTATCAGGAGCTGCATTCATTTTAGTCCCTTCTCTTGCATCCCTAGTCCATAAACTAAGTCTCTGGTCTTGCCACGCCAAAATCAATACTTGACACAAATAATAATAGATGCCATAGTTTTTTCTCAGGCTGCGAAGCCTAACCCAACGGTAAAACAGTTCGGGTTGCTTTAAAACTGGTTATCGGTTCAGTGAACAGGAATCTATAGTCGGCCTCATCAGGAATCCAAGGGTACAGAGTGAGTGTTATGGTTTTTTAAGATTTAGCGGCTGGCAATGTTTGCGTGCGATGAGCTTGGATCGATTGTCTAACAGATCACATGCGTATTTCTTTCTTTAATCCCAATTTTTGATCTTTAATTCCAATCAGGAGAAGCTGCCCTCCCCCATATTTTAATTACAGTCTTAAGTGTTACTTTCAGCGTTAATTTCTTTAAACAAACGCATGTCTCAAACAAGCATGAACGCCGAAAGGGTAAGCTCGAAAAGTTCAATAATGGAATGATATTTGGCATGTAAACACCTAAGATGCTTAATTGGTAGAATCCAATTCTTGCTCGAAATAAGAATTTTACTGCTTCGCGCTAGAGAAAATAACGCATGGCGAATTAATGCACAGTGTATATCATCTCGTTCTTCTGTGCTGTTTAAAAAGCTTCCTTGTCATTAGGGGTATATACACTGAGCCTACATACCGCTTCCTTCGTCGTTAATCTGAAGTCTTGATTTTCAACCAATTCTTAGATCATCTACCTTCATTGTTCAGCATGCCACTAAATATTAGCTACATCATTGAATCGCTACATCATCAGCGTGAGTAGTTGTCGTGAAGTATTCTTTTCTTCCTCACATCATGTTCTAGGACACGCAGTGTTCCCCACTGTATGACAGGACGATACTACAGGGCGGACCAGAGCGGACTTTATTTTTACGTTCAAATCGCAAAGCAAAGCAGAAATACCTAATAAAGTTACCTCCTATAATCCCGTGAATGAATACCCGTGAAGTTGCCTCCTAACCCCGTGAACAATTGCAGGTGAGTTCATTCCCCCGTAGTAGCGGTAGGGCAAAACAGGAGCCACGTGGCGGCTCTATCATTTTTCAACAAATGGCTAATGTTACCTTCATGTTATTCGAACCTCCAGCCGCTGTCATTCGTTAATACATTAGCCAATTTAAAGAACAAAAATTCTTTTCTTTTGTACGTGTCACGCAGCAACGATCATCAACACTTTTTTTCACACCCAAGTGAAAGACACATTTCAAAATGATTCAGCGAAAATGCAGGTGAGTCGTATTAGAAAGACCTAACGCCACTGAAGGCCGCAAGACTAATGGCCGCTTCGCCGCATTAAGATATGCTCAATTACGAGGTGAACAGGAGTGCGTCGAACGATTGGTTATCTTTCAGCCCAAGATGAACATTTCCAACATCACTGTTATCCCACGTGTTACGGTATCATTGGTTACCAATTTTGTTGGGCAAGACTCGCCCAAAAGCACGAACATCTTAACAAAATTCATAATAAACGCATACTGTTCACACTTCAATTTAGATAAGAAACTTTTTATTTAGGCACCTTTATGGGCGGCAGTCCTGGCGGCGCCTCAATGCATCTTGACGATGCATCAGTACGTCTCTCCTGAGCATATAAAACGGAGGCAGGGATATGTCATGATGGATGTGCTGTCTACAAAAGCCAATACAGACTGAGTTCCTATTGTATTGACACAGAGTCAAAACGAAAAAGAAATGTCGAGGAATTTTTTAGGTACAAGTCCGGCTTCATTTCATTTTGTTAGTTTCTAAATGTATTGCTCGTCAACGTGAATGGCTATCTTGGATGCGGTATTTCTAGAGGACGATGGGAAAACAAAACTGCCAAACGACAAAATATTAACCTAAGAGGTGAATATTTTGTGCACTTTTATATCAGGTCCCGCTAATGTCGGGGCAATAGAGCTTCATTGCTTTCAACTGCCCAGTTTTACCTGTATTGACTCAGTACGGCAACAAGCCGTTATGTAAACAACATAGCCTCATATAGGGCAACCTAGCCGCATATAGGATTTCTGACGCATCATGTTTAAAAAATAAACAATCAAATTTAGGCCCTTACAAAGCGGTATCAAAACTTACTCAGAATCATCACGTGTTTCTTTAGTGCTTTAAAATGGAAGCCTGGCATGCCGCCTACACTTACGGTTACAAGTTGCAACCATTCTGGATTATTACTTTCGAGCAACAACCGAATGACTTCTTGTATTTGCATATCTAACTTTGTACATGAACATTACAATCACCCTACCCAAAAGGGGTATGCAAGGGAATCGTAAAGAATACTTATGCATTTATTTCGCTTTTCTTACACCCAAACAGAACAGATTGTAAAGATTTATAAAACCCAACCAGAAAACAGACTCGACAGCATTCATGCAAAACAAAAAAAAAAAACACACACACACACATTGTTGCTTTACTATTTTTTCAGGCAAAATGGCTTCATTAGGAGCATAAAACCCTCTATTTATCTCCAACATTAAATTCATCTTGAAACACTTGATCCAATAAGGGTATTTTTGCAAGTCTTAAGGACTTACGTATTGAAAAGTACATTCGCACTTCGGTGATCACACCACGTAAACAGGTCACCTATTCGTCGCTTCTCAGATTATGCGTGTTCCAGAATAAAAATAGGTTGCTGCATGACAGCTTAAACACCAAGAGAAAGTACATGGATCTAAAAAAGCACGTAATGTTTACTATAAAGGCTTAAACAAACAGTATCCTGCAAAATAATTTCAGTTAAATTTATTTTTACCAACGTGTACACGTATTTTCAGTAGGAATAGTTAGTTTTTTTACCCAGTAAAATACTGGCGTCCGTTATATGAGAATGCTCTACGTCCCCGTAACTGTTTCTACTAGAGACTGTCACAAGGCCAGAAAACACATAGGCAATAAAGCTCTAGCATAACAACCACGCTCAAAGAAGAAACATTATTGTGTTTAATTTAAAGTTATGCCTTTTTACTTCTTAAGCATGGATCATTACTGCGTATATGCCGAGCATGTCTCTGCTTAATAATTATGCTGGAAGTGTGCTTTTTAAAGCAGACAGGAAAAAGCAAAAAGTAATCAAAAGTGAGCACTGCCTATTACTAGACAGGATGTTTTAAGAATACAAAATATGCATGGCCAGAGCAGCTATTCTGACGCGAAAGGGAAATGAGTGTCATGTTCAGACATAAGCAAGAGTATTACTTTTCATTAACAATCAATCATACTCACGAAGATAAGCAGAGACTGTGAGCACTTTCAAGGACATGACATAAAATATGAAGGGCCACCTTCAAGGATACTTCCTTGCGAGCGTATAAAGTAATATTGAAGAAACTGTACTTTGCGTTGGTAAAAAAAATATCGCAAAACAAAACTGGAAACATTTCTCGCTCCATGTCACATCGGCTTTCTACCGCTTCGCCGTGTCCATTTTTATAGATCCGTACATTCCAGGGGAAAAGATTTTCGAGATGAAGAAAAATGATCTTGTCTTTATTCAACAAACAAGCGCAAGCACTTCGCGAGAATCAAACAGAAGCGACCTTGTTTCCGTGTGCCTTTCGAGTTCATTTACTTAATTTGTTTTTCTTCATTGCTTTCCTCAAATTTTACAAGGAAAGTTTTCTGCCTCGTCGTCCACTGCGGCTTCAATACGTGTTCTACTGAGAACTGAAAGTTCAAATTTCGTCCACCTTGAATTCTTGAATCGGCTGCAGCGGAAGAGCTTCAAAGAAAAAGCGGCAGGAATCTTGCTCTTCAAGCCTAGTAAAGCCCGAGTTCTTATCAAGCGCGCCGGCATGCCGGAAGAGAGACCAGAATCGACTCGAACCGGATAGAAATTAGGGTAGAAGAGGGAACAGCCAGAGACAGCGCGCAATCCCGCGAGAAGTGCAGTTTGGTTACTGCACGCGGAAGTGATGGCGGAAGCCGGAGGAACAAAAAACAAGCGCACAGAAAAGACGGCGCTGCCTTCGCAGAGTAAGATGATGTTGTTGTGTAGGCGCTCATAACACACACTCGACGAGGTGCGTGGAGGAACAGCGGCATTGCGATTCCCAGTCAGAGCACGTCCTGGCAGCCCCCGTGTCTCTACTCTCACTGGTGTCTCCTTGCCCTTCTACACCCCGTCATCCTTTTCATCCACTCGACTCAGCAGCTGCGCCCCGTTCACCTTGGAACAAACCCGCTCACTGGCACATTGTTTGCCGAGCGCTATCTGTCGTCGCGCATTGTTGTTGTTTACGCCTTGCCACGCTACCGCAGTGGCTCTGCTGCTTTCGTGGATTTGAGCTCCACCTTAAGGTGCTCGTAAATGCCGAATGCGGTAGAGAAGTGCCGCTGACGTTTATTCAATCCATGCGCGTCTGTCCGACCACAAGTTGTTTATTTAGTGGCAGTAGCGTGTTTTGCCTGTGGTTATTGCTCTGCGGTGGGGCACATCGCTCTATTGGAAGAGGCACATTTATCAGTCTGGCTAGACGCTAATATCGCTCCTCCATTTAATCGAGGTACGCGGAGTCCTGACCTTGCGGTAATTTCTTATTTCGCCATTTACTTACTCTATTAATCCTTTCCTTTTTTCGAGCATTGAATTTTCCATGAGGCGAATTTCAGAAAGAGAATGTTGCGGAGAAAGGTAACTTTTACTAGCTTCTTTTGTTTCTTGACACCAGCCTGTCCAGAGAAAACTTACCCGCGGGATGGTGCGCTTTAGTTGTATGCATTTAGGACGCGAGTCCTGTTCGAATGTCGTACCTTGTTTTTACGGATGAAATCATATTAAAGTTAAAAAGATCATAAGATACTTTTCCACTGCGCCAAGATTCCTCAAGCGTTTGTAAACTTGTCCTGCTCTGCGTTCACTAGCACAGCAGAGAATGGAAACAGCATATATTTGAAGAGGAAACACGCAAGAGCTCAGCATGCATAATGTATTTGGCTTCTTAAGATATTTCAGACGTTTTTGTTTCCCCTGGTGAATGGTGGGTGAAGGGAAAACTATGCCGAGCACATCCGGTACGTATTCCTGGGTGGCTATTTAACGTCGCTCCTCTTGCACCTATCCCCATTTATCCGCACAATATTTTCTCATAAATTTATCAAATAAATGTTAGTACAAAACTTATTGTTCACACCTGGAGATAGTCTGTCGGTAGAGAGCTATGCATGAAAAGATGACAGATTAGAAACATTCTAATCATATCGTAAGAAAAGAAATGAAGCTGAAGGAACTCTATAGTCGAGCTCTCCATTCAGGCTCCTTGGTCCCGCCTGATAATGCCGCTAACTATTCAAATCTATATTTTTTTCTTTTGTTAACAGCCGCTGACAGGCTACCTTATTGCATTGATCGTAGTGCTAGGATCAATTATGTACTCATTGTTTCTTCATGTTCGTTGTCGCGAGACACGGCTTTATCATTTCCCTTGTTTCAGAAGATTCTTCGAGATGTATCTAGAAAGATTCCAGCCACGCGCATATGTTTGTACAATATTCCAGGGTATACTAGTCACCGTTTGTGGCTTTCTCTAAACCTTCCTTGGAGGCCTTAAATTGAACGCTGAGGAGTAAAACAGGCGTTCTTTGTTCGACAACAGACTAGCACGGTTGCTATTATCGCCGCTACCGCCGAGCTGCTTTATTGTTTTGATAGCGAAAGTAAGCACAATAAAGAGCTAACTTAACTGCCACACCAGTCTCGATCTTTTTGCAGTTTGCTGACCTCGGCATCGTCAACACAACGTGACTATATACTGGGCTTATTATTGTCCCAGCTGTTACGGCCGCCAGATATTCCTCACCCTAACATGAGACAGAAGTATTGTTTGTCATATATTACATGTCTTCACAGATGGGTAAAATCTGTAAGCAGCGGCAGTAACACATAACACAGCAGTAAATCACATAACAGCATTTGGCAGATGGTTTAAAAAATATCATGGGCTGCAACGAAAATGGCAACCTAAATACGACAAGAATACATTCATGTTCTTTATAAAGTAGAAATTCCCCAGTTCTGCAGGGACTGGCCTGCAAAGCTCGCGTAGATAACTTCGAGTAATATATGTTGCTTTCAGCAAGCTTTATATTTGGTGGGAATGATGGCGCGGCAAAGAATTTCACTTTTCGTTTCGGGTGTTCTGCGAACTACTATAAATATGTGCGGTCACTTTTTAATAGGCTGCAAACGTCGGAAGAAACAGCAGCTTTTTTTTGTTGTTCGGTGATCGGAACAAAACTGCACCAACTTGAAGGCACGTGCTATAAGATACGATTTATTTCTTCGCGTCATGCGAATTATGAGCCGTGTTTACATGAATGCGACAGCTAGCGCATTGAATCGCATCGCATCGAGTTCCTAGCGCATCGCATTCATGTAAACAGGAGTATTGCGCTGGGAAAGCGCATCGCATTATTACGCCAGGCTATTCTCGATTTAGAGACGTAAGTGCATGTAAACCCGGTCGCATCGCATTAAGGGCGAGATGGTGGCACCCGGCGAAGCGGCGACCGCTTGCCTCACCACCAATTGTTCGTCGTTGCCGTTCCCTGTCTCGCGTTCGCTGCAAATGAATGTTGTACGAAGCTTTTTGTTTGTCTGAAGATTCCGCGCCACGAAATTCTGGCGAGAAAATGCCTCAAATTTTAAGAAAGCTTCCAAAATCGGACAGCTGTTAGGCTTAGCGAGTAAGTGTTGTTTGGGCGCCATGATGACAAATTGGGAGACAGCGCGGGATATTAAAATAGCTGCGGTATATATAAATGTGAAGAAGTGTTTAATTCCGCTTGATACACTGTTTTTATTACTTCTTCCAGCTTTTTTCTTACTTTGTTATTATTAAATAAACATGAAATCAAATTTGGATTTTTTTTTATCTGGCGCCACCGTTGCTTTCGAAATGCATCAGCGGGTGTTGCTATCCCCGCGCTAAGGATGATGAGCTGCATGTAAACGCTGTCGCATCGCATTATAGTGAGGCGCTACGAAATGCGATGCGATGCGATGCTCGCCTTCATGTAAGCATGGCTATGAATGCAATATATATATGTAACGTCTGAGCACAGATTTCTGCGCGCAGGTCTCCCCTGCTTAGATAACGTCGTCTGCCACCGTTTGCGACTGAAGGCAGTTTTTTTTTTTAATTGAATTATAAAGCAGCAGCTCGAACGAGAAATTCAGGACAGTACATTTTTGGGGGGTTTTTTTGGCTGCTGCTGTCCACTGTATGCCGTTTGACATCGCAATTACAATGAGAAGCTATATTAATTGTTATTCTTGTTCACTAGCTGCAAATGCCTTCGGCGCACGTACATAAATATTGTACAGGCAAATCCGGTAGTGAATTCGCAGAGTAAACCGCTGGCGATAAAATCTTCGCACAATAATTATTTGACGGTCTGCTTTCGTTGTCAAAGTCTTTGCCTTTACTTTCGCAGAAAGTTTGTTGACGACGGACAGATAGTGCTTGTTCCTTATTTACAGTACAGCTCTGAACTAAACGTCAAAAATAAATGTTTGAAAGGCATCTCGTGTGTAAAGATTTGACAATTCCGTTTATGCAATTGAATGTAGCTGCTGATTTCTTATTGTTTATTTTATATCTAGGAAATACATTGTGCAGTCATTTCTTTTGGTGCGTGCTGGACGTGTGTGTCTTTGGAACAGCATTTTATCCTAAGCGTACGTTATGCTGGTGGTAACTATAACATCAAGTTCCTTAGAACAATAAATCTGAACGGTAACTTTATAAGCTTGTAGCCCCTGCAAAGAGCACTGATTGGTTCTAAGAAAGTGAAAACATAACGGGTAAAATCCGCCTCTTCAGGTTATAATATCTCCTGGCTGATGCATGGTTCGGACTCTAAATGGACGTGCTGCACAAACGGCCATTTATGAGGTAATATGCTGACCTCCCTTACAAAAATGGATATTGAATTTCTGTTACCCACGTAATGTGTTTTTGATGAGTCATCAACCACTCAAAGGAGATTCAAGATTAGATGTGTTTTAACATCATATCCGCAGCAGACTTTCCTTTGAGATCACACATGAAGTTTTGTGCTTGGAAAACGCAACAGTATTTTTGGGTAGGATCTAATGTGGAAATACATTGACTTTCTCAAATGAAGAAATGTATACATCACTAAGTGAATATATATTATTTCTTTGTTAACTGCACACTTTCAGAGCCCTATGTTTTCATTTCTGATTAGCATATGTAGGATGTTGCCTAAGAAACAGTTTTTATGTGTTTTAACATGAGATCCGCAACAGACTTTCATTTGAGATTACGCAAGAAGTCTTGTACTTGGAAAACAAAACAGTATTTTTGTATAGGAGCTAATGTGGAAATACATTGACTTTCTCAAATGAGGGAAATTATACATCACTAAGCGAATGTATATTCTTCACTATGTTTTCATTTCTGTTTAGCATGCACTGTAAAAACAAAAACAACTTTTTGGACATTTGTTTCATTCAAAACACGCTTACACCCTGCGTCTTGGGTGTTTGTGCCATTGCAAATCACTTCTTGCCAAGCGAATGGGTGTTGTGGTTGGACAATATGCTTGAGGGTGTTACGGGCAAGGATATTGTTGTGTACGCGAACCGACGCACTGCCACACCGCCTCCAAGCTAACGGACGCAAGGCCGCTCCATTTCCAATGCCTCCTTGCACCTGCGAGCAGGCCGTTTTGGAGAGACCAGCAGGGGTACCCCGGCCTGCGCCGACGACGACGCGGACGTAACCCGAGCCGTGCGTTGACTCGGAACTGGACCGTCCTGGGAGCATGTGCGCGACCAGGGCACGAGAAGCAATGCCTTCTTTATAATGCATGATATTTTGCGTGTTTCTTAAGCTTCCGAGCTCCTTGCTCTGCGTATAGATTAGCCGAGCCCTCAGTCATCGCAACGCTTCCCGAAATGTTTAGATACAAATAAGATTTAGTTACCAGTAAAATAGTGTTGGCGCTGCTGCGCTTGCCGGCATTGAAGCTTGGTGGCACTTTTTTCCTTAAAGTTTCGTGCTACAGCTCCGTGTTCAGCGAAAATTACGCCCAAGGTAGCAACCACCGAAGAGCCAGCGCTGATAAATTTGCCAGCGATGCCAAACTCGACATGTTAAAATGACTGCAGTGGACAAAATAGTGCGCATAGGTATCTAGAACATTAGATGCAAGTTCTAAAGGTCAAGAAGTTGTAATTGTTAGAGCAGCCGCAATGGCCTGTACACTTCGAAACATGCTTCGAAACATTATGTCCCAATCTTATGAATGCAGTCCAGACATAAGAAGCAAATACGTTACCGACATTACCAGCTCCCCGAGTGGCCGAGTGGTTAGCTAGAAAGCTACGGAGTAAGAGGTGCCGAGTTCGAATCGCGCCAGAGGTGCACTTTTTTTCGCTTAGTTTTAATTTTTTTTATTTTTTAGCTTTTTTAATGTAGTTGAGGTGCTTCGCTACGTTTTAGCTTTTACTTTTTATCCAAAAGTGCTCATTGGTCAACACTCATGAACAACACACAAGAAATGCACACATTAGGTACCAACCAGAAACACGGTGGCCAACTTTCTTGTGAAACTCATCAAAAATGCATCAAGAAAATGTATAGAAATGTTAATGTGCATGATGAGGAATGTAATTACCATTTAATCAGAAACTCATTAAGCTTTTTTGTAAGGGCTTGTAACAAACATACTGTAATTAAGAAAAAAAAAAGCCCCGGCTGCAACGTATATGGCCAAGTAACTTTTCGAATTGTACTGACGTCGGATCTATCGCATTGTATGAAGTCAGTGCTATGTTACTATTGATACGCAATGAGCGACAGAAAAGGGCCAATATTTGGTCTGAATTAAAAAATATATATATTTAAATGACACTCATAAACAAGTACATTGTTGTTTCACTTGAAATAATAGATAAACGCACGACCATGCACGTTATCTTACGGAAGGCGAGTCCACTGTAGCATATTCTCGCTGTTATGCAGACCACTCAATGAAAATAATTAGGCATATCTGCTCATGCACTCCGCAATCGCTGGAACAATATAGACTAAGGTGGAGTATGTTGCAAGAAGAAAACACAGCAATACTTTACTGATTGTTCCTAGCACGCTGCCATTGAATGCACTGTAAAGTGCCTCCATTTATGATTCCTGTAAGAAAAATACCTCTTCTTGACAGGCGTACTTTGGTTGCTTACTTTCTGATTCCCGAGCTACTACTATAACTGCATTTGAACCCTTCGTTTATGAAGGCGTCAATTGCCTTCGGTTGAGTACTTTGTGTCAAAAAAAAACTATCTTGAAATTTTGTGAGCGACGATGATTAGTTACATTAGCCGAAGGGCATAGCCCGCTTTGATTAAACATTCCCACGGAGATATTGCATTCTGTATGCGATTGCATTATTATTCGAATTTTCTAAATTTTTGTTTCTGAGACATCAATAACCGCTATTGATTGTTCAGACGAGCCTACAGGCGGACGTGCAAAGATGGGCTCTGTCTATGAGTCCGCTTGAAAACAGTAAGAGCTGAAATATTCCTACTTGTACCTCAGGAAAGATTCTTATAGCATCCACCAGGAGAAACTTTCGCATATGAAATATGATATGGTATGATAATATTGTTACGTGGTGACAAGCGAAGAGGACATCACAACATGGCAATAGGGTGAAGGATGATTTAATGGTTGGCCTAGAGCGAGGGCTCCTCTCGCGCCACTGCCGATCTTCTTCGTAACACGTTCCAGCACCACCGAGCGATTGTTTCGTTCGGTTCGCTTGAAGTTGAGGTGACGTGACGGTGAAGAT
Source organism: Amblyomma maculatum (assembly GCF_055883805.1). Taxonomy (NCBI): domain Eukaryota; kingdom Metazoa; phylum Arthropoda; class Arachnida; order Ixodida; family Ixodidae; genus Amblyomma; species Amblyomma maculatum. The sequence goes on from NC_139345.1 coordinate 140,581,637, forward strand.
GTTCAAGCAAAGAAAGGAGGTAATCACTTGCTCGCCACCATGATGCGTGGGTGATCCGCCTCCCCTGGAGCTGTTCAACTATCCGTCACCAGAGTCTATGGGACCGATGGCGCGGGGTCACGTCAGGCGGCTTGGGCGGGGGTTGCATGTTCGTGTCCATCGGTTCCATCGGATCATTCGGGTTCTTCGTCTCGGTTCTGGTTGGTCTGTCTGTTCTTGTCTTCAGATCCGGGCTGGGTGCTGAGCAGTGGTAGTTGGTCGGGTCTGGGCTGGAAGGGCTGGGGCGAAGCTGCTCGGCGGTGTCCCTGGGCCCTCAGTCGATGGTCCTAGCATACAGATGGCGTCGGTGCTCCAAGGTTAGGATGACGTACGCCGCACCTCCAACCAAATGTTACGTGGTGGCATCACGACCAACGAAACAGGGCGACACAACAGAAACAGAACGACGTGATGAGATGACGATCAAATATGCTTTATTGGCCAGCTGGCCTGGCACTAGCGCTTCGCCGCGCGCCACTGCGCGCTTCGTCATCTTCGTAGCACTGCCCGGGGCAACCATGCTATCGTCCCGACCGATTGCTAAAAATCCAATGCATGAAGCGACGATGAACATAGACACAGGATTAGGACATGAAATGCTGGACACACAATGAATGCGAAGATGGGATGAATGCTTGCCCCTGAGCATCAGGTCCAATCTTCACCGTTTGCCGGAGGCCAAGGCTGATGGACACTCGAACGGCTTGGGCGGGGGTGCTGTCCTCTCTCGAGTGGTCGTGAGGTCGCTTCGTCGTGGAGTCGGTCGGGTCGGCTTTGGTCTCTTCCTGGTCGTCGTGTGTTGTGGTCAGGGCTGGGGAGAGCGACTGGTCGGGTCTGAGCACAAAGGGCTGGGGCAAAGCTGGGCGGCGATCTCCACGGGCTCTCGGCCGATGGACGCGGCGTACGGTTAGCTTTGACGGTTGAAAGCGAAGATGGGGATGAATGCCGCTAACCATCGGTTCCTTCGGGTCATTCGGGTTCTTCGTCTCGGTCCTGGTTGGTCTGTCTGTTCTGCTCGTTTTCAGGTCCGGGCTGGGGGCTGGGCGGTGGTAGTTGGTCGGGTCTGGGCTGGAAGGGCTGGGGTGAAGCTGCTCGGCGATGTCCCTGGGTCCTAGGTCGATGGTCCTGGCTTACAGACGGCGTCGATGCTTCAAGGCGAGGTTGGGATGACGCACCCCGCTCCTCCACCAAAATGTACGTGGTGACAAGCGAATAGGACAGCACAACAGGGCAATAGGGTGAAGAATGATTTAATGGTTGGCCTAGCGCGAGGGCTTCTCTCGTGCCACTGCGAATCTAATCTTCTCCGTAACAACACACACACACACACACACACACACACGCGCACACACACACACACACACACACACACACACACACACACACACACACACACACACACACACACACACACACACACACACACACACACACACACACACACACACACACACACACACACACACACACACACACACACATATATATATATATATATATATATATATATATATATATATATATATATATATAAGAAGAGGAAGGAACGCACGAACGAAAACAATGATCTATTTCCGACGTTTCCGCCGGGGCCCGGCCTTCGTTAAGGAAGGGGCACGTACAACAATGATTTATTTCCAACGATGGCCGGGCCCCGGCCGAATCGGCAGGAATAAATCATCGTTTTCATTCGTTTGCTCCTACCTCTTCTTATACATATTTCTGGATAAGGTGGCTTTACGGTAGTTGTCTAATTCATGTCGTAAGCTTGTTGCGCTTAGAGAACGTCAGCTTGTCAGCATTCAGAATTGATTTCTTGGTAATAAGTCGCAAATATGCATGGAAAGATGAAAAAATGAGGACAAAGCTGCTGACCTTAAAGTCTTCCCTGTTTTTATAAGATTTCCGTCTTGCCACATGTCTACAGCATTTAAGAGCTTCGACGGAGAGAGTGTCACTTGAAGCGAGAAAAAAAACTACTACCATGATTTTATTCATTTCATGCGTGCTTACGGACCGGCGTTGATAAATGACGCCTACGATATTGTTCTTAATGCATATTTTTCGGTTGTTCACGCTGAGATGTGTACTCCAGCGGACTTAATGTATTGTCAAACGAAAAAGAAAACATGGTGTTGGCTATGCGTGGCTATAAGTGCAGGAGCATATAATTTAGCATTCGTAAGGTAAGTTTTGCATTGCTTAGCTTTGCCCTGGCCCGTCTTGCAAAGTTAGGCTAAGTATTTATCGGATGCTTTAGGCTGTCATTGAGATGGTCTAAGACGAAGGATATGCATCTTAAAATACTATTGTTTAGTCTTCTCAAATTCTTTACGCGGTGACTGAGTAGTTAGGGCGCTCTAATATTGCACACAAGAATGCGCGATAAAGTTGTGGTCGTAGCTTCCGCTTCACGATATGATGTAACATCTTCTAGAAACTATCTTTTTGGCGACGCTGCCCCCAGGTCTTTATAAATGTGCAAAAAAAAAAACAAACATGTTCATGTGGTAGGCGGAAAGTGACGCTTCCGCCTGGCTTCAGAGTATAGGCTGCAACTCCATTCTGGTGTCATTTTACCTAACTGAACCATGCCTTTCATTGCTTCCGGGAATCTGTTCGATGATGGAAGTTCGTGAGCCATGTATGCATACCGTTAGGCCAATGTCGTTTTTCTTACCGAATTACAAGACATTAATAGAGGTCATCATTTTTGTTCAATAACCCGTGGTGCCACATTTGTAAAAAAAGCTAGTCTATGCCAGCTAGATGATATAAACTTTCAATGTGCGAAAAACCACAATGCCTCTTAGCTTTGTTTTTCCTTTCATTTCATGAAGTAAGGAAGGTGATAAAAAAATTTGCATTTGCCGGACTGGCAAATTAAGAAGCTGTTATAAAAATTATTCTGCTGTAATTTGCAATCGTTATGCACTGATGTAGAACTGTAAAGGAACAAGATTCCTTAATCGTTAATTCATGCTCAAGGTCACAAACTGGAATCTCATAACGGAATGTACACTCGTGAGTGCAATATGCCTTTATACAGCTGTTTTCACCGCTGTCGGAGAGGAACGAAATCTGAGGTTTCAACGATCCCCATTCCAAAATACGTACGCTTGCGCCGAGTGCAGCACATGTTTTTTTTTTGTTTTTTTTATACACCTTGAGTATATGTCAGATTCCGGACACGTCAAACGATGGCTTTAGATTATAGACTTAATATTCAGAAAATTTACTTTGTTGTATGGCAGGAATCGCATAGTTTTGTCGCACCATCCTATTCCTGCCTTGTAACGCATGCCTAAGTATTGCGAGTCAGTTCTGGATTTTTGCTTGCATGTGGGCGCGCCGCAATATCGAGATACATGATTGTTTGACCTAAGTTTTTTAATACATACGCTCTACTCCCGACAAACGGGTGTTTTGTTCGCACGAGCCTAGTCGCCATTTTTGCACCAGAATTGGTCACTAAATACTGCACAATTGCTAGATGACTTACATAGGTGATAGATATTTCAGCAAGGTTCCTACCGCTGAGTCACGCCGTCATGGCACAAAAGGTGTCGACATTGCCCATTTCTGCGTGTTATCCTGCAGTTCAAAAACATATTATTTAAAGCAAGGTGAATATGCCAGGAGCCACTAATGCAGGAAGCCGGATGACGTACAAATTATTTAGAAAGTCAACTCCTAGAGAAAATCAGCCTCAAGTCTGGATAGTCGCAACATACAATTTCAGGAAATAGAGCAATTTTTAGCTTTAGCGAAATGATCTATTGTACGCTCGTGATTACTTCTGAACTGTTTGATCGTGTCGAGGTCTTCGCGGAATGTGAACCGGCTGAAAACTGTTGAGCGCTAAAAGTATGAGAGGTTTCCAGAGCATGTTATGCGCACAGCAGTTATTACTTCCTGTACTCTGCCATAGAAATATTAAAAAAAATAATTTTCCCCCAGTGAAGAACAACACCCAACTCGCAAAGTTCTTCGATCTATTTGTTGTTTCTTTCGTTAATTTCCCTGCAGGCAGCTCTGATACCAAAAAGGCGGCCGTTTTACTCCGAGCAGCCGGGTATCAAGTTAATTAAATCTTCTAAGCTGAGCCTGGTTCCGTACCCCCGTTTATGTTGTCCCAAGCGGCTCGGCGCACGCCAAGCCAATGAACAGGGCAGTGCGCAAAAAACTGGAGACGTGGGCCATAACCGCCATAGAAAAAGAGGGAACACGGCAATGTCCACAACGGAAGAACCCCAAATCAGCAAACAAAACGAAAACGTTTGCGCTGAAAACAATCGCACCACGATGTTTACGCGGGAACGCAGCTCATAAAGGACCTTCTCTGTCGTACGGTGGCCGCCACCGTAAAGCGCAATCTTGAGCCAGAGGAACCCCGTTCGCCCCACGGGAAAAAAAGTGCTGCGCGAACAACAACGTCACCGTGCCGAAAGAGAGGGCAGAAAATGAAAAATGCTACAATAAGAACAGCCCTGTGTATCGCGGTATCCGCGCTCTAGGGACAGAACGCAAATGTTCCGGCAGTAACAAAGGAAAAGAAAAGCCTAAATGAAAAGAAAACGCGTTCCAGCGGTTCTCGCGTGCATTTATTTCTGTCTGTCCAAAATGAGGCGTTAAACCACGACCATGGCGTACCGTTTGTTTGCGGTTGAGAATTCCATTGCCGAAGCGAGAAGTTTATCGCAGCGAGAAATGAACATATGTAGAGCATGGCCTTGGTATCATAGAGCGCCGAGGAAGTGGCTCCGCTGAAACAATTTGGTTCCCTTCTTAGGCTTTTCTTTTTCAGTCTGGTGGGGCAGCGACCTAAGGGGAACGAAGGCATAAAAAAGATCTTGCTTTTCGTAGCACATGAACGAGACTTGCTTAGCATTATATTTCAAAAACATAAATTACGATAAAAGAAGAAATTTTATGTTGGTGCCTAATGCTCTTACTGAAGACGCTACAGCGTAAATATATGCAGTTATTCTAGTCTATAAACTACAGGCAGACGTTGTTATCAAGGTTCGCACTACGTCCCACATGCCTTCTACAACCAGAGTGAACTGCGGGAGCTTAGAAGATGGCTTCACATGAGTGGTTCTAAAACACCGGAGTCACTACGCAGTAAACAACTAGGACAGGAAGAATATAAAATGTCTCGTTTCACCCCATGGAAGTCCCGTCATGCCGGCAATCACATTTGCCCATTTAATAACCGGTCATCATATTTTCAGGGCAACGGCCAGTTATGATCACCGCGACTTTGCATAGTAGTACGGAGGCAGTTGGCACCAGTCCAAGGCAGCCAGCATAGCTCAGCTAGCAAAGATACACAATCAAATCTTGTGAAAGAGAAAGACTCATCTGTGAACCAAAGGACAGACTTTATTAGAAGCCCTTTCGAGGCCTTGTGTGACCATGCTGTACCTATTAACCAAAGGTGAATTAGAAGTTTGTTTCCTTTTTTTACACACAAGTGTTCAGTACTGAAAACTGCAGCAACTGCTTGGTGAAAGGTTCGGGCTCCTTTCTATAACCTAGAATACAGTAGAAAGACAGCGGTCGCACATCATTACATAGGATTACAAAAGAAGGAAGATTGTCGGCATATGCCAGCACAAATTATTTTTTGAAGTGGGAACTTTTGCCACGTCGTGGATCCTGAAGCGGGGGCCCTTAGAGAAATGGTTTTTATTCCAGAGCACGCTATCATGTACACAAAATTGGTTTGCAACTGATCGAACTTGAGCCGCTACGAAGAGAGCCGCTACGAACTGAACAATCGCTAACTAAATTTAAGGTATACTTAGTATCAGAAATGTCTTCTGCAGCGAAAACAGCACAGACTGGTTGATGAGAGTCTCAGCTAGTATACATGGAAGTAGATTTCATCTAGTCATATAATAGTATTCTTTAGAAAATGAGTTCGAGATTTAATGTCACACTGAAGCGCACCGCACGTTCTCCTCGTAATGCAGGTTCAAAGACACAGCGCCGACACTGCGTGTTCTACCCGCGATACAACAGCATTGCAGACGGAGGCCTACTTTTTAAGCATGAAATGTTTTTCAGCTCTCGTCGTCGACTAATATGAGGTGTCGTGGAGCCAGAAGAAAGAACCCGCTACCCGGGCAGTGATTTTCCGTCACTCGGGCGCTGATTGCTCGTCATCTGGAAGCCGAAACGGGATGATTCGGACACCGAACGAGATTTAACAAGACGAGTTATCCGCTCTCTAAGCCCTCGCCAGCACCAAACTAGCACACAAATAGCAGATGCTGCGCAACCGAGTTAGAATTTTATTTTTTTCGATTTCTTCACAATGTTTCTTGAGATACCACTCAAGTTCGCATTTAAAATGCGCTGAATCCTATATTTGACATTTCGATTAGCGCGTTGCAAATGGCTGTCCGGGATGTTTCTGAGAGGGCCACTTCAGTGTTTGATGAGCACTACGCGGAACAATGGCTTAGTATCGTATCAAGGATGGCGCTACGGTCTTCAATGTATGAACGTTAAAGATCGCCCGACGACGGTGGTCAAGGCAGCGCCTGTGTAAATCGATGTGCTACGCCCGCAACCACTTCATGCTTACGTCTACTCTCGAATATTGTATAGGAAGCAAGATTTTAGCTCTCCTCTCGCTGTCTGTCAACAAATAGTTGCCCAAGACGTCTGAGTTGATCGCTATCCATGGGAGTCCTACCGAAACATTTATGAGAAAGCTCTGTGATACCAATAAATTTTATACTGTTTTTCATACCAAACTCATACTAAACTTGTACAAATCTTATATCGTCTCAGACAAATGTAATTCAACGGATGGTCTGACAGAGCACTGAACAAAGGTAGATGGGGAGCCTCAGTTCGCAAACCAAGCCAACGTTTCGACCATTACTCGATCATTACTGGCGGGGGTTTAAATATGATTTTGCTTCAAAAGAAGAAAAGCTATGGAGGGTGGAGCGAGGAGGATGGGGGAGAAAGTAGTAGGTCAAGGAGCGAAAACAATGTTCCTTCAGTATCTATTTCTCAGCCTGGAAGCTGTGGTTCCGTGTAGTGAAAAAGATTAGAAAAAGCGGCAACAGCAAGAAAAATTACAATTCGGGGTGGATGAAGATTCATCCCCTAAGGTAGGTTCAATGTTGACGCTCCTTTATTGAAAGGGGACTGGCATTCCGAAGAAAAGTCGTGATAAAGAATTGATCTTCAGAGGAACAATTCTCTAACGCTTTCCACACGGAGAGGAATACCAAGACACAAAATAATAGCAGATAAAGTGAAGCACACCTGCCTTGTCCTGAAGAAAAGGGTTCAAGGACCAACTAAAGAAGGAATTTATAAGAAGGATACATGCTCGTGAAAGCACACGCAGCTCATGCTGTGTGTACCCGCGTCTCGTATGTGCGGCATTACCCCACCTACACTAAAGACCCTTATTTGTTGCCCTCCCTCGTATCCCCGAACCGAAACCCTTCTCTATGCATGTGATGACGGCCTTGTCACGTCTTTCCCGTTGACTGTTCCCGCTTGATCCGATCTATGGCGGGTTTAACTTGGAAGAAGTTCAACCGAATGTATCTCATTATAGGTAGCGACCGCAAAGTATTACAATATTTTGCACAGCCGCTCGATGTGCACTTATCGCAGAATCCATCGCATTGGCTCAGCTACTGCAGAGCTATGTTTCGTAATTAACACCAATAGTAGTTCATGACGTACATCATTTGTATCCTATTCTTCATCTGAAATCTCGTAATCAGGTACTGCGTTTATATTATCTGGCGATGCCTGATGGAGTGACTACCCGCGTGCAAGTCATGATATGATCATTCTGGCTAACTGTCGAGCATCAATACTCAATATGAATACTTCTTCACTGCAAAGCATTTGCGAAACGTGTACAGTCTTCATCTGCAGCCAGAAGTGACGCATTCTTTTTTTAGCTAGTAAATAAATACAGTTTTGTTGTATCTATGGCGTCGCGCAGTTAAAGCGTCCAAGCTATGCAGTCATCACGCTTTGAGTGACACAAAACAGTTAGGCTTTGGCGGCGGCTAAAAGTGTGGCTTCAGAAAAAAGCTGCCAGTAAGAGAAGATAACAACAATGACCAGAATGCTATACAATGGTTCGGTTACACTAAGCGGATGGAGAGCAGATCTACGAAAGACAAGCGCCTTTTTTCCGTGCGGGTTTGAGCTAACGTAAATTTTCCCCTTCGCATTTCATGAGACGAAAGTTGAAGGGCCTACATTTCTAAATTGCCCCAATTCTTAGCAATAAAAAACGCTTGAATAGAAAAATGAACACACGATGATCATTAAATTGGCCCTTCTCCTTTCGTCCCTCCATAGCAAGTTGTTATTTGGGACAGACTGAACGAATTTATTCTTCTCAGGAAATCTCCTCACAGCGGCAATTTTGCCTTTCCTCCGCCTAAAATTACGTCCATCAAAAGAACGTGTGAGAAAGAGGGGGCTGTCTGTAATCGTTTGCGATGGCGTTCATTCCTTTCTCAACCAATTTCTTTGTATCTCCTAACGGAGTAAACGAAGAACACAGACACAAGGATACATAATTGGATGGCAAAAAAAGAAAGTTGAGAATATGCTGCCTCTTGGCAAGCAAATAAACGAGCAGATGATATAAAATAATCATGGGAATGAAGAATGAAAAAGCACGCTAGACGCTTACCGTAACCCAACCGTGCCGCAACGATGCTATTGTGTTAACCCGAGATTCACCTTGTCAAGCTTAGTCCTGCCATCAGCTCCCATCTTTTAACGCACAATTGCTCGTGCGCCTACGCTGCGGAAACAAATTGACGCTGGCAAGTTCTTTCCTTTCCTTCACCGCTTCCCTAGCACGTGTCCCTTTTCCGGTCTTAACTTGGGCGTTCGAGCTTTGGGCGCAAGCGCGTCTTTCAAACGCTCCGTATGGTTGGGAAAAAAGGGGAAAACACATCGTCTTCCCCCGGTGCGGCTGACTGCCTGCGGCGCGAGCTAAGCGGCACATAATGAGATTCATCCGAAGGGAACCGCTTAATTGACAGTCCCCGCGTGACCAGGGGACCTTAGCGTAATTATGACGAACGACCCGGAGCCGCCGCACGCCTGTGTCACCCAATGTTTGACGAGGTTTCCCGCAGTCTCCTTAATATTCCCCCGCCTTCCCCAACCAGATAGTTCTCGAACACTTTTTTTTTGCCTCACTTCCTATTCACTCGTTTTGTTCTACGCGCTCATTTGTAGCAAGCCTGTTGTAATCTTTTGCCTTCCTTGGGGGTTTAATTTGCTCAAATATTTTTGTTATTTATTCTGGAGCTTCGCTTTCAATCACATGTTTCCGGCTTCAGAATACCGCGTTGCTCGCTTCTCTGTCGCACTGCTAATTATGTCATAGGCAGATTAAGGTCTGCATTGCCAACCTCTCTTAGCATTTTTTTTTTCATCTTTTGTTTCCTAATTGCACCGTCATTTTCCGAACGTTCGGAGTATTCATAGTACAGTGAATAGACGCACAACTTTATGTTCTATCCTGCACTATTGCAAGAACCGAAACGGTCACCAGAATGATTCGCACTGCTTCGGACCATGCTCACCAAATACACAGCTATACACCCCACTCTCCGATCCTGAAAACAAAAGCACACATAAAAGCAAAGCGCACAAAGTTCGTGCTGCGAGTGTCTGGTGCAGTTGCCACATGCACCCACAATTGCGACTCAATAGGCTGATGAGGCTCGCAGACAGACGGGAAAGTCATTTGGAGTTGGGAGTGCCGCAATGTTCTCGAAGACAGAAGCTATGCCGAAATTGCGTCCGCTACACTTGGAACGGACGTGGAGCATGCTCAGTTGATTCGTCATCGGAGGTTATGTAAGAAAGGCAATACTTCGACCTGCGGTAGGGGATCTGTACTGCACTGCAATCGCTCTTTCCATAAGCCACCGAATACTTGGAACAGCCGCCGCGTCTGCTAGGTCGCATTGTCTTCTCTTCCCTTCACCCCCCCCCCCCCCCTCCTTTCTTATTGCCAGTGACGCCATTTGATACAGCGGCCGTTACACCATCTTTGACTTTCCTTCTGGGCACATTGAATTGCTTGATATTTTAAACAGTTAGTTTCTCTGTTGATAATATTTCTTTCCGCACACATGTTTCTGGACGAAGGATAAGCGTTAGGGGTAGTTATACTTCTTTATTTAAACTATGCCTTGACGATGGGCGAAAACCTTTGCGGCTTGCTTTCGCGTGCGACATTTTGGAACTTTTTCAGATGTGAAGGACATGATGCATTTACTCTGAACCATGCAGCGGCGCTCTTTCCACGCCTTTCGGCTACAAGCAAAGCTCCAGAACTCACGGCTCCGAGACTTGTGACTCTAATAGATCATATAACGATTAGGAGCGAAGCTCTTCGACAACATACTAGGAAATTTTGTTCAAACGAATGTCTCAACTAAAAGTATTTTATGAACGCAAATTTTCTGCATCTTGTAAAAATCCGCTATTAAGATCAACATGTCGTCAGTATCCCCCTCGGGAGGCTAGCAGCTTTTTGCTGACGTCGTTTTTGCTATCGAGGGTTTTATATGGCAAATTAAACAACTGTACGCGAGAAAGGTGAAAACGTTCTAAAAAACATTTCACTGCCTCAGAATTATCCACAGTTCTATCTTACATTATTTTATAGTTGCCTGCAAATGAAATTGATGTATCGGATCCTGTGTATGTATAAGGATATGTGGAGCTTATCCGAGATTGCTCGCAACTATCAAGAAAATCAATAAACGACAATGTCGGCACCATGCACAAATTGGAGCACTCTTTGGCTTTCAATGAATATTTTTCCAACAAAAGAAAACTGTCCAGAGCGTGGCGCACTTTCGAAAGTTTTCTACCCCACGGTCGTGTATTACATACCTGTTTTATACGGCTACATTGCATGTGCAGCTTTCAGATATTTTGCAGGTAAATTCCTCAGTACAATATCTCATCCGAGATAAGCTTCACCCTGCCGTGGTGGTGCAGAGTTTAAGGCACCCGTCTGCTATGCCTAACGATGCGGGATCGAATCCCGACTTTGGAGGCCACTTTTCTATGGAGGCGAAAAGCTGGACCTCCCCTGTGCTGTGCGATGTCACAGCATGTTAAGAACGCCAGGTAGAAAAAATCTTCGCAGCCTTCCGCTGCGGCATCTTCCATAGCCGCAGTCGCTTTCGGACGTTAAATTGCATAAACCAAACCAAACCCAGATAAGGCTTGGAAAGTACGTATGAACGTTTTTGACATACATGAAGCCAGGCACTTCGGACATAGTATCACTTGGTGTCCCTGAACAGATAGCTCCTCCAGCTGCCTAGGCTGATGTTTGCTACACACCGGAAGGAAAAAAAGACAGCCGAATCAGGCGGCTCTCCCCAGGGAAAGAAACTAGTCGGTTATGATTAGGTTTCATCAAAACAATGACGTTCCAGGCGATAACTACGGTTCACAAAGGCAATAATTTTAGATACCCTAGGCGGAAGTTCACTGTTTCTAACAAACATTTTTATTTTTTTCTCGCACAACCTTCATTTTAGCTCGCATTTTAGCGCACTACTACATTAATTTCCCCATTTTATTCTCGACGATGTAAGAAAATAACACATGGCATTATTTCTCGTGATTAAAATGGGCAATGTTTTGTTACCTCCTTTTCTGCGGTAAAGTCGCAGTAGCTACTACTGCGACTCATATTCAGTGATTAATTGCGTAAACGTGCCTGCTAAACTACGACAAATTTTTGAATTCAAAGACGTAGGCACGGTTTTTGAGTAAAAATATATTGCGCAATCATTTACGCCTGTGGCATGCAGCCGTGGTGTTGGCGCAAAAGAAGACGAAAGCCTCAGCACGCATACCAAGCACGCACAATTCGTTCTTCGTGGCAGCAGAACTGAATGCCAGCGGTTCGGTGTCCCGTTCCGACCTGGCTCAGCCGCTGCTGTCAAATATATTTGTGGAGACCCGACAACGAGTATGTGGTTCATCTCCATAAATTGGGTGACTCCGGACTTAACGTCTTTGCCCTCTGCTCCTGCCCTGTACTTGCATCAACCGCTTCGCAAGGCCTACCAGCGCCCGCAGCTCGAGACGCCGCCTACATTCGATTGTGTAAGCCATGGCCACGAATTTTCCCACTCATGTACCGCCTCCGTCGCCTCAGACGGTGTCACCTCATGAGTCCGCGGTCTCCGTTCTCAATCTCCCTGGCTTCTGGTCTTTGGACTCGGAAGTTTGGTTTCTCACCATAAAGGCCTTGTTCCACCGGCACAGCATCACTTCGCAGGTGACCATGTTCGACCACGTCACTGGCGAGCTCACTCCTAATACTGCTGCGATTGTTCGCGACGTCCTGCGCTCTCCGCCTGCCGATTGGCCTTACGATGATCTTCGGGCGATGTTGATCCAGCGAACTTCTGATACAAAGCCGCGTCGTCTGCAGCAGCTCCTTACCTCAGTGAGAGCTCGTTAGATCGGAAGCTTACTGAGCTGTTGCGTCGCATAACCGCACATCGGCGTTCTCGATGAACTGGCCGGACTTACATACTGAAAAATTGTACTCCTGAAGGCGCAAGGCCCAACGTCCAAGGCGGCCAGTAGGGTCTTTGAGTGTGGAAAGCCAACACAATGCGTGGTGGTCAGTGATTCCTGTGAATGGCCTCCCATGCAAGTAAGGGCGGAAATTCACGTACGGCAGGTTGGCTTCCCTGGTCTCGTGATCTGTGTCGACGTACATGGCGAGCATGTCCGCGATAGTTTTATTCAGACACTCCGTAAGGCCGTTTGTCTGTGGGTGGTAGCCGGTCGTTCTCGTGTGGTTTGTTTAGCTGTGCTTCAAGATAGCCTGAGTGTGCTCCGTAGTAAAATCTGTACCCCAGTCCGTAATGCGCACTTCTGGGGCACCATGTCGGAGGAAAATGCGCTCGTTAAAAGCTCGGCGACTTCTCCTGCGGTACAATTAGGTAGTGCTTTTGCTTCTACGTAGCTGGTAAGGTAGTCGGGAACTACGATGACCAACCTGTTGCCTGTTTATGTAGTCGGGAAGGGGCCGAGCAGATCTATTCCGATTTGCTGTAACTGCTTGGGTAGGGCTGGTTTATAGATTCAATAGCCCAGCAGGTCTGATCGGAGGCGTCTTGCGTCACTGACACCCGCGACGCGTCTTCACGTATTGTGCAACGTCGGGAGGCCACCGCGGCCAATAAAAATTAGTTGTGGTTTAGCTCTGGTTAACCCTAGTGAGAATTGCGAAACCAACGGCGGAAGCTTCTTTTCCCTGCTACATTATACCCCTACGTGCATGCGTGTCGTAGGGGTAACGAGAATGCAAAAGTTTCTGGCAGGCTGATTCTGATATCACCCTCCCGTTTGAAAGGAGCGACTCGTGTTGGCAGCTCCTGCCCGTGGCATAGGGGTAACGTGAAAAAAAAAAAAAAAAAACTTTATGGCAGGCTGATTTTTTATGAGGGATCACGGACACGGACACGGCACACAGCGACGAGCGGATAGACCTTACGTAGTATTGCTGTTACAATAATGCTTCTCTCGCACGTGATACACCGTGCGTGCCATCCCGAAATGTCTTGCTGTTGGCTCATATTGAAAAGTGCCTAAAAAGCAGTTTCTTAGGCACGACAAGGATGTATGTTGTCCCGTTATGCACGAAGTTCTTCACAAGGACGCCGTTGTGCAACGCGAAGGACAACAGCTGACGCCTGAACAGAGAGAGAGAGAGAGAGGAGTCCACTAGGTCTTTCGACTCCGGGTCCAGGGTCCGAGCACTGCTGCTTTGCAAAGCTGCTGGTGCTTACTAGTGCCAAGAAGGCGTCGTAGTCGCATTCCTTGGGAAGCGCGTCAACAGGCGCCCGTGTCAAGCAGTCTGCGTCAGAATGCTTACGGCCAGATTTGTAGACCACCATGATATCGAGTTGCTGGAGGCGTAGGCTCCACCGTGCAAGGCGGCCGTAGGTGTCTTTCAAATTTCCGAGCCAGCAGAGTGCGTGCTCATCACTTACCAACTTCAAATGCCGACTGTATAGGTACGGACGTAACTTCGACGTGGTCCAGACGATTGCGTTGCATTCCTTCTCAGTCGCCGAGTAATTGGTTTCGGCTTTTGAGAGGAACCTGATACCGTAAAAGATAGCATTTTAACTCCGGCTTTCCTCTGAACGATAAATGCCGGAGGAATGCCACATACGCACACTGCTTGCGTCGGTATGAATTTTGGTCCTTGCCTTTTCATCAAAATCACCTAGGAGAGGTGGGGACTGTAAGCGGCGTTTGAGTTACTCGAAGGCTTCTGCTTGCAGTGCTTTCCACTCAAATGACACGCCTGCCTTTGTAAGCAGCGTGAAAGGTTGAGCAAGAGACAGAGAAAGCACTTCATTTACACCCATCAGATGGTATAGATGATCGGGGGAGACGCAGCTCCCCCTTTCATTCTCTATCTCCCCCTAGACGTAGCGAGGTCGAAAAGTTCTTGACGAATCGTTAGTAATATGTGCATAGTCCAAAGAATACGCGCACAGCTCTCTTGTTCTCTGGTTGTGGGAACTGCGCGATCGCAGCTGTGCTTTTTTTTTTTGGGGGGGGGGGGGGGGGGGGTGAGGGTCTGGACTAGCACCGTCCTTGCTAGCGATGTGTCCCAGGAATATTAGAACTTCGTAAGCGAGGTGCTACTTCTCCTCTTCCCGCGTTAGCCCTGAGGACTTGATTGCGTCAAGCATTGCGCGAAGCTATTTCAGGTGGTCGTCAAAGGGTGCACAGAGGACAACGACGTTGTCTAAGTACACCAGACATATCTGCCACTTCAAGCCAGCCAGGACAGTGTCCATTACTCGTTATAACGTGGCTGGCTGGGCGCATAGGCCAAATGGCGTTACCTTGAATTCAAATTGAATTCGAAGAGGCCATCGGGTGTTTTGAATGCCGTCTTTTCGCTGCGTCTTTCGTCAACCTCAATTTGTCAGTACCCGCTCTACAAGTCCATGGACGAGGAATAACTACCGTTGCAGAGACGGTCTAGCAAGTGTCGTCAGTGCGAGGAAGCGGGTAGACATCCTTCTTCGTAATGTAGCTCAAGCAGCGGTAATCGACGCAGAAGTGAAGTGTGCCGCATTTTTTCACCAAAGTGAATGGTGTCGCCCAGGGCTCTTCTATGACTGAATCCCGTCATCCCGAAGCATTTCCTCAACTTGATCGCGTATGGCCTGGCGTTCTCATGGCAATACATGGTAGGGCTTTGACAAAGCGGTCGAGGGTGCTCGTCCTTGATGACGCGGTCCTTACCCAACGGAGTTTTCCGCACCTCCGACGAGATGAAAGGCAATCGATGTAGCTTCAAGAAGAGTGCAAATCTGGTATTATCTGTCTCGGGGAAGAGCTGCGTTGATGTCGAACATAGGATGCTGGGCTCAGTTAGGTGCACCGTCTTCAAATTGGCGGAGCAGGACGAAGACCCCTCGGGAGTCCGCTAGCTTGTCAAGGAAAGCGATCATCGTGCCCTTGTTGAGATGCCTGTATTCATGTTTGAAGTTTGTCACAGCACCTTATCATGCCCTCTCTGGAAGTGGGAGATGCCTCTTGCAATGCCAAGGCCTCGTAACAAGAGCAACTGGGCATTTCTTTCAACGACGCCTTTAGTGGTTTCAATGCCTGTGCGACCACACTTGATCGTGGCGGCATGGAGAATGCGTCGTTGAGGACATTTAGAGCGACGTGTTGCGTCGAAGTCGTCTAAAGGGATGGATTTGTTCGTCAAGGGCTTGATGAGCTTGGATCGGAGGTCGATGATCGCCCGATGTTCGGTCAGAAAACTTATGCCCAAAATCACGTCGCGGGAACACTGCCGCAGGACTACAAGGCTGGAAGGGTAAGTGCTTCAATTTACTGTCATTTGTGCGGCGCATCACCCGGATGACGTAATGAGGTTACCACCAGCGGTGCGGATTAGTTCGCCCTCCCAACTGGTCATCACGTTTTTGAGCTGGGCTGCAAACGCTCCACTGATGACTCAATAGTCCGTTGTGGTGTCAACTAAGGCGATAACCATGCGACCGTCGACAGCAACTTCAAGGTCACTTGTTCATTCCTCGTATTGCACGTAGGCTTCGATGCTTGATCTCGATTTCCCCGTGAGCCGATGTCGTGGCTGGGGCCCACCGTTATGATCTCTCTATTGGCTGCCACTCTGATATCTGGGCGCGTGATCCTCTTGGACGTCTTGGTAAGGAGCATCAGAGTAAATGCGGCGTCATCGTTACTCGTCATCGGTTGCGGAGGATCTTAGTGTTTTCGCCGTTAAGCAACCTCACCGTCAAAGGTTGCTGCCTTTTGTTTCTCCTACGGGACTAGGAGACCTTCCTCGCAGCGTGTGTGTGTGTATGTGTGTGAAAAATTTTATTTCAAGGAGGAAGCTGAGGTGGCCGGAGCAGCTTCTCCCAATCACTGGACAGAATTTCATCACAGTTGCGGTCCGATGACGCAAAGCGGGTTCTGTACGGCGGTGGTGAGTGTGAAAGACGATTTTGCGACGCGTGCTTCCCCCTCCGCATGAAGTCATCAATTTCCTGTATTCGCTCGCCAGGACGGAGTCGTGGGGCGTCAATGGCGAAACTACGCAGGCCGATAAGTCTGCATGAGCAGTGACGGAGGATTGGTCAGCCTTAACATAATGGAAGCAGAGTGGTCGGTTGTTTGTAGCCTTCCAGGCATCGCACTATCCGGGGCTCGAAGCAATTGGTATGCTTGGTGAGCGGGTGCCGACGAGGGAGCATAACGGTAGCGACGAGGGCTTGGGAGGTCACGTCTAGGTGCAGGGCGATGTATTGCAAAAGCATAGCTCATTGATACTGCTTCTTACACCGGAGCCATAGGAACAGTCGCTTGAGGAACGCCCGGTACCTGCTGGACATCTTGACAGACGACTTCCGCTAGCGTCACCACCTAGGATTGGTGGGATGATGAAAGAAATCGGCGAGTTCCCCTCGGACGATATCTTGGATGAGGTCCTGAAGGCTGTCTCCAGTCTCAGAAGCGTTGGTGTAGTGGCTTCAGTAGTCCGGCTGGAGTGGTCGGTCGTAGTGAAGCATTCGAGTGTCCATCGTCTTCTTGATGTGTAATGCTTCGCTTTCAAATTTAATGATGGTTCTTGGCGGATTTGTGATAAGTCCTGCAAAGGGCGACTCTTTAACGCCTTTCAAAAAACGTTTCACTTTCTTCCCTTCGCTCAGGTCAGGGTTGCAGCGGTGAAAGAGGCGCTTCATCTCCTCAATGTAAGCCAGTACAGGCTCATTAGGGAGTTGAAATCTTGATTGAAGGAGGGTCTGGGCTCTTTCTTTCCGGTCAACACTTACAAAGGCCAAAAACTCTTACTTCAAAATCTCCCATTCCTTCAAAGCTGCCTCATGAGTTTCTGGCAGATCCTTCAAGTGCAAAGTAGACTTGCCTCAGCATCGCTTCATTGTTCCAGGCGTTGAACGTTACCACGCGTTCGACAGGTTGAGCCAGTCTTCCGCATCATCGTCCCGTCCTTTTTGGAAGCAGGGGGGCATACTGGGTTGGACAAAAAGCAATGGTGCTTTCTGCTCGATGATTACCAACTTCAGGGTACGTCATGGTGTCAGGCTTCAGCACCTCCACCAGGTGCCACGTAGTGGTGAGAAGGCCGTAGATACCAAAAAGAGTATACAGGCGTTGTAGTACTGAAATTACCTCTTTATTGGGCTGACTTGCGCCCACACAAGAACTAAGCAACCTGGCGGTGGTGATAGAAACAACCGTGCATTTTTATCGTCGAACTAAGCATGCCTGTAGCGCACGTAAACCCTCAATTTAAAGGTGGCCAAGACAGATCAAAATGAAACCCCAAACGGTGACTAGCATGACCTGGAGCACTGTAGAAACACACACGAGTGGCTGGAATCTTCTACATACATCTTGACGAATCTTACGCGACAAAGAAGACGATAAAGCGTCGTATCGCGACAACGAGCATGAACACATAAATAATACAGAAACAATCAGCGCGCTAGGATCACAATGATAAGGCCGAGTGCAGGCAGCTGTCGTAATAAAACAAATAAATATTTGAGTAGTTCATGCAAATATAATGATTTTCCTTGTTCGTAGAGGAGGAAGATGAGGAGGAAAGGCAGGGAGGTTAACCAGTAAAAGCAACCGGTTTGCTACCCTGCACTAGGGGAAGGGGATGAGTGGATATAAAAGATGTGATAGAGGGATAGTTGAAGTTAATACAGTCACATAACCGACACGCCACATCACGTTACAGTCATGTCGTTGCGAACTCATAGTCTTTCGATTAGGCCTGTGCTTCTCATAAAGCGGAGCAGTGCCTGGGAGGCCTTCGCCGCTGACGATCGCCGTGCCCAGGGGCCTAAAATCTTAGTTTCACTCAATGCGCGTCCATCTATAGATGCTCCAGCGAACGGCACAGACACTTCCTTTCCTCACTGTATGTCGGGCACTCACAAAGAATGTGGCCTATAGACTCGTCGCATCCACAGTTTGTACATGTAGGGCTGTTTGCCGTGCCTATCATAAATGAATACGAGTTTGTGAATGCTACACCAGCACACAGGCTGCACAGCAAAGTTTCTTCGCGTCGGGGTAGGCCAGGTGGAAGGCGGAGCTTCAGGTCAGGGTCCAGGGATTTTAAGCGGCAGTTCGCAAACTGGTCAGAATTCCACAAGGAGAGTGTGTGTTCCCCCGCAAGTGCGCGAAGCCTGCCCGCTACGTCTGCCCTGGAAAAGGGAATCAACACACAATCGCCGTCTTGGTGGGCTGTTCGTGCGACTTCGTCCGCCCGAAGATTGCCTGCTATGCCGCTGTGTCCTGGAAGCCACTGGGAGATGATGTCATGTCCTCCATTAATTGCACAGTGAAGAATTGGTCGTATTTCCGCAGCGAGTCTTTCATGAGCTCCACGGCGAAGAGCCGCTTTTAATGCTTGCAGGGCCGCTTTTGAATCTGTGAAAATAGGCCACCGCTGCGGGCTCTGCTGACTGATATGCCTAATTGCGACAATAAGAGCGGTAAGCTCTGCAGCTGTTGAAGAAGTCTGGTGAATTGTCCTAACTTTTATTTTTGTATTAATTGAGGGTATAACCATGGAGCCTGAAGAACTTACGGTACTCAGTGAACCATCGGTGTAGACGTGCAAACGATTTGCATGGTACTCATGGAAGTATTCAAGAGGGATTTGCTTCAGTTCTGTCGTCGATAGCTCGACCTTCTTCCTGATCCCGGGCATTGAAAGAAGCACGTGTAGTTTATGCAGGCTCCATAGTGGAGAGGACGGTCTAGATGCAGGTGTAAACTGGGACGGAAATATAGCGCGATGCGCATCAACGGTCTTTGCAAACGATGTACACGGCCTGGTGATGGGAAGACCGGCCAAATGATGACAGAGAAGCCAAGAGATGTGTCGAAAATGTGCCCTCAGGGTGTCCACTGTTAGGTAGGAAGATATGGGATGCTCCTGTGCAATTAAAATGGTAGCACGTGTTCGTAGAAAAGCAGAATTAAAAAACGGTGACCCGAGCTAATATCCCGACATTAGAAGTACAGAAGACTTTTGTCATACGAGAACTGAGAACGTCAGGTGGGATTTATCTGTAGCAGCACTTTTCCAACGAAGTTGACGGTACTGGCGATGTTTGCTCCGACGTGGTGGACACTAACGCGAATAGCGTAACTTCAGTTTCGACAAGTTTCACGCAGTATTGACGTGCACATGGTGAAGAAAAATTATGCCTCTTTCTTAGAAACTGCAGGGTAGAGATCATTACATGGAGATTTAAAGACTGAGATCCTACGGGAGGTACAAGGCAGGTAACTGGCGGTCTATACGGCCAGGTGAGCGAAAGAAAAAGACCTGTAATACTATTTGTAGAACACTAAGGCCGAAAATCAGATTAGCCTGTAAGCCCACTTAAAACGCTGGCGAAATGTCTAAATTTCAGCTGTTTCTGGAGTACGAATGCTACAAATAATTTTACAAACCTCCAGCTCAACGCATTTGTCTGCTGGAGTTCGCGTCTAAGATCTCTGTGGTGTTGCTTTTTTTAACGTTTAAGATATGATAATTCAAGTTTGAATTGACAGACTAGCCCTAACACAATTTGTAAAGCCGCTGTAGCTGTCTTTGAAAATTTTACAATAATGCCTTCCGCGAAAAAAAAGAGCAGCTACCACCACTGAATATTGTACTTCATTGCGTGAATGCTTGGTCTGAAGAAAGAAGTGCGCACATTCTCGAGGAACGTATTCGTGGGCCACAAATCAGCTTTTACATGAATGGCACTTCAATCAACCCTCTACTACTCAGCTTTGACTTAGTACAGACATCTTTTCCTGATCATGATCTTCTTATTGTTAATATCATTATGAACGTGACAACTTCTGCAGCCATCACTTCATTTTAGGAGCGAGCAAATCAAGATACCATAAGATGAACATCAAAGCCTTAAACATTGAAAAACGAGCAATGCGGGCTTTTTCCTGGTACTTAAAGGACGCCAAACGGGTGCCCCATAGATATATATGCAAGTAACTTTATTAAACATTTATCTTTAAAATAACCCTCGACGCAGCCGTCTTCGCTGAGGAAAACAAGCGCTTGGACACTGCGTTTCACGCTGCGCTTACCTTACCCCCTCGCTGGCATTCCCGTTCTGCGGCGCCCCATCGCACCGAGTCTATAAAGAGACAGAATTATTTGCCGCGTTATTGCACCTGCTACTTCCAGGGATTGCTCCGGCTTGCCCGGCTAGCGCGATTCGTTATTTGCTCGGTGGCCGGCAGACTTGATCCGAGAGGCATACGTTTTCGGCTCTCGCCATATGGCCAGCGGCATGGAATGTATACGTCTACCTTAGATAAACATACGGGGCCCAGGCGCGCTTATAGCCAGAAATTACCAGAAACGATAACCAAAGGCACATCTGCCCGGATGGAATGCTTGGCCGCATTTCAACGCTACATTTTTTCCTTCATCCGCAGCCTCTTTTCTGATAAATTGTCAGTTACTCTTCCGTGGTGCTTGGAATTAATGTTGGTGAGCGCAGTTCGCCAGACGGGGTTCATAGGAGCAGAGGGATAGTTATCCCTTCGGCTGCTTTCAGTACAAACAAACGTTGAGCGAATATTTTTTTATTTCAAATCAGGGCTTCTGAGTGCCACTATCATGATTGGTTGGTTTGTCGAAACACTGGAGAGAGAAAAAAAAAAACGGACGTTTTGTTCAGGAGAACGTCAGTCCAAAAGACAGGATGAGTCAACCAGTAGACGCACACAGGAAAAAAACAGCAACAGAGAGGAAGGTGTTGATAGGTGTTGTAGGGCGTTGATATTTATTGGATACCCATGCGAAATAGCTTTGCTTTGCGGTTTTTGTTTGTTATTTTGAACCGATTTATTATCTTCGTTTTTTTGCAATGTGTCCTGACGATGTTTTGCAAACATATTGTGTTTTAGAAGTAGGTATGGGAACTGGTTGAAGAATTGATAAACGTGGCGGTTTTAGTAAATATGTGTTTCCACGAAAGAATGTTGTGATAACAATTGTAAAAGGGTCATGTAATTGAATCCCCTGTATATATTTCACCCTCTAAGCTTCTGAGCTTTATTCCCCTGAGTGCGTCTTTTTGGCTTGTTCATCCCATCCTTATGCAATGCAGTAACTTGTCAAATAACCCAATCTAGTCAATTGAAAGGCGGCGGCTCACGTTTGTCTCGTTTTCTGCTCCATGAAATTTATAAATTTGTTTAGTTTCAGGAAAACATGAAGCAACTATACCAATCGTCTAGACTTGCTCGCTATGTCCTTCTCATGGGCGGGGAACCTACAAAGTAGAGAACAGAATGTTGATCAAGACTCGTATGCTGCCCTTTAGATGACTCACTGCAGTTGATGCGAAAAAATAAAGTTAGAAAACAATGACGGGAAAATTTGTTCTGGTGTAGTATTAAATCCGGCCTTGGAACACTGAATTATAGCAGAATAGTTGCTACATATAGCAGCCAGTTACGTAAAGACATGTTGGCGAAGATCAATATATATCAATATTCGAATGTCTTGCACTACCTTAGTGATAGTTTTCTGGTAGTATAAGATGACGCTCGGCTACTTGATAAAAAGAGTTACTGCTTTCATAGTTGGCCTCCCAGCCATTCAAACGAGCTTTTTTGGCGACCGAAAAACTACTGCGTTTTGAAACGGCAAATACATTTGAAGACATCAAATGCCTTAATGAAACGAGATGAAGTACCTTCGCGATCCATAATGAGTAACATGAGACAGTATGAGGTCTTTCCGGCTTCCAGTTTTTTTAAAAATCATTACACACATTTTACTTCCAAACACAGATCCAGTCCGTCGGTTACTATGTCTCCCTCTGATTAATTGGTCTGCTTGCTTTATTTAACTTTCAATTTTTGGCGCGGGTTTATGCGCAAAATGTTAGAATGAGCAGATTCTGTCTTGATGCACTCCAAGAAAACATATATCGGTAAATTATCTAAGAGCCTGTGGTATTTAGAATACGCCATATGTGTATTGTCAGCATTGTTAATTACATAGGGCGGACTTGGCTGAAAGGTTTACTGTAGTGTTAGCTGTCAGACTATTCGCTCAGAATACCGGTAGATCACCAGTATTTAGAACGTTTTCATAAAAAATGGCCGCTAGGGGTAAAACGCGTGCATTCAAACTGAGAAAGACAGCAGGCAGGCGACCATGTACTGCTACCCTGCGTGCTCACAGAGCACAGTCAGCTTGTAAAAATACAAACGAATCATGCAAAGCCGTACTCTATCCTTATTGACTGACACAGGCACACAAAGCCGTAAGTGCTCGAAATATATAGCTTTCCGTTTTGTTTCAGCCTTTTAATCGATCATCTAGTTATGCTCCTGCATTGATGTCCTAAAAGAAAGCGTAATGTGAAAGTTATGTTAAGCGCACCTAATGGAGGTACCGTTCAAAAACATATATTTACCTTAACAAATCCAGCTATATATGTAAAAGATTCCAAATTTATTAATGATGTACCCATATAAACAGGGCATTGTCATTACGCCCACAGCCAAACTTCAGAAGCTTCTCTGCACTTTGTGTTAACGCTTGTTTTGACTACACTGATGCATATTCATTATGTTCCTCTGGCCCCGTGTCGCACTAATAAACGAACCAGCATAGAAAGGCAGGAGGCTATTAGAGGAGTGCATTAACAGGCAGCGCGGAATTAGCTGCCGTCGCATTCATTCTCATGTTGCCGCTCGCAAGAAAGGCTGCATAGAATGGCTGAAATAATAAATATCTTATTTTATTCCCCATGTAGTGTGCATTGTATTCTGTGCTGATCACTGCACGTGAAAACACTGATATTGCTGTACTGCCAGCATAACTACTACATACGAAAATTGATTTTCTAAGTATATGCATTTGCTGATGAGGTCTTTTTTTTTACTTTGAGTCTACATAATTTGTTTTTTATTCCAGTATGCTCAAGAAAGTTTTTTAAATAATTTAGATTCCCTTGTTTTAGTTAATATCTTAGCATACGTTCTGGTTCGTAAGAGGGGCTAAGCGTATCTGGCGCATGATAAGCGCCCTCACAACTGCGGTTAGTGGTATGACCATCTGACGGGCCTTTAAGTCTGAACATTTCCGTAAATAAAAAGAGTTGTTTGACTGTATAGTCCCCCTGATTTTTAACAATATATAGCGCGACCGTCGACCAAACTGCTAGTCAGCGCCTTATAACGACGATAGCGTGAAACATGGCGACAGTTCGTGCACGTGCGCGAAGGGAGAGTAGTTCCCACTACGCTGTTCCGATAAGAGGACACACGCCCTGACACAATATCTGTTTACGAAAAGCCGAAGGGCTGTAGAGCAAATGCGCATGAATTGTGACACTTAGACGTGATTTCCCTTGTTTTTTTTTTTTCCTATTACGAAAGGCCGCGCTGGCGAAGCAGAGTTAAAATAAGAAAAATGTAAAAGAAAGCAAAAAAATTACGAGGGACCTTAGCGACTAAGGGAGTGAAAGGCGAAAGCGTGATAAGTCTGACTTTGTCTAGCGTTCCTACCCTTTGTAATCCCACACTTGAACGCGCGCCAAGGAACGCCACGCGACAGCCGCTGCAAAAGCAGGACACACTATGTCCACGACAGTATGAGCCATTAAAGGCTTTCGTCTTAATATACCAGCACGTGGAAAGCATTGCTTGTAATGAGAACCTTCTGGCATTAGCTGCGCTCAGTGAGGTGCCAACACGATAAAAGAGGCACTGAGCAAAGCAATTGTGCTCTACTGCCCGCCGCTTTTTTTTTTTTTTTTTTTTGCGAACAGATATTGTGGCCGGGCGTGTGTCTTCGTGATCGGAATAGCGTAGCAGACGGCGCTCGACATTCGTGCGCATTCGCGAACTCTCGCCGTGTTACACGCTTATCGCCGTTATAAGGCGCGGACCAGCAGTTTGGTCGGCGCGCGCTCTATATTGTTAAAACTCAGGGCGGCTGTACATACAGATATCAGCTGCCAGAAATGATTACAATGGGAAAACATGAAGTGATTTCAGTGCTGCTCTACATCGCTCTGTGCATTGCTTTAAGTGCAGTTCAAGTGCATCTTTTACAAATATTTTGGGTAGTTAATAATGCAGCTGAAATATTGTGACATAGTGGTGAAAAGGCCGTTGACACCAAAAGAAGACACAGGCTTGATGGTACTGAAATTAACTCTTTACTGGGCTGATTTGCGCCCGCAAAAGAACTAAGCAACTCGGCGGCGATAGCAACAAACGTGCTCGTCGATCGTCGAACAAAGAATGCCGGCTACACTCGTCAACGCTCAATTTAAAGGCTGCTCAGAACAATCTAGATAACGTCGCAAACTGCTACTAGTACAACCTGGAACATTGTAGAGACATACGCAAGTGATCGGAGTCTTGGAGACAGATCTCAGCGCATCGTTTGCGACAAAGAAAATGATAACGTGTCGTATCGCGACAACGAGCATGAACACCAACGGGATACAGAATTGATATGCGATTCAGAATCAGAGTGATAAGGCCGCATGCCGGCAGCTGTTAAAAAAACAACAAATACAGTTTTGAAGGCTTCGCGGCAATATCTAAGAGCCTGTGGTATTGATTACGAAAAAGTATTTGACTCTGTTGAATCATGGGCGCTGATGCAGGCCTTGCGAAATCAGGGGGTGGACGAGCCGTATGTGAAAATTCTGGAAGATATATATAGAAGGTACACAGCAAGCATAGTTCTCCATAAAGAAAGTAACAAAATTTCCATTAAGAAAGGTGTTAGGTAAGTAGACACAATTTCCCCAGTACTATTCACAGCTTGCTTAGAAGTATTCAGAGACTTGGAATGGGAGCAGTTAGGAATAGGGAAAGATGGAGAATACTTCAGCAATCTGCGATTTGCTTACGACATTGCCTTGCTAAGTAACTCGTGGGATGAACTGCAAATAATGATTGATGACCTAAACAGGAAAACTA
This sequence comes from Amblyomma maculatum, assembly GCF_055883805.1. Taxonomy (NCBI): domain Eukaryota; kingdom Metazoa; phylum Arthropoda; class Arachnida; order Ixodida; family Ixodidae; genus Amblyomma; species Amblyomma maculatum. Next base: position 140,607,275 of record NC_139345.1, read on the forward strand.
GAAAGTACACTTGAAAATCATTATGCAGAATACTAAGGTAATGTTCAACAGCGTCGGGAAGGAACCGCAGTTTACGTTAGGTAGCGAAGCACTGGAAGTAGTAGGCGAATATATCTACATAGGGCAGGTAGTAACCGCCGATCCGGACCATGAAAGGAAAATACCAAGAAGAATAAGATTGGGATGGAGCGCATTTGGCAAGCACTCGCCGAATATGACTAGCCGCTTACCGGTATCGCTCAAGACGAAAGTATACAACAGTTGCATCTTACCTGCACTCACCTATCGGGCTGAAACGTGGAGGTTTAGAAAGAGGGTTGTACTTAAGTTGACAACTCTGAGGGCTATGGAACGAAAAAGGGTAGGAGCAACACGAAAAGATATTAAGTATGTAGAGTGGGTCAGAGAAATAACTCAAGTTACAGACATTCTAGTGGAAGTTAAGAAATGGGCATGGGCAGGACATGTAGTGCGAAGAGAGTATAACTGATGGTCGCTTAGGGTAGCAAACTAGATTCCTAGGGAAGGAAAGCATAGCAAGAGGTGGCAGAAAGTTAGGTGGGCTGATGAGGTTAAGACGTTCGCAGGGGTCAAGTGAATGCAGCTAGCACAGAACCGGGTTAATTGGGGAGATATGGGAGAGGACTTCCCCTTGCAGTCAGACTGATGATGATGATGATGATGATGATGATGATGATGATGATGATGATGATGATGATAAATAATGCAGTGCAAAAACATTGTATGATTGCGCAGCTTTTTTTATTATCGAATTGCAGGTAGTACTGCTGTGTTAAGAAATATATAAGCCATAAAGTTGTGCCTCCCTCTCTCTTGTAAAACTGTCTTCTCGCATTCAAGTTCAGCTAGTAATGTAATCCGAGTATCATTTGTGGTTTAAGGTGCGATTTTTTTTTCAAGGCTAAAAAAAAGGCGCGTGCTCGGGACTACTGTTATACAGATGCTTAGACTATATAAATAATGAGCCCTAAACAACAGTCATCATCATTGCACTGATAGGCAGACAGCTGTGGATCGCGTAGTCTTAGAATAAGATGATACAGATGATCGTAAATGGTTTCCCGTCACGGGTCTTTACAAACCTACAGAAAGTATTGAATATTCATAGCAAGCGCCTAAACTGCCAAGTACGGCAATAAAGCAGAACTTATCAATGATTCACTATTTCATAGCAATATTTTCTTAATATAGCTTCAAACATTTTGCGATCAAGTGATCGCTCCATTTGAAGGTTGGACTCAGAAGCACGAATGGCTGTCGTCTGCTGCTTCACTTGAGGAATGTAGTTCGCATAATCAACATCGTTACATACTTTAGTAACCCGCCGCTACGGTGCAGTGGTTGCGGCGCTCAAATAGTGTGCCCAAGAATGCGGGGTCGAATCCCGGCCGCAGCGACCGCTTTTCGATGGAGGCGAAAAGCAAGCCGCCCGTGTGCTTTGCGATATCATCATCATCAGAATCAGCTTGACTATACCCAGTGCAGAGCGAAGGCCTCTCCAATATTTCTCCAATTAACCCGGGTCTGTGCTAGCTGCGTCCACTTGACCCCTGCGAACTTGTTAGCCTCATCCGCCAACCTAACTTTCTTCCGACCCTGCTACGCTTTCCTTCCCTTAGAATCTCGTTTGCTACCCTAAAAGACCTTCGGTTATCCTCTCTTCGCACTACATGTCCTGCCCATGCCCATGTTTTCTTCTTGATTTCCACTAGAATGTCAGTGACTTGAAGATATCTCTGACCCACTCTGCACACTTCCTATCTCTTAATGTTACCCCTACCATTTTTCGTCCATAGTCTTCTGCTTTGTCCTCAACTTAAGTAGAACCCTCTTGGTTAGCCTCCACATTTCAGCCCCACGGTTTAGTAAAGGTAAGATGCAACTGTTGTATACTTGCCTCTTGAGACCGGTAAGCTGCTAGGCATAATCAGCGAGTGCTTGCCAAATGCGCTCCATCCCAATCATATTCTTCTTATTATTTCCTTTTCATGGTCGGGATCTGCGGTTACTACTTGTCTTACGAACACATATTCTCCTACTACTTCCTGTGCTTCGCTACCTAACATAAACTGCTGTTCCTTCAAATGGCTGTTGAACATAACTTTAGTCTTCTGCATATTGATTTTCAAGCCTACCTTTCTACTTTTCCTGTCTAGGAAATCAATCGCCCTTTGCAGTTCATCTCCTCAGTGGCTTATAGCAAGCAATGTCATCAGCAAATCTCAGATTACTGAGGTATTCTCCGTCTACCCTTATCTCTAACTGCTCCCATTCCAAGTCTCTGAATACGTCCTCTAAGCAAGCTGTGAACAGTACTGGGGAGATCACGTCTCCTTGCCTAACACTTTTCTTTATGGTAATTTTGTTTCCTTATGCAGAACTATGTTTGCTGTGCAGCCAGTATATATACAATATATACATTCTTACAATATATACATATTCCAGGGCGTTCTCGTACGGCTCGGCTACTCCCTGATTTCGCAATGACTGCATCACTGCCGAGGTTCCTAGTGAGTCGAGTTCTTTTTCGTAATCAGTGAAGGCTATATATAAAGGCTGGCTATATTCTGAACTTTTTTCTATCACCTGGTTGATGGTATGGATATGACCGATAGTAGAGTACCGTTTCCGAAACACTGCTTGCTCTTTTCGTTGATTGTAGTCGAAGGTTTTTATGAGTTTTTATGATTCTATTAGCGATTGCCTTTGTAAATACCTTATGCGTAACAGACAGTAAGCTTATTGGTCTGTAATTTTAAGGTCCTTGGCGCCTCGTTTTTTATGAATGAGGATAATGTTTGCATTCTTCCATGGTACCGGTACCATCGATGACACTAGGCACTGCGTATACAGGGTGGCCTGTTTTTCTAGCAGGATGTCCACCCCCCGTCCTTCAACAAATCAACAGTTATCTAATCCTCTCCAGCTGATTTTCCTCTTTTCATACTTTCTATTGCTTTCTTATCCTTGTCCTTCGTTACTGGTGGAACGTCTGACTGTTTTTCACTGCCACCAATCTCATTACAGTCCTGACTACTGTGACAACTGTGGAGATGAGTATAGAACTCCTCAGCTACTTTGACTATCTTGTCCATATTCGGGATGGTGGTGGTGAAAACGTTTATTTCATAATGGGAGGTTTGACGCGGAACCTTAAGGGCTTCGGCCTTACAATACTGGGTGGAGACCCTAGTCAGGGACCCCATTGGCGGTTGCCGCCGCCCGCGCACACCGCGTTAAGGCCCTTTGGGCCTGTAGGTCTCAGCAGCCGAGCAGGGTCGCCTCCCAGTCCTCCCGGGAAGAGTTAGGGATGGGGGAAGGGATGGGTTTTGTTGACAGGCCCATACCATGTGGTAGGTGTCAGCCACCTCCCCACAGTACTGGCACTGTCCAGTGAATTGTGAGTCAAAATGTTTAAGTACTGCCGGGCACAGCATTGTGTTAGTGAAGAGGCGCAGGAGCAGCCTCTCGCTCGCTTTTCCTAACCCTTTGCAGGGGTTAGGGTATTTGCGATGCGCTTTTTGATAAAAAATTACAATATGTTTGAATGTGTAGGCCGGATTGGAATCGATGTCCTCAGCCGATTCGAGTCCCGAGGAAACTGCCCGGAGAGAAAGCGCGCGGGCGGCTGCGTCAGCTGCCTCGTTCCCTGCAAGACCCTGGTGGCTAGGAGCCCAGACGATATATCGGCACGCGGGGTTCGTTTCCCGACAGCAATTTTGAAATATTCTATAGGCTAAGGGGGTGGTCCACCCTTGTACGACGTTCCGGCAAGCCCCTCGTGAGTTGGTGATGATATATTTAGAAGTGTGGTCTGAGGCGGCGAGTGCAATGGCTACCTCTTCAGCATGTGTTATAGATTTGGCCTTGAATGTAAGGCCATCCACTGTGTTTCCGTTGTGAGCGACAGCGGCCGTGTACCAGCCCCCCGGATGGGGGCCCGAGGCATCAACGTAGAACACACATGATTTGTTGCCGTAATGGCGGGCCAAGGCTTCCGCCCGCGCCAGGCGCCGCCCATTATGGTCTTCTCGTGACATGTTGGCAGGGAGAGGCCGCACTCTGAGGGCGCGTCTCCAGAGTTCTGGGATGCGGAGCCTCTCCTCTGTGAATTGTTTATGTTGAATGTTCAGCCGGGCAAGAAGGCGGCGACCCGACACTGTCTGTGTGAGGCGAGTATATTGGTTCCTCAAATGTGCTTCCCGAAGCTCCCTGAAAGTGTTCACCACCCCTAGGGCGATGAGCCGACTGTTGGAGGTGGAGATTGGGAGGTCGAGGGCACGTTTCATGATTTTTCGGAGGATCACCTCAAGGGTATCCTCCTCGTGCTTCCGCAAGTGAAGGTAAGGAGTCGAATACAGGATTCGACTGGTTACGAAGGCGTTTGCCAGCCGCAAGGCATCCTTACATAGCAATCGCCCGCGTTTGTTAGACACCCGGCGGACCATACGGCCCACCTGATCCCCCACCTGGCGGAGCTTGGCTAGTGTTGTGTCGGGGCGTCTTCGGTGATGGATGCAGAGACCGAGTACTCTGATCTCTTTTGATTCATGAATTGGACCGCTCGCAAGCGACAGCGAGATTTGTGTACTGAATCTCCGAGAGGGGCGGAGATGCACAAACTGTGATTTCTGGGGGGAACATTGAAGACCACAGCGCCGGGCATAGCGGTCCACTATGCTCGCCGCTGTTTGCAGGCAGGTTTCAATGTCGCCCACACTGCCCTGCGTTGCCCATAGGGTGATGTCGTCGGTGTAGAGCGCGTTGCACGCCTTCGACCTCAGACAGCTGGGCCGGCAGACGCATCATGGCAATGCTAAAAAGCAGCGGGGAGAGAACTGCGCCTTGAGGTGTGCCCCGCGTGCCGAGCATAAATGGTCCGTGCTCCTTGTCTTGTATTTTGATGTATGATTGTCGGTCTGTAAGGAATTGTCTGATATAATTGAACGTATTGCTGCCACAGTGTGTTTCACTTAGATGAGTCAGTATGACTTCGTGTGTGACGTTATCAAAAGCGCCTTTTAAGTCTAGGGCGAGTACAACCCGGTCATTGTGGGGGCGTTTGAATGGGTTGAGATTTTCTCTGTTAAGTTGGAGAAGGACATCCTGTGCGGATCTGTGTGGGCGAAATCCGAACATGGTGTCCGCGAAAGTGTGCCTGTGTTCATGATACTCGGACAGCCGATCGCGCACCATAGTCTCCATTAGTTGTTTGCCCACACAGGAGGTGAGAGAGATGGGGCGGAGGTTATCCGTGTCTATTGGTCTGCCAGCTTTCGGGATGAAAGTCACAAGTGCCGTTTTCCAATGATGGGTAAGGGGTTTCCCCTGTCCAGATTGCGTTAATGTATTCGAGTAGGCACTGGTACGTCGATTCAGGCAGGTTCGCCAAAAGCTTGATGGTGACCTTGTCCCAACCAGGCGCGGTGCCTCTCTTCATATTGACTAGACTGGCCCGAAGATCGTGAAGCTGGAAAGGTTTGTCCAGCTCTGAGTTCTCCTTGCCTGCGTAGGAGTAGACCGATCCTCGGGGGTCTGAGCTGTGCACAAGTGGCGGTCCCGGAGCGATTGTGCCAGCTGCACAGTGTTGCCTTTAAAGGAGTGGATTGCTCGGTGTAAATGTTTTGGGGTTTCGGTGCGGGTTTGCGTAGGATTGATGAGAGCTCGAAAGAGCCTCCATTTATTACGGCTAGGCATTTGTCGGGCCGCTGTATTGCAACGATCCACCCAGTTCGAGTCAGCGAGCTGGGCCGCGTACTCGGCGGCTCGGTGGGTGATATCGGCAATACGTTATTTAAGTTTGTGGTTGTGTTTCTGGCGACGCCAGCGGCGTGTAAGGCTGCGGCGAGCTTCCCAGAGGTGAATGAGGTGATTATCCACGTCCGGTATTGCCTCTGTGAGCTGGATCTGCGTTTCATGTGTGCGAAGGTGTGACATCAGTGACCGGGACCAGTTGGTGTACCCTTGCTCTGCTATGGCAATGTTGGTAGTGGCGGGAAAATTTTGTCGGAAGGTAGTCCAATTAGGGATGTGAGCTTGTGTGGTAGGACGCTTGAGGGGGCGTGTGTAGATCGTGGTATTAAGAAGGCAGTGGTCGCTGCCGAGGGTTTCCTCGGTGTTAACCCAGTCTGCGTGTCGTATGTTGCGAGTGAAGGTAAGATCCGGACACATGTCCCGCGTCACGGAGTTACCTACGCGTGTTGGGTAAACAGGGTCGGTGCGGAGGGTGAGGCCCAGTGTGGACACAAGCTCCGCCAGTTTGCGTCCTCGCACCTCCTCTTTATGGCACCCCCACAGCTGACTGGGGGCATTAAAGTCATCCAATATCAGGAGGGGGTCTCGACCCGCTGTCTTCAGCGCACGGCTAAAGATGTCTGCGAACGTCACTCGCTTTAGTTTGGGGGAGCAGTATATGTTCAGTATGTGCATAGGAGGATCTGAGCGGCGGAGGGGTAAGATCGTTACCATGACATACGAATAGGGAAGTGTTAGGTCTAGATCCACTTCTGTGGCAGTGTGTGATTTGTGTACGAACAGACAGGACGAGGGGTCTCGCTGTAACGTCGTGTAGTTTGTTAATTTGGCCGCCGCTCCTGGCTCCTGGAGGGCGACCACACAGGGCAAAGTTTCGAGTGTTTCTAAGTAGAGGCGTAGACTCGCGCGTTTGTGGCGGTTCCTGAAGCCCCTACAGTTCCATTGCGTTACCAATAATGATTGACATGATTTGGGGGGAGGGGCTGCTGGTTAGGCTTCCTACGTTCTCTACAGCATGCTCAATTTCCTCAAAGATATGCTTCCTCATATCGGCCACTTTCGTCGTATTGATTACCTTTGATATCTCTGCCAATTTTATCTAATCTGTTCAATTGGAAGCTTTCATACTCTGGCGTTTCTTTATCAAATCTTTCGTCTCCTTAGTCAGCCTACAGGTATCCTCTCCAACTATCGTACCGCCTACTTCTACAGCGCACTCAGTAATGTTATCTCTGAAATCATTGTCGATTTCTTCTAGGGTAATGTCGGCATCCTCAGTTAGAGCTGAATATCTATTCTGTAGCGAGATCCCAAACTCTTCTGCCCTCTCCCTCATCGCTAATTCGTTAATGGATTTCTTTCTCAATAATCTGTCGCGGTCCTTCTTCAGATTTAGGCTAATTCGCGTCCTCTCCATCCTGCGGTCAGTGGATCGCACTTTCCCGAATACTTCTACATGTTGCATAATTGGGGCGGTTGAACACATTATGAAGTGAATTTCATTTTTAGTCTCCCCGTTAGGACTTTTCCATGTCCATTTCCGGTTCTTCCGTTTGCTGAAGAAGGTATTCATTATTCGTAAGTTATTGCGCTCTGCAAACTCAACTAGTTACCCCCCCTAGAATTTCTAGAACCAATGCCATACTCACCTACTACTTGGTCTCCTGCCTTCTTTTTCCCTACCTTCGCATTGAAGTCGCCCATTAGTACCTTATACTGCGTCTTTAATTTTCGCATTGCCGATTCTAGATCTTCGTAGAAGCTGTCAACTGCCTGGTTATAACTACTTGTAGGTGCATAGGCCTGTACAATCTTCAGTTTATACCGCTTACGATGCCTGCCACCTTCTCATTAATACTATAGAATTCATCTACATTACCCGCTATACACTTATTGACAAGGAAACCTACTCCTAGTTCTCGCCTCTCCGGTAAACCTCGATAACACAGTACATGCCCATCATTCTGTACAGTGTAGGCCTCATTCGGCCTCCTAGCCTCACTGAGCCCTATGACATCCCATTCCATACCATGTAGTTCCTCTATGAGCACTGGTAAACTAGCTTCAGTAGCTAGGGTTCTAGCGTTAAACGTTGCCAGGGTCAGTTTCAAATGGCGTCGTGGCCAGCGGACCCAGGAATTCTTAGCACCCCCTGCTGCGTCACAGGTCTGACCGCCACCGTGATCAGTTGTTCCGCAGCCGCTGGTGGCTGAGGGCCGTGGTTAGATAGGAGTAATCATAGGAGGTTGCGGGTCAATTACTACTCCAGTGTGGCCAACTCCTGTTCTGGTGAGGTAGTGCGTTACCGGAGGTGTTCACCGGCATCAGGTCGCACCCCAAACCGGTTTACGCAATTCCATCGACACGCGGATTTTATTTTTATCCGGTGAAGAACTGCGCGGCACCGGAATTCGAACCCCGGTCCTATTGCATGCGAAGCGGATGTCTTACCGCTACGCCACGGCTTGGGTTTGGGATATCAGTGCAAGTTAAAGAAACCCACGCGGTCTAAATTTCCGGAGCCCTTCCCTATGGCGTGTTTCATAACCTCAGTCCCTTTTCGACATTAAACCACACATCCCAAACGAAATTACTAAGCCTTGAATGTGTTCCTCAGTTATCTCACGCATACTGCTTAGACTAAAGTGATCAGGTAGTACATTACGTGAAACTTCACTCGACCCATACAAAGCCCGGCTTTAACCACTCCGCACCAACGTGCCTGCTGGCCTATAAGTGGTGTTTCTGATGTGGAAACCAGGCTCTCGGACGATCTGATTACCATCCCGCGTTCCCATCTAAACGATTTGCACCTCCCACCAACTCGTCACTGCTGTGGTCTTGTTCTTCGGGCAAACCATCGACTTAGCGAATGCCCGGCCATGGCAACTGCTAATCGTCAACTGCGAGTGACATCCCCGTGATTTCTCACTAGATACGTCGACTCCCACATAAACAACTGATTTTCTGGAAATGGGGCATTTGACAATATCTAACGGAAATCGTAAAAGTGTAGGTCTTTCCAATAAATGAAACGTGTTTTCTACGTGTGAGGTGCCACTGATGTAAAAAAAAAAAAAAAACATCATTATTCAGTCGCGTCCTCTTTTGCTAATGTAGGCGTGAAATACACTGAAAAAAGGGTACTGCGTTCAAAGGCATCTAATAATGGATTGTACTTGTGATACGTAATATCACTAGTATCACCACAGATAATGAATCCAGGAAAAAAGTTTTTTTACGAGACTGTACAGTTTGTGGATCGCAGTTCCCTGGGTCCCTGCATGGCCGCACTGCACAGAAAGGTTCATGCTCAGAAAGTACGTGACGTTGGCAAACTGGATTGTGATGGTGGACTCGTTATTCCGGGTCCTTAGAGCGCAGCACTGTCTACCAAGGCTCCTGGGTGATAAGAGCTCTAGGCCCTGTGAGAATAGTTTCCGAGCAGACGATTAACATATGGATGGCATTTCCATTAAATTGACTACAGAGAGAAGAGGTGGTAGAAAAGTGTAGATTATCTACTCAGGGAATGGGGAACATATGTTCGGCGACAGCTGCAAAATGTGGCATAACTAATACTGACTAGGAGTGAAGGGGGGGGGGGGGGGGGGTAGCGATTCTGTGTGACTCTGTAGACCTCGGTCATTTCGCTGAAGATGTCAATGCGCTCCCTCGTGGATCTGCGGTTGGGATTCCACCCGTTCTCAGTGTATGATATCTTTGGCTACAGAGTTGATGCTGTCGTTCAAGGGATTTTTTTCAATGCTGGATATGGCGGGTTCTGCGCCGTGGAGCTTACAATTCCAGGCCCAGGAGTGTGGTCTCTGCCTCGCGGAAAGTTGTGAACGGCAATGTTCAAATCAGTTAGATTGTAATGCAATTTGCATTTCTATAAGATAACAGTCGAGGTATCGCGGCTTCTCCGGCTTCTTCAGAGGAGTGGGTGGGAAGTAGAGGGATCTTGCAAAGTGAGGAGAGGTAGGCGTTTACTGCAAAAACCGTGGTACACATGCCTGTGCGGATTGGAAGCGTAGTCCTATGTAATAGAGCACCATAGCCCACTAGTGTGGGCTATATGGCGCTGTTCTTAAGATGGGAATGCATATTTCTCTGAATACCTGTAATAATAAGGTTTTTCTTAATATACCAGGAATGAAGAAAACGGGTTTTCTTACTCCGAGGTATGTGGGGGCATGGCGAGCCGGTGATGTATGTGCGAGTCGCACGTACCGAGCAGTTTCTGTGAACTTCAGTGAACTTCTCAATATTGTGTTGAATGTCTTGGGCTGCAAAACGTTCGTTGGGTGTATTGTATGGTTAGTTCATTGTGGTCAGGCAGCTTTTGCTAATGAGCGGTGATATCATTTTTGGTAAGTGAGAGGAAGGAGCCATAGGCCTTTTTCTTAGCTGCACTCCGTTCTTGGTCTCCGTCGATAATATTTGTGTGTAGCGCAATAGTGCAGGATAAAGATATCTAGGACCTTCGCCTGGAACGAGCGGTACGTGCTAGGGACGGTGGCATAATTTTTTTTTTTCGGAGCCTGTTCTTCACTCTCTTGCGGCACAGTGGAGACCTCTACCGAGAAGGGTGATAGTTACATACTACGCATTTCAATTTCTCAAAGGCATTTCGACGCGGTAAAATTAAGAAAGCAACAAAGGGGAAAAATCAGAAAGAGCGATATGCACGATGAGCGTACTGCGCTTTCTTGCAATTCTTTATTTTCTCTTTAACGCTTGCTGCGGATAAAATTCTATCCAGTTAAAGCGCAGGTTTTGTTTTTGTATTTACTTTATGATAATGTTTATGTAATAAAAATAGTTAACTGTTTTCATAGTTGGCCTCCCAGCCATTCAGACGAGCTTTTGTGGCAACTTAGAAACTCCATTGTTTCGAAACTGGAAACAAATTTGAAGACATCAGTAGCCCGCAATGAAAAGAGAAGTGGTACTCTCCGATGCATAATGAACAACATGAGTCAGAATGAGGTCCTTCGGGCTCCCAGATTTTACAAAGCATTACACACATTTTACTGGCAACCAGAGACCGAGACCTTCGGTTACTATAACTCATTTTCATTAATTGGACTCCTTGCTTTATTTAGCTGTGGATTTGGGCACATGTTTATGTGAAAAATGCGCAAAATGTAGACTTCATCTTGATAAGCTTTAAGAAAAACATATATCACGAAATTATCTAAGAGCTTGTGGTATATAAAATACTCAATTTCTGTATACTAAGCTCTTCAAACAGTAGTGACTGAAAGGTTTATTGTAGTGTTAGTTGTTAGACCATTTCGCTCAGACTACCTGTAGATGACCACCCTTTTTCATAGATCTCTTTTCATGAAACTTTCTTATATTGTTCGAGCTGCTTAGTGTCAAGCAGAATTTTAAAAAATAGATTTGTCCCTGAAAGTGGTAGTGGCTAAAAGGATACCGAACTAGAGACACTACGCCAAGACCATTGAGAAACATCATCGCATTGTTTTTAAATAATGTAATCCCTTTGAGTCAGTTATCTAAACTGTCTGCCAGATGCCAGTGAGGTTGTGGCTGCTACAGAACGTCTAATATTTTAATTTTGAGTATTTCATTTGAAGCAGAGGAGAAATTGGCGCCATCTATTTCAGCCCAACCTCGCAATGAGCATGCGCCGTAACTTGCGTAGTCTATTCTAGGAGCGCTGTAGTTGACCCATACACTACTTCGACGTCAGTGCAGCATATAGGCACAATGGGGTTGAAAGTGTTTCATGGTTTAGAAAGCCTGTGGACAGTGATAATTATCTATTTATAACCGCATAGCTTTGCGTAGGCGTCTGTACATACTTAGCATATTGAATGGCCCACAAACTGCTATTCGAATAAGCACCGGCACTCCTTACTCTTTGCGCTCAGTTGGCAACTTTAGTATCTTCTCTTGAAAAAGGTGCAGTACATCGCGCCTTTCATTTTGATGGCCCCGAGTATTGTTGCCCAACATACACAATCTTCATAGTTCGGTGGTGGGCTAGGTTAGGGACCCCAACAAGCTTGGTGGTGCCACTGCTAAATGAACTTTTTTTAGCTTTCTTTATGTTTCACTGGTGCCAGTCGGGAAGCATAACTTTGCTTATATATCTTGGGCAAGTCAAATCAAGTGCAAAATGAAAAAGGAAGCTACGAACTAATGATCATTATTTGGCCTGGCAGAACAACTGTATTTAACGTCCAACTTTATAGGTACTGTACTGGCAAAATAATTAGTGCGCAACTAAAGACTAAAGGCACAAACATTCTTTGCCTTTATAATTTTTTTATACCTTCCATATATAAAATTCTACTAGTTCTGGCGCTGCAGTTGAGGAATGGCAATAACTAAACTTCAACTGAATTATCAAACATTAATATGAAATAATGGCGCTAAAAGAAATTAAGTTTACATATGTCTGCTGATGGCCACGGGCGCTGTGTAATATGGTACAAAAATGACCCCGATTGCCACTCAGGCGAACATTAAAATAATTTACTGTGACTATATTGTTTAAAATATTGCCTAAAAACGAAAATAACCAGGAGAATAAGATTGAGATGCACCGCATTTAGAACTTACTCACAGTAAATCACACATTTCGACAAGCAGCTGACTGGTATCGCTCAAGAGGAATGTATATAACAGTTGCATCTTACCTGTACTCACGTATAGGACTGGAGCGTGTGGAGCTTAACGAAAAGGGTTCTCATTAAATTGAAGACAACGAGCAGAGCTATGGAACCTAAAATGGTAGATGTAGTGATAAGAGATAGGAAGCGTTGCAGCGTCGGTTAGAGCAATAAGATAAAAATGTAAACTTCGTTCCTTACAATTGGCGTCCCTTCGCCTGTTGTCCCGTTTTTCGTGCAGTTTGCATTTTCATCTGCAATGAACCAACTCGCCCGCTAAAATATTCGACTAGAGAAATAACTCAAGCTACTGATATTCTGGTTAAAATAAAGAAGAAATGGGCATGTACAGGACATGCAGTGCGAAGTGAGGATAGCCGATGGGTACACACTAAGAGTAACCAATTGGATCCCAAGAGAAGAAAAGCATAGCAGAGGGTGGAAGAAGTTTATGTGGGTGGATTAGTTAAAGAAGTTCATAACGCTCAAGCGGATACAGCCAGCATAGGGCAGGGTAAGTTCGAGAAATATTAGATTGACCTTCGCCATGCAGTGCGTGTAGTACGGCAGATGATGATCATGATGATGACGATAATATATTCTGCAATTATTTACTGTACTGTAATAGCCACCATTTATAAAAAATCACAGCGCACTAGACGGTGCAAACGAAAAGAGGAGCGCTGACACATCAGGTGGAAGATCACTTTGCGAATGCGAAACCCGAGTGACTGTGCTCGACACGTCGCCACGGCGACTAATGGTTCCGGATGGAACGGATCAAGAACACATGCAAAGGAGCCCTTTGTACTAGAAATGAAGTTCCATAAATAAAGTTCCAACTCACCCAACATATTTTATTTAATTTCCTATCTGTAGAAAATGATAACGAAGTTCAATATGATATGATATCATATAATATGATACTGCTGTTAGATTTGAATAGCATGTGGAATCCCAGAATAGCTGTTCCCCATTATTGTCTTCATGTCTAAGCAATCCGAAAGTATATTATTGATTTCTTCCACCAACACTTTGAAAACTCTGGTTTGTGCACCTTAGTTGATAAGTGCGTTGAATAAACTCACCAATATGTGCATTTTGTAATGAGATATGTTGCCTACAAACTGGCTCACCCTTGACAAGTCGCCGAGTGTGTAATTTATTGTGAAATAAAGGCTGTACATGCACAGTATGTCGGCGCTGACTGTCGTACAGCGCTCTAGGAGGGCACATGAAAGGGTTTTTCCAATCCTCCCGTCGTGTTATTTTTCATGAAATTTATTCCCAAAATTCGCTGAGCCATTTTACACCTCTGAACGTTTTTTTGGAGCCTGGTACGCATTTTGCACTATAAATAGGACCCCCTAACCATGAAGGTTGATCCTATGAGCCGGCTAACCAGGTTTTTTAGTGGTCCATTTTGCATGTTGAAACTGCATACCAAATCCTGCAAAAAACTTAATTCCTCATTTCTCAGTAGGTAACACTGCCGCGGAAGTAATAACATCACGTCCGCTGTCTCTATATTAACTACGACGACTCTTCTCTGTCCTCGTGAAATATCCCACAGACAGCGAGTAGCAAACAACACACCACAACCGACAAACGCGACCGTTCTCGCCAGCAAAACAGTCCCATATTTCTTCACACAAAAGCGAAACAATTGGTGACAAAATAGAATCAGTACCCCGGGACGACATCATTCAGCATCGAAAAGTATGTGAATCACAGCACTGGTCCTCGTGATAAAGGACAATGGAAGTGTACAGTTCTTTGTCAGTTTCAGTAGACTAAACAACATAACAAATATTACGTCCAATCCTCCAAGCATCGAAGATGCCCTCGGTCGACGCAGCCGCCCCGAGCACCTTTCGTCGACAGACCTTAAGAACGGGCACGCCGGATCGAAGTCGACGAGAGGGACCGAGAAAAGACTGTCTTCATCACGCTGGATCGGTTACTCGAGTAGAAGCTCATGTCATTTGGGACTTGCACTGTAGCTCCAGAACCCTTTTAGCGAGTGACATACGGTTTGCAGACTGGGGGAAATTTGTGTGGTGTTCTAGGCGCGACGAACATTGACGATTAGCTTAAAAGGCTGATAGCGATGCTTTACGCACTGCAAGTTAGAGGTCTTACAATGAATCGCGGCGAGAGCGGTGGCTTGGCGTGCCGAGGGGTTGTTGCTTCCTCCGCGTGTCATCATCGAGTACACCTACGCCTTGGCTCACAGAAGACAGCCGTTATTGCCCAACTTCCGCAGCCTAGAGAAGAACGCCATGAGCTAATTTGTGGGGCCCTGGTCTTAATATATACATGCAGTTTGTGAAGAAAATGTTCTGTGTCGCCGAGTATCTGACGCAGCTCCAAAAGGGGGCGTGCCATTGAAACGGGACGCTCCGCAAGCAGAGACCTTCGGCGACGCGCAGTTTTATTTTCTGTACTTTCCACTCCACTGCTCTGGCATTTAACCGAAGCTTACTATTTCCGCGATCGAGAAATTCACGTTTTGGTTCAAGGTACGGTACGAGTGGCTACTCAGCTATAACGTTTTTATGATCTTCGTACCCCATTCGTGCTCACTTCTTAAAGTAGTGTCAACTTCTCTTGCCTGTATTTCTTGCCCACCGATCACAGCAGGTAGCTTGAAGGCAGTTTTCACCTATTTCATACGTGAACGAATATCTTTCACTTGAGTCGAAATGTATTCAAACCTTGCACTGACTTCCACTTGCAACCGGAAACGCAATGTATCGCTCGGAATGAATTTCCTTGCTTGTAAATAACAGACCGCTCGCCGCATACGTGACGACAGTAGCGCTAATTATACCATCACATAAGCTGATGCTGCTCTTCAGCACTGCATACATGGCAGTCGGATGCTGCGGCATTGCACAAAATCAACCATGCACCACGACTGAACTACTCTGACTACCTGGCTAGTCTACTATCGAGGCTAGGGTTAAACCCTTGCCGTCATCTCCCTACTTGCCTGGCAGAACATGGTGAACAAAATCCTTCACCTTTATTGCATAAGCTTGACGTCCATAAAAAGCTTCATACCCTAACTATATAAGAAAAAAAAAATGGGCGCACGCAAGCAACTCGTCACGTGCATTAATGATGGCCAACGCAATGCTACAGTCGAAAAACGGTAACCTGTAATGTGGCTTTTAGAAGTCAGTAACCTATGTAGCAAATGGTTACAAGTCGCCAGTTTTTATATTTTGATCACGGTTATTTATTTTTGAACAAACTCAAGTTTACAATAGCAAATATTCAAGCCTTTCAAAGGTTACCATCAATAATTTTTTTAAGTTCCTTTTGCGCAGTAACATATGACCATCATGATAACTTATGTGTCAAGAAGTCAGGAGATGTGGGCATTGAGACACGCATGCGCACACGCGCGGCGCTCAACCAACTTTTCTGAAAAGCGGGCTTGTCCATCGGTTAGCTGCTGGATGGCGGGAAAGCCAGAACAATAAACTGCTGCGACGGCTGCGGCGTTAGTGGTGTCATTGCGAGTGATTGAAAGTTTTCATGAACCACGCCGTTTTTTGGCGGCGTTTCTTGTGTGCATTTTTGGGCCTGTGTGCTGTTATGACTCGAGTTACTTAAAGTGGCCCTGGATCCACACTGGGCATGAGGAGATGGAGGCAGAGACTGGGGATTTAATTTGAAACATATTCAATTAAAGAAACTGGTTCAGTTTCGCTTACAACTCGCCGTCACTGGGCTGCAACGCTGCGTTGACATGGCGCTGCACGGGCTCCAACTAAGGGCTGGAAGGTCTAATGCCGCGGCTCGCCGTCACTGGGTTGCGTCACTGCGTGGTACTGCACCGGCCCCGAAGAAGGGCTCGACGTTCGTCACGGCCAGGTGAATAAATGCCGAGGACTGCCTGGCAGGGGGATGAGCTGCCAGGCGTGGAGGCAGGATGACAGGGGCCGAACGTGAACGGCGGCTGGATCCAGGGCTGGCAGGTCGTGGCGCAGGCCCAGTCTTCTGCCCGGCTCGTCTTCTGTTCGACCATCTCGTCCACTGCCTGCGATGCTGTCCCTGCGCTTCCGTTCGTCTCCTCGTTTTGAGCCCTCTCGCTGCCCCGCTGCGCCTCCTTTTCGCCGGTTGACCAGTTTACGCGGCTGCTGACTGCCTTCGTTAGCTCCCCTGCGGCTTTCACCCTTTCGCTCTTTCACAAGTCGGGAGTAGTCGGTAGCTATCTATATATAATGTTTTCATTCCGTGATACCAGATATGAACATGCGTAGAGCCTGGCCATTCGACGCCGGTATGGCGCGGTCAGCAGTCTCCATGAGCCACTTACCGGCGTCTGCAGCCTCGTGCACGTGCACGAGCCGTCAGAGTGAGTACTGAAAATCTAATACCGCTAAGAAGGAAGGAATTTGTGACGTGTGCATCACAGCTGCTGCAACCAAACTGTATGTGTTGTTGTTGTTGTTACGAACTTTATTTTTCCACCGATGTAGGAGGCCCCCTACTCCCCGCCCCCGGCACGACTTTCGGTGGTACGTCATTGCCTGCTATTCAGACGGCGCCGCAGCTAGCACGGTTAGTTTTTTGGCTGCTGCGGCAACTGTCCAGACGCGTTCACGGCAATATGTTGAATTTTTGTGAGTGGCATTTTTTTTTTGCATCTAAAGCACACTAATGACTGATGACTTCGACTTCGTTTCTAATTAAAACTTCGACTTCGTTTATTTGTTTCTTATTAAAACGCGTATTTTCAATGCACATTTTTCTATTCTGTTGTGTAATTGAACTCCGAAGCTATAAAAGGGTCAATAGCTTTCTGCCAATATATAACTGAATTATCACGCCAGATGTAGCGTTGATGAGTCTAATTGTCTGTGATATTGGTAAGGGTCGGAGTCTCGGATCGTTACGCGCAATCTATGAACAATACAGTTTGGTAATCCATCGCTAGTTTTTCTGGTTCGCAGGTCTGTGGGCGCGTTGGAGACATGTGCGTTTTTATGCACTTTGTTATGATCACGCTTGGAATGCGCGCCTATACTTGTGCTCTCGATTAAAGTTCTGCATCTTTGCACGTCTTTTCAATCCTTCTCGATTTACTTTTTCGTCTCAAGCGCACGACGCTACAGGCAGACATGTGGAAAACAATTGCAATGTTTCAACGCTGCTGAACCAAATATTGAGCGAAAGCATTAGCTGCGGGTGACCGAGCGTTCTTCTTCTCTTTTTCTTCTTCCTCAGCCCACATATAAAGCCCCGCTTTAACCAAGCCGTATGAACGTGCCCGCCTATAGGGGTAACTTGTATGCCAGTGTCCTAGCCGGCTGAGTCTGACATAACCGTCCCATGTGAAACGAGACACAACTTGGCAGCTCCTGCCAACGGCTTGATTTGGTAGCTCAGGTGGTAGCTTGGTCAGGTGGGGTGCGAAGTCCCAGCGTCACGTTGGTAAGACGTCGCTACTAAAAAAATATTGAATGTTTGGCTGTACCGAGCCATAAACCGTGCATTACACGATATGTCAGACAGCCTACTGACGCTTCAGTGCAGTGCGGATGGCGTGCAGCGACACTATATAGCCTGACAAAATTTCACGCTTCTTGCGAATTGATTCCTTCGTGAGTTTTACTTCGTATTCTGCCTTCGTGGCCCAAAGAAAGGAGTGGAATTTATGACAGAATAGTTAACAGCATGCTTACTAGAACGGTTAGTGGGCTAAATACACAAAGGACTAAAACAAAACGTAAGCCCTACGTTTAGTAGCAACGTAAACACTTTGAGACGCTGAGAAAGGTGGAAACATTATTTAAGCGAGCATGATATTGTCAAAAAACAAACAGTCATAGCTCTATTTGAGGGCTTAACGTAATGTTTCATATAAAGAAACGCCACAAATGTAACCCAACCAGGCGCGCTTATACCCACTGCCAAATATGGGCAGAGCCAGGTGGCATCAGTTACCACCTAGCGCATGCTGTCACTTCTGCCCAGAACCGATTATCGATTTTTTGTCTTCAGTTCTACCGAAGTCCTTATGCAGTTTTTCGACGTCGTGTTGCTCACCATTTCCGGAAACTTGAAGCCTATTTGCGGTCCCTAGAGATGCGCTTATATTCTTTAACGCTGATTCATTCTATTTTTAAAGCAGCCGTTCAAATACAGAAAATCATAAAGCACATCGGAGAATCTATATCGTCGGTGTTTTTTTTTTTCTGCTAATGCACATGCGTATACATGGTCGGAGGATAGAGCCGTATCAGCCTGCATAAAATATCAGTCAGTACATTTCGCTGGTTCTCTATTGCTACGCAGGTGTTCGGATTCCTGTAACGGGGCTCCACTGAAGAAACTGACTCCCACCTTCTTCGATGGAGGCGAAACGAAGTGGCGTCCGTGTGCTGTGCGATGTCAGCGCACGTTAAAGATCCCCAGGTGGTCGAAATTACTCCGTAGCCCTCCACTACGGCCCCCCTTTCTCTCTATCCACTTTCACTCCCACCTTTATCCCTTCCCTTACGGCGCGGTTCAGGTGTCCACAGAGCAAGTGTGACAGATACTGCGCCTTTCCCTTCCCATGAACCAACCAACCAACTCCCACCTTCCTGCCTTCCCATACGGAGCTGTACAGGTGTCCACAGGAACAAGTGTGACAGATGCTGCGCCTTACCTTTCCTGTGAACAAATTATTATTTCTGTTATTAAAAACACCGGGCGATGTGGCTATAGCATTTGATCTCTTGGAGACCGACTGTTTGGACCAAGTTCTGCTTTCACATCTGACGCCTCAAATGCCTGAACAGCCTAATACACGAGCTGGGCGAGTTTTCTCAAATTGTGCGAATAGCTGCTTTCCGGCCTTTGCCTGCTTAACTGTACCATTCTCGCTAGTTTTCAGGTTTAAAGAAGAAACTTCTAGGGGGCATTTTGTACCACTAAACTGAGATGTGACGAAAGCCTCTATCGCGCGATGGTCGGAAGCCATCGCTACGGCATCTCTTTCTCTCTTATTTCACTCGCAGCTTCCTTATTTTTCTTACGACATGGTTAAGGTGTCCGCAGGTATTTGGGACAGATACTGCGCAGAGAGGAGGTGGTGAGGGGTGGCTGACCCTGGCGCCAATGGGGCTGGGACAGGTAGGTGACCGCCACTTGCGGTTATGGCTAGCCTGCCACCGAATTTTATCTGTTATAGGCCGTCATTGCATCCGGCACTGCTTCGGTGGTGGACGAAGGTTGTTGTTGCGGCGTGTCTTTCTCTCCCTCTTCCGTTTCTTTCTTCTCTATTTTCTCTTCTGTCTGCACGAGGCAA
Organism: Amblyomma maculatum; assembly: GCF_055883805.1. NCBI lineage: Eukaryota > Metazoa > Arthropoda > Arachnida > Ixodida > Ixodidae > Amblyomma > Amblyomma maculatum. Next base: position 140,627,006 of record NC_139345.1, read on the forward strand.
CGGAGGTGGCTTATCTAGAGCCAGTAGTAGGCCCGTCCATTTTCTTTTCCTTCTTCCTACCGCCATAACAACAGCAACCACAATACTGCGCCATTTCGTTTCAGAAAACAATTGGAAACGCCGCTGATGCCTTCTGTACTGCATCTTCTTCTGTATGCTGTGTGCAGCGTTCTAGGAAGCACGAAATGAAATGCGCCGCCTAGACGCATGCATCGGACACCCGGCGGGGTCAGCTTCGTAATGCGTGAATCACCTGGCGACGTCATATAAGTCTTACTTCATGGTCGCAAGTGGCATCCGCGCGACGTCGGTTCCGGTTATGACGCCGGAGACAGCTTCCGATTGATGTGACATCACACCGTTCCAGTGGCTATATCGACGTCCGCGCTATTTCGATGCGATATTGACATTTTTGGCTATAATTAATTAAATAGTTGCTCTGCAGCAAAAAAAAAACTTGGCTTCTAGATCCATTTTTTATCTTCTTTCTGATATAATGATCTTTTTTCTGCTATCTTCATTAGTGCGCACTTACCGAAAGCGTTACGAACGGACGGACACGATCGTGGCCGCGAGAATGAGCCATTAAGGGCTTTTGCCTTAAAAACGAAAGCTTAGGCCTCTGAGAGTGCCTTCCATTACGTGGTATAAAGCTATTGTGGCGAGTGTTCAGCGATTTTCTCAACCTAAATTTATTTTCAATTTAATTTAAAATAGTGTTGTTATCTCAATGAATCAAATTTCACTATGGCGAGAATATCAGCCATGCATTGTATATGAAAGGTTGCTTAATGCGCTAATGTGATATTCCGTAGATCCAATGGCCTGCAATCGAAGGTGCTTTATGCATATACATCCGTCACACACATTTTCGCTTATGCGGAAGCACTCGATGAATGATATGGATCACCAAAGAAAGTCTAGAGCGAGCCTTCTTTTTGCGCTGCTGACATATTACACGAAGAAATAAAGTATCCACCTGCATCTTCACTTATGCTAATCCCACATTCTGCAAAAGATTCATCTGCCAGGAACTACATTGCCTGCAAGACTTCTTAAAGATCGCCAGAAGAGCCAGGTCATCCTCTTGAAAAAGAGAAATTTGAGCAAATTTTATAAAACGGTCTATTTTGCACAAATAGTTCGTTTTCTAGGATGCTGCATATCCTTCCCTGAGGTGACAGTTATTTACTGAACCGCAGCACATTTGCCTAAAAGGTAAGCGGTGAATGTAGCCAACCTTATAGACTTGTTGGAATTACAAGTTCTTCTTTATCGTATGATGTATCTGTTGAGATGTTTAGAATTGTTATCATATTACTGTGACCATTTTAGTAAAGGAGATATGTTGATATACTCAAGGCTATTTGTTCTGTATTTTCTGAATTTGTAGCTTTTGAAGGCTTCTAGGTATGTGTGCGTCATAAGCATGCTCTTTAAAAATATGCTTAGAATGATGATCCTCTATCTTTAATTTTGCATTGCGCCCTGTTTTGAAGGCACTCGCGTTTTCTCTACTGCTTATTGTATCCCCTCTGTTATGGTGTTATTTTCGTCACTTCAATGCCTCCTCAAGACAGCAATATGAATTCAGTCTTCCCAATATTCCATTTTATTATCCATTACAGCTTGTATTTGGTGTTTGCTGCGTCTCATACCACTTATATCTTGTGTTCACTGTGTTCCTTGTATGACCTGCAATCTTACTTTGGTTTCGCATTATTGGGCGCGAGCTTCACAACTGGAGCGAGTGGTCATTCGTGTGTGTGGAACATGATTTTCATAGAGCAAGATTTCATCTATAAGGCCCTACTGCCGACCTAGGGCTGCAGGTAGGATCACGCGACTCCGCCTATTGCTGCTGAAACAGACGTTGGACTGAATGTGTGCATTTTGTACGCTAAACGTCGATGTTTGTCCTGCAGGGTTGCTTTTTGACGTGTGCCAGCATTACATGCTGTCACCTTGAATCGTCGCTGTTGGTGCTTTAGTTCATTTAAACTATAGACTTGGTCTGTTACTTCTCTGTACATGGGACAGAAATCGGCGCCCTCTCCATTTTTAGCTTGGTTAAACAGGTTGCCAATGAGTAAAGAAGCGAGTGGTCATTCGTGTGTGGAACATGATTTTAATCGAGCAAGATTTCATCTGTAATGATTTGGAGAGTTCCGTGAGTTGCGGCCGAGGAGCTGGCGCTAATTAATGTCTATGTTCTTACGCTTATAATTTGTGAAGCTAACGAAGACTGATGTCTGGCGGGATTGAAAATATACGGGCTTTTTCACAGAGCTGTACTTACCCGGAGCAAGGAATGTTCATCCGAAAGTGGGGAGCTGAGAAATTACTTCTCAGTATAGGCATTGATGCGAGAAACTGAACTTTTCTGTGGCCACGAGTAGTGGTACGATTTAACAACTTAAGCAGTATTTTCAATTGGCCCACAAAAGAAATAACCAAGCATACTATGATCTACTCAATTAAGGGAAAACAAAACTGCGCGGGAAATCAATAACCAACCCGAAGCTCGGGTGCCAATGATCACGGTCAATCTTCAAGAAGGAATACGCCTCTGCACAGCTACCCAAATGATTTTTTCGCGTCATCCCGACAGTAAAACTTGAATATTAGAGGATCAGCTGAATGGCGCCACTGCCGGCGCTGCGTGAAGTACTCCTCATATGACACCACCTAAGAGCTCAGTTCCCCTACGAGAGAAACACGTATACCAAGTGAAGCAATGATCTAGCGGTGCAGCGCGCCGTTTTCTCAAACTTAATGCCGTATCTATGACCGCCTATTTCTGACTGGATGTGTCACATGTTCATTTTCGTCAACAACAGCAGCAGCAACGCTGCAGGTTAGCGGCATCGTAGCTGTAGTTCAAACTCGTCGGGCTACCCTTCAACAGCTGACGAACTCCGTGAAATGCCTTCTTGCCGAATACAGTCGTCCTAATACCTCACATAACCTTCAACAGGCGTAGACCGAAGTGTATGTGAAAGAAAAATATATTCGTCATTAACGTGCAAAAAACCGCCTAGGAAAGCAATACACAACAGCAGTCCAATGCGTGTTATCCCCCTAAGTGATTTTATTGATTTGGTTTTTTTTTAACCATAATTATATGCCATTTTTTACTTTATATTGCAACAGAAGACATGCTAACCTAAATTATTTTGCTGCATGTTCGACTTGGTTTCCTCTGGCTTACAAACAGTGGCATAATATGGGATCATGTTGCAAACTTCATTGCACGCCTTTTCTTACAATTTTTGCGGTGATGCCAGTTTGGAAACATGCATTATACAAGAATATTCGCTTATAATTTTTGGGATGTAGCCAACAGACAAGAAGATACATTTACTATTGGTGTCTGTACCCTTGAGTTAAAGAACGTTATAGCCATCACACTGGTTTTTCTTATTTGTTGCCTTCCTACGCCATCAGTTCAGTTCAGTCGTTCAGTCTCTCATTATCTCTCACTATCTTCCTAACATCACATAACTTCATCTGCACTGCCTCGAGGATGCCATCTAACGATCGCGTTTGCTGCCTACCCCTTGTCCGGCGACCCTCAACCTTTCCCAACATAAATCTTTCTCCAGCGACTCCTCTGTTCTCATCAGATGACCAAAGTAGCTGAGCTTTAACTTTAGAATTTGACCCTCCAATGAGCAGTCAGGGTTTATGGTCGACAATATCGACTGATTTGATCTTCTGGCAGTCCAAGGAACTCTCAAGAGCCTTCGCCAGCACCACAATTAAAACGCGTCAATTCTTCGGCGGTCAGCCTTTTTCACAGTTCAACTCTCGCATCCATACATCACAACTGGAAAGACCATAGCACGAGTTATACGAATCCTACGCCATAAACATGATTAATCAATATTTCTACCGTTGAAATTGATACCCATCAGTTTTGAATTTCATGCCTTTTGGCACGGTCAAAAAATATATTCGATAAATTAACTTTTCATGCCAATCATTACAGCGCACAAAGGGGGCACGTGTTGCAGCAAATAAGCTATTCCATTTTGAATGCTGTATACCTTTACGAAGGCTACAACACTCCAAATATATGTGATCTATAATAAAATAGAAGTAACATTTACGATTTGTAACATTTTTAAACGTTAATAAGGCAAGGATTACATTGTATAACTTTTACAATATAGTTGCACATGAATTTGAAAGTGTGCACTTTTACAAAGTTTACCCAAAGGTTACCGCGTTTAGAGTGTACCACTTTTTCATATTGTTCAAGATTCCTTGCGGTCGTGTTCACAACGTCACACTATATCAAAAAGAAAAACTATTTCGTTAATTTTTATAATAGATAAAAGTGAGCACTGTAGTACTACATGGGGAGCAGTAGAGCTGAAAACAAAACTTTGAAAACTGCAAGAAAGTATCAACATAAAATGGTCCGAAATTATTTCATTTTCAATCGGCTTTTTGCGCTTTCCTGTGCTGCCACCTCGTGTTTAACGCCGCAACCGAACTGGCGGGATACTGCTCCGCACGGACACGCCCCTCCGCACGCTGAGCCCCGCTGCAGAGCACGTTTTCTTGGCGCACATAATTTTGGTTCTGTCGACGATGGCGTGTCCTGGGAAGCACCTGATACCTGGCGGGTATCTAGGGCTAAGTGATGGCTGGGTGTCATGCCCGAGGAATGCAGCGAAGCCTACTGACGAACAAATTCAGCGGTATCTGCAGTCGTCCGGCATGCGATGAGATCGCCAGTTGAGCAACGGCCACCGCTTGAATGGTGAAGGCTACATACAAAACGTAATCTTTCGAAACATTCGTATAAATGATATGTAAGGCAATAAAAAAAAAAGCAAAGACCAATGCAACCAGAACCAGGAGTTAGTTTCATGCTACTATTCCGGTATTTTTTTCACTGAAATTTGAAGTAACCAGAACATCTGCATTAGTGAAGTGTGCTTAGCTCATATTTTTTTTCGGACTTCAGCTGGGCAAGTAGTTAATAATTTCTTTGGGCTCCACCCAGGCCAATAATTACGGCCCATGCAGTGCTCTAATTAGCAGTGTAAATGAAAGAAACTGTGCCGTCTGTAATAGTTGTTTACTTCTATCTCACTTTTGCAACGTTTCTACGCTACTGCAGAATCCACAAATAAATAAAAATGCCAAGTTAAAGTTACAGAACCATGCCATGCTTCTGTACATTAAGCTAATGTCTTAAACAATGACTTGATAACCCTGAGATGCACTGCTATGACTACTTCTTGATTGCTGAAGCAGAGACAACATATTGCCGCGAAACCTTCAAAACTGTATTTGTTGTTTTTTAACAGCCGCCGGCATGCGACCTTATTGCTGTGATTCTGGCACGCGTATCAATTCTGTATCCCGTGTTTGTTCATGTTCGTTTCGCGATACGACGCGTTATCATTTTCTTTGTCGCGAAAGATGGGCCGAGATCTGTCTCGAAGATTCCGATCACTTGCGCATGTTTCTACAATGTTCCGCGTTGTGCTAGCAGCAGTTTGCGACGTTATCTAGATTGTTCTGAGCAGCCTTTAAATTGAGCGTTGACGAGTATGACGGGCATTCTTGTTCGACGATCGACGAGCTTGTTTGTTGTAATCGCCGCCGCCGAGTTGCTTAGTTCTTTTGCGGGCGCAAGTCAGCCCAATAAAGAGTTTCTTCAGCGCAGTCACCGACTCTTCATTTGTGTCATCGACCCTGGTCACCACCACGTGACATCTGGTGGAGGTGCTGACAATATGTGAGAAAAGAAGTTTAGCAACTATGCTGCAACCACATATCTAACAGTTTCTGAAACAGCCTTCTCGCTCTTCTGAGTCAGTATGTGACACTAAATGTCCATCAAATAATGCAGTGACATCTGTAACTCATCAAGTTTCAATGCATTACAATCAAATGGTAATAAAACTGAATGTGGATATTCCAATGCTACATGGAATTTTCATGAACACTCTCAAGGGTAATGAACTTGGTGGTGCTAGGGGACAGCCATCAAAACCTCTAGGGTCTGACTGAGAACGGTCTTGCAGCAACTCAAGTTCGTAAAAAAAAAAAAAAAAAAAACAATATTCGACACCTAGAAACAAGCTTCAAATAATGGCAGGTTGATGACAGAAAGGTTTCTTCTATGTTTTTGTTTTAAGTGAAATGTTTACTAGATTGTATAGCTTTTAGGTGTGTGCACGTTTGGCCCCGAAAGCATTGTTCTGGCAGGTGGTAGCTGGTCGCTGACTCCTCTGGTTGCTTTTGTTTCGCTGTCCGGTTTGTCGTACGTTGAAAACGGCTCATAGCATTCGCCCGCTTCGCCTCGTTGCTCGAAAAGTTGAATATCGTCGGGATGAAATTAGGGTGCCGCGGTGATATGGAGGGCTTTCCTACTCATTAAAAAAAAAGGTTTCATTACAGCTTGCACAAATATTTAACCTCAGTACCTAGTTCGTACCTGTTACAAAGTGGTTCCCGCAGTCGTGATGCGTTCCACGGCTCCCAAGGGCGCCTTTGATCGCCCTGCCAACGAACAGCGTTTATTCAAGCTTCGCGGCGAAGAAGGTCTAGTGAAACGCTTGGAAAGGGAAAAAAGGCGAGGCCGCTTCCCTTTAAACATTGTGTATTGCAATCAAACGCTACACAAGTAGTAGGAATCGTCAGGAGCGTCACACTATCCAACAGCGACTACCGAAACAACCGCAGAAATGCAGGCGCCGAGGGCAGCTGCCGGATTGTTTACCCCACCGCCGGAGCCGATCGCGGCGGCCAAGAATCCACCAGTCCGCTTCGCGTCTACGTCGCTAGGGGTTGGGTGCATGCGCAGTCGCGTCCCGCAAATACCTATTGACACAAGAGGGCAAGGAGACGCAGATATTGGGATAAGACGCTGGTAATTTAAAGAAAGGAAACAAGAAAGTCATTTATGTACCCTGCTAAGTGAAAATTTTGTCATCTATATTCGTCCTAGTTATATGTGCTAGGAACATTGATATAAATAGTTATAGTAATATACTATTAAGGCGAGGATTTTCCGCGCAGCAAGGAGTCCCACTATCTGCTCCCTCAGAGATTCTTGGCAAAGTTGGGTTTCTGCTGCTGAATGGATTTGTGTTGCTTAAACGATCAAAAACTCGTCGCAGATGGCACTACTGCCCCAAGAATTGCGGTTTGCAATAGCCTCCAATACCTACCGAAAAGACCCTGCCTCTGTGTTGTTGTGCATATTTTTTTCCGTTCTGAACCCTAACTTAAAACGCAAACATATCTCTCAAATATTTTTCTCCGCCATCAATCGTCAGCCGTTTGCAATTCTTTTTTCATCTCTTTTCAGGAAAACGGTATACATTCGCCTCTACGTTTAAGTCTCAAGTAAATAAGCGCATCAACACATGTACCCACCAGGACCTCTGCTTACTCTTTAAACATTTCAATGCGGGCAATATTTCCGTGGCACGGTTCCGTTTGCGCGCCTCTTGTAATGATGATCAAAAACGCGACGGTTTCTTCTCGACTTCCATTCCGACAGACAACGCGCCCTGACGGAGGATTCCTTTCTTTCCCCTGACCCAAAAATCCCGGGCAGTTTGGCGCGCCGCCAAATGGAAAGTCGCCGACCGACGATGGCCCCACGTGTACTACCAGCGAGCTCGGTTGAAAAGAAAGGAAAGGGAGAAAAAAAAAGGTAGTGCTTTGAGCATCCGAGCGCAGAAAATGCCTCTGCCACCATCTCCCCGTTTTTCCTTTTTCTTCCCATCTGTTCCTTTCTTGCGTCGTGTTGCTATACCTTTCCTTTATCTGTCGCTCGCTTCTCCCAACGCTTGTCGTCGCTATATCTTGCTCCTCCCACCTTCATTTTCCATCCTCCCTCTTCCAGTCTCCTCGCTCTTATCACTCTTTCGCTGCCTTATTCTTCCTTTTCAACACGCCGATCGCCCGTCAGATTGTCACATTGAATTACCATTCTGACCTGCTTCGGGACCTCACCTCTAATTTTATCTTTGTTGCCTTTCGTATTTTTCTTCGCCAATTCTTTCGCGCGCATGGTGTTGTTCAGGACGGAGCTTTCTGAATTCGTTCACTTCAGTATACTTCTAAGGCCTAAGTGCGCCTTCTCACCTGTGTAATATGTCTCATTTCCTGACGGTCCCTCCTACAGATCCTTCACTTCATACAACAGTGTCTTTTGCTGTTAACATTTATTTAATAACCTTGCTTTGCTCGCTGCCATTCGGATCCCGCACATTCTCCGCACAATGATATAAGCGCTGTACAAAAGAAATCAGAGTACTGGCCTGAAGGTCGTATGAATATATATGTCCTCATCTACTGTTTATTGCTTGCGTTACTTCAGCTGGCTTGCCGAAATACCAGCCACTCTGCTATGGTGAGAAAGACATAACTGCCGGTGGCAAGTTTATGAAAAAAAAAACGTACCCACTAGGTGCTAATGTACTCAATGTCCTGGGAAAAAGCAGACATTAGGCGTCAGTATAGAAACATTCGTATTCCGTATACAACACAGACATGCCGCATGCATTTATTTCTTCGTCGCAAATGTCCAGTGCACATGGTTCTTTCTTGAGCTGTAATAGAGCTCCTTCAGCACACCTGAGGTTCAAAGATTCTTAGAACGTTAGAAAAAACTGTGTCCTCACCCTGCAGGAATGAGTAACCTAATTATTCCCATATGCTTAGCATCTATAAGCTGCAAAATGTGGAATTCCTGAACGTTTTACCAAGCATTATGCCGATGAACACAGACGCCATCACGCCATCTTGTTTTCTTAACTTCATTATCGCTGTGACTGTGGGAACTTTATGATGGGCCCTTGTGGTTGTGTGCTGTACTGACGCATTACTTTACCGGGTACAAATCTGTCCCATAAAGTTTGACGCAACACTCTTTTGAAATGACAATCGGCTTTGACGTCAGCAGCTTGCGCTGAGAGGTACAAAAAATCCTCACGAATATGGCGACAAAGTATCCTCATGAAATGAGTCGCTCACATAAAAGAAAAGATTTCTTGCAGAGGGATAACTAGAGGCAATGAGTTTGCGCAGAGTGATAAGGAAACAGAAAGGAAAAACAATAACTGAAACCATCATTAAGAAGGCGATAAGAACGGCGTAAAGCGTAGAGGAGAAGATAAGGGCAGAGAAAGGGGTACAGGGTATCCGCTTGGTGCGATGTCTTGTGAGCGGAAAAGTGAAGAGGAAGAAAGAAAAAGGAAGTGAAACCGCCTTCCCTCCTGATGAAGTCCGGAGGACCGCTGGCGCTCGTCCTTTCGCTAAATCACTTCGCGGGGGCGACGGCCCGGAAATTCCGCCAGGATAGATCTCGAATGGATGGCCCACATTAGTCGCGACCAGCAGACCTTGAAATTGTCAAAATTGTGACGTGCAAACGGCACGCCGCCGCTGCAGCCGCGCGGTTTCTCGCCTTGCGCGTCTTTCATTTTCGCGGATGCGACGCGAGCTCGCTCACGGCTGTATCAAGATTCCCAGTTCTGTATTTCTTTTTTCGAACGACGTCTTCAAAGCCGACTCAGCCGTCTTTGATGCGGCCTCGTTCGTCTTAAGCTCACAGTTTGTCGCCGCTGCGCTTACATTTCGCTTGGGCATCTTTCCCGAGTTTCTGTTTTCTTTATTGTTTTTTTTTTCCCAGCTTTAAAATCTGCGCCATCTCGTGTCAGTGCGCGCATTTATATTGCCACTCTGTGTAGATCACCTACTTATATATAGACTGATATAGACTGTATCTTCCGTATTATGTTACTTCGCTCCCTCCACAAAATTAAGCTGTCATTTAGCCATTCAACTTAGTCTCTTACAATGAAGACATCGTACTTTTACAGTATATTCGTGTATAACCCTCACACAGATGAAGATATTTATATGGCAGTTTTTGGCTGTCTTGTTTCCTGTCGTTCTTTTTGACAGCTTTTATAGGGGCAAATGTTCATGGCCGTTCTCTGAGTATTCTTCACTGCCAGCTCTTTTGCATCAGTTAAAAAGAAGCACTGCGAATTCCACATTCAATATTGCTATCTTCTGTCGTTGCATTAAGACAATTGCCAAAGAAACAGAAAAAGATCCAGAAGTGTTTGTTAAACGGCGACAGATGTGCTCTTCTTTGTCTGATCACACACTCCGCACGCCTCCGAAAACCTGAACTGGTTTTACATTAACTGAAAGGTACAACTATCACGCATCACAACTGTCCGAAGCAGCGTTTTCTCGTGAGTGTACAATTAATAACACAAACCCTTTTTTTACAAACAAATGTGCATTTTACTTCATGCTTGACAGGGTGAACTTAGTGTAGAGAGAACGTTTCTGCAACATATTTTTAAGAGCCATTGAGAGTGATACCCCAGACAACACGTCAACTCCCAGCGACATCTTGTTTAAATTCCTACCTCCCACATCCTAACTGGGTAATCCACAGGACGTTCCTGTGAGCTTCCTTCTGGTATATGTTCGAACCTTCAAAGAAGGATCTGCGTGGGACGTTCCATTTAGAATTGTACTTTATAAGACCATGCTAAATAAACTCCAGGGCATTTGTAAGGGATTATGCACCCGGTCGCACAAAAGCAAGAGAACAGGAGCCATACAAATTAGCTTGAAATGTCAAAAACAAAGGGCATAATTGTCGTCATTATAACTGGAAATTGACGCCGTCCCTGCTACAATACTCAACAGCTGCTAACTAAATTTCGGTTGCGCGTTTCCAGGAGTCTATCTTGGCGGGTTGTAAATGAATGTTCATTGTGATGTTTTCAGAGCACATGTTTTCAGAGCACGTGAATGTAAGCTTATAATTGCGTTAGCTGATGCATGAAAATTGCTTCCATTGAAAAATATATAAAAGGCGGCCACGAAATATGCTGCATTTCATGCAGCCTGCCATGATCTGAGAGGTAAGGTTCAATATGAATCACATGTTTGCAAAAAGAGCATATGTCAATTGCGACAATTAGACATGGCGATCAACTATCGCGGCGTTTAACTTCGTGGCGCCCAACTAGCACGTGGCGCCCAATCCAATCGAAGAACACAAAAGAGCTCCAACTAACCGCTTTATTTTTATTGTCGCCAAAGAAATGTAGAGACTCAATTACCCAAATGCTGCATGTGACCCTGATTAACTGTACTGCGAACAAAATAAGTAATTATTCAAGAGTATATTTTATATAGATTTGCTCATATGCAGTCTAAAGTACCTGCACATACCAGAACACCCTAGTGGAGGAATATATATACAAGTACTTGAGGAAAGTGCTCAATATAAAATGGTGATTTATATATGGTTTGCAAAATGTGATTGTGAACGTAGGTGTGAAGTGTATATAATTTGTCAAGAACCGGGAAATAAAGTTTCTGCTGTGTGTCTAAAACGACACCTAGTACTAGGATATGCAGATAACGCTGATACAGGCTGCAGCATGAAGCGTTCAATGCCCCCGAATATTGCATTTGCACATGGGCGTTACGAGTACGTCAGAAGTTTTGAGCCAAATATATATGCCTTGATTCATCCCATATTTACTCACCGAGTTGTACTATAACTTGAAATTTTGAGAATGGTCAACTCCAGCACAGTGGCCTCTGAGGTTGAAATTCAACTTTACCTAGATATTGCCGTGAAATCTTCTAATCTTTATTTGTTGTTTTTAACCAGCCGCCGGCATATGGCACTCTGACTCTGGATCGCCTATCAGTTCAGTATTCTTTGTTAATACTCAATGTAGCTCGAGTCGCACCTTTATCAGTTCCGTTGTAGCGCAAGACGCACCGAGATCCGCCTCAAAGATTCCGGCCACTCGTGTATCTTTCTACTATGTTCCAGTTTGTGCTGGTAGCAGTTTGCGACGTTATCTAGATTGTTCTGAGCAGCCTTTAAGTTCAGCGTTGACGGATGTGACGGGCATTCTTTGTTCAACGATCGATGAGCACGTTTGTTGCTTTCGCCGCCGCCGAGTTGCTTAGTTATTTTGCGGGCGCAAGTCAGCCCAATAAAGAGCTTCTTCAGTGCAATCGTGGACTCATTTGTGTCATCGACCTTGTCACCACCACGTAACAATATTCTTTCCTCACCAGCCCTGTCCTAATTGTCCCAATACAAGTTAAAGATGGCTTTTTGAGTCTGCTCATAATACCAACATGAGCTCAGAATTATTTTGAGAACTGGAAAGAAAGCATTTTTGGAAGACAGCATATAATTTCATGCTTCTTACAAAGCCTCTGCAAGACAGGGCTTAGAATAATAGGCCGAGGAAAACCCCCTAAACAATGTCCTAATATGGTCCCGAAATACCCCAAAAATGCCCCACGGCTGTGTTGTTCGGGACGTCCTGAGGAAGTCCCTTCTTGTTTCATTTGGGATGATTTGGGGATTTTTGTTGGACTTCTCCGGAATTCCCAAGGACATCCCAATCTCCCATGATCCGAATCCCTGGGATGTCCCTGGCAGATGTGTGTGTTGTCTGGGATGGCAGAGTATGCGTTAGCATAGTGTCCGTGTCCTCGAGAGCATGCGGTGTAGCGACGGTCTAACTCAGAATGTGCGAGCAGGTGCTGTGGTCCAGTCAGTCATTTACCTTGTGACACGCCGTACCCTGCTCTACTCCATCGCTTATCTCAATTAAATTCCTTCGTTATGGTTAGAAGAAGGGTGTTAAAAGTTTCTTTCAAACACGACAGAGTCGTACTGCACGCATTTGATCGCTGCGGGCCTCACTAACCATGACTGTACGTAACGCTTAGAATCTACTGATTCCGTGCCCATGAACAAATGCCCCTGCGCCATCCGCTACTGAATAGCATTGCGCAAGTGCTATGGCTCAAAGTACAAGTCGTTAACAACGCTCGCTTTTATACAAAATTATTAGAAGCTTACTTTTATAACATTGCGATATTTACTGTGCGATCGTTTCTTTTGTTTTATGCAGACTTAATCTGCTTCGCAGAAACCTGGCTATCTGCGAAGGCTGATAGCGATGACATATTTGATTATAAAAACAAAACAAACATTAAAACATTATTGTTGCGACAGCATTCTCCGTGTGGTAGAGACGTGCTTTTAGCTCAACTACTGTTTTGGTCGAGGCTCGGATGCGCTAAGGGAAATTGATATTGGGTGTTTGTCATTGTCCGTACTATCGTTCGCCTATCTTTGGGGATCACCTTCATAATGTTATGATGGCGGCAGTATGGTGTCCGAATTATTACTCCCTTCATTTTACCAGTAACATTAAATTTCGCAATATAATAAGGTCTAGCGTGCATTTCTATTGTCATCCTTTTTGTAGTGAAAAATACAGGTTTGTTTCTGCATTTCTGCAATGATTTCAACTAGTCTCTGCTGTAATGCGAACTTTTTGAATCACGTCTGCAACTCCTCGCATCCTGATTTAGTACTCACCTCTCCACCTGACCGTTTCTATTCCATGTTGTGCCTACCACAGATGACTGACAGCTTACTGCTTCATTCATTCAGCCACACCATGGTATCCAAAAAAATATATATCCTTGACTATAAACATGGTGATTTTGATGCTAATAACTACGAGAGTTCTACCTTTTTAGAGGGTGATTTACAAAACTTTCATGATTGTTATGCGAATGTCACCTTGAATCTATTTAAAAAAAGTAGTTCCGTTGCCCACTCATCAAAGCATAACATCTAATTAACAGTAAATCGCCATGGTTCAATCAATCGTTAAATAGGTTGTGTAATAAGAAAACACGTATTTTCACTATGCAAAACAATCCGGTACTCAAGATCTTGGGCTGCCTATGAGGCCGTTATTACTAAAAGTACTGAGTCATGCCAAGTCTTCATTTTTAAATACTACGTAACCATATGTTAAATATAAGCCCTAGACAATTTCGAAGCTTAGTAACAAATGAAACAATTTAGCTATTAGTATTCAATAGTCAACCGACCATGCAATCCAGCGTGATAAGTGCGCCATTGTTTCTAATAATGTATTTGTTTCAACATTTTCTAAACATCTGCGCCCTCTAATCCCTTCCTATCCAGGTACTAAAATTTTACCGCTGGACCTTACTGTCTGTGATATATCAGACGAAGAAAAATCTATTAGAAAAACTAAAGGTTTTTTCGTCATCTGACGTTGACAATATAGAAGAATGGCTGATTGGGCGAGTTAGGGAACCATGATGGACAGTAATGTAGGTGGGCAACAAAAACGTGACAAAGAGAAGAAGTGGACAAAGACGGCGCAGAACTGACAACTGAGTTAATGAAAGAACGGAACACCATATATATACACACACTTGGCGCACGCACATGCGCATAGTGAAATTAAAAAAAAATAAAAGCACACGTGAAAAGCCCCTATTACACGAACGTGGGGAAACCTGAGTACGAACTATCCATTGTGCAGCAACGGACTTTTACTTGCACAAACATTTTGCTTCCTGTTAATATGAAAAGCCTCGCCGATTTCTCGAGTACGGCCATTGTGAAGAAATAGTATATCAGTGTTAACAAAGAAACGTACACACTTACATGCGTTACAATGTTTTTCCAAGTTAGTTTCATTGCTTTTTATAAAGACTGTGCATGCTCCATCAGCCTAATATTAATGCAACGGCCTGTCTGCCCAATATATGTACGGCCAGAGGACAATGACATTTGATACACTGCACCCATCCTACAAATAATGAAACTCTTGACGTGAATGACCTGTCATTTGTTCTTACTTCTTCTGCCCCCTAACTTTCTTTGAACTGCTGCGCCTATTTTGCCAATGGTATTAGGGTCGGAAAACAAAACCTGTATGCCATATTTTTCCCCCAGTTTTTTAAACCGATGTGACAATACATGAATATAAGGCACGACTGCAATTTTCTTCCTTTCATTTTTTCTTTCTAGCTGTCCGGAACACTTCAGAGCACGCAGAACCTTATCGGCACTAGCTACAAGCACTGAGTCTGGATAACCAGTCTTCCTACATCTTGTAGTTTAAGGCTATTAAACATTTGATAAGCACAAGACTTATTGACAGCCACCCTAAAAGAGCCGTTTACCATTCCGGATCTAACAAGTTTGGAGTGAAATGACCTGTAGTTGACAATATAAATTCCAATTTACTGCTCGGTGCTGCAACACTTTCTAATCTTTTCAAGCAATCGTTTCAGTCTGCATTCCGGATGACTGAAGGTCGGGAGGGGGATTTTATTTCAGAAGCCTGGGAATAAACGTTTGCCTGTTAAGATCATGGAGCAGGTTATTTACTCTTACCTTACATCTGTCGCGATATATGACGTAGTCATGAACCTCGATATTAACAGTGACTCTGGCCCAGGTTTTCTTCAGGCCGATATCATACATCTTGTTGACTTTGATAAAACGTGGCAAATGGGACTAAACGCAAATACATGCAACTGCAAGCGTGTTTTTCGTGGTAATACTAAATTGCCTTCATTCTATCTAAACACTAGTAATCTTGAATCTGTACCGCTACAAATATTTAGGCTTCGTCGACTCTTTCCTGGAATATTCACGTTGACCATGTAACCAACAACTCTAATCGAATACTGTGCTCAATGCGCCGCACTTTCTATCTGCTTTCTAGTCCTATAAAATCACTTCTTTAGAAAATGTGTACTCCGTACTAAACTGGAATATGCTGCATCTATCAAGGGCGCGAGTGAAGAGACGCATATTCATGAACTTTGTTATTCTCAGAATCGAGCACCTCCAAAGATTATTTCTAATTATTGCTTTAATTCAAGTTTGATTGCTTGAAAGCAATCTTATCGACACCAGTGCTATTACATTGTGAAAAAATATTCCATTTTGTCGGTTTCATGAGAAATTTCATAGAACTAAAATCTTAAGAAAAAGTTTATAACCACATCTTGTTAAGTTTCAGCTAGCATCGACCATCGTGGTGAGAAAAGTTTTGCTTCATTCCACACCGACAATTTCTACAATTCAACCATCCCCAGCACGTCAGCATGTTAGAATCATCTTCCTCAATCTGTAGTCAAGATATCTTATAAATTTAACCTCAAAGCTACATTAAATAACCTGCTTTTGCCATAAACAAAAAAATACCTTTTTCTGGGTTTTTTTTCTAGCAATCCTTCTGGTCACATCAATCTTTCAAACCTGGTGTTCGTTTTTCAGTCGCTCTTAACTGCTTTAAATGCCATTTTTCATATCGTTTTGTTTATATTTTTGCGAAACTTTGGGCAACACATCGTATACCTATCTGCGTTTTTCTTTTCTTGTATTCCCTGACATTGGATTGTCAACTTCCCTTATTCAATATATCAGGCCTCTTTGCTTTGGTTTTTGGTTAGCCGCACTTATATTTTGCTATATTTGTTTATTTCACTGCTCTTGTGTTTTCTCCTTTCTTCAAATATACGCTACTCCCCTTCTTCAATGCCGTCAAGCCCTAGGGGTAATGTAATAATTAACAGTTAGCAGCACATTTCTTAACACGATTTGCTACATGAGAGCACAACGTTCACAAAAATGAGCCGCCTTTAACTTACAGTTCTTAAAGTGAAGGAGTATTAATTACAATAGGATAACCTGCCATCCCAGAAAACAGCTAATACGTTTTAACCTCAAGCAGCCCATACGTAAGTGGCATCGGAACACATGGATATTTCTCATTTTGTTAAGACTATATAACTTCAGTCCGTTTTAAGTAATAAGAATGTAGTGAGTTGATTGTTCTGTGACGCTTTCATTTCAGTAAAGGAACATTAACTGCCTGCTTTACTAATTCCATTGTGAATGTTACCTGTATAACCACGTAAAAAGTAATCAATTTAACAAAAGAAAAAAAAAAAGAAAGTAAAAGCTTCTGCTTCCAAAAGCAGCTGTTCTATGCTGGGAAATGTATGTCATGGCCACCTATGCAAGCGGTCTGAATAAAACCACCGTGGCATTCGCAATGCTTATATGGAATGCGGAATGATAGAGCAGTATCACTTAGAAGACTCCCTGCGGCAGACATATCGGCATTACTGCAGAACAGGCGAGTAACCATAATGGTGCCCGCGTGTCTTTTCCTTTTTGTTTACAAAGCTTCATCTCACTGTCGATACATCTTTGGACATGTATCGAAGGCCATAGTGTTGCCGACAGCGGTGCCTGTTTCTAACAAATGAGGCTTTCGGTCGTGGTTCCGTCTTGCGCCGTCTAGCGTTATCTGTTCAGCGCCATTTTGTTTTTTCCATTTCGATATATTCTCGAGCAAGACGAATACAGTTCCATGTCAGAAGAAGGGTAACAGCCTCGAGGTGTCCACATTTAAACTCCAGGCGTCAAGTGGAGTAAGACAGCCCGCTTGGTGCCAAACGGAGTCCTCAAGAGATATGTATTTTGATGCCGACTTCATACGCGTCAAGCATGAAATACGATGCTTGACGAAAAAATACTCGTGACCACGCCGACGGGCCAAAAAAGGACAAGAGAGCAGTGCAGCTAGCAAAGTTCCGGCGTGGAAGAAGGAAGGAGGGGGGGGGGGGGGGGGAGGACTCTGAAATAAAAGCAGAAAACATTCTATATGAGATGTTGAACGGGAAAGCAGCAAACGCTTGGAACCCGATCTCCAGGATGGAATTCAATCCATCACTTCCTGCTTGCCGAACCAATCGTCTCAGCATGAATTCTCATCACTATTTCCAGCGGCGCGCCTCTTCACATTGGGTGAGTAATGGTTTCTCGGCGGGACGAAGAAGGAAGCTGCGAAACATACACATGCCGCTTCGCCCTTCGCTTCTAGCCTTCTTTTCTGGGCGAGGGAAGTCATGCGCTAGGCCAGCAAAAAAGCAAGAGCTAAAATGTATAGCTTTATATATCCATATCCGAAGTCAGTGAAAGAAAAAGGGAAGAACAGAAGACACGTGGAAATGAAGTGAGTGTATTTTTTCTGTAATTTTTTTCTTTCAAGCGTGGCAGAGTAAACTGGACGATGTAGCTTCGCCGGCACGTTTTTGATCGGCGCGTTCAACGCCGAGTTTTGGCGGTCCACTAAAATCCAGTCACGTTTGCATCAGCACGCTGACCCCGGCGGACAAAACGCACAGAAAAGAAATCGGGAGTCACAAGAGGTCCTGAGCAGCAAAAGCGCCGATGCCGCTTGAAACGAGGCTTCGGTGACTCTATAAAAAGCTCTCAGGTCGCTACCACGACTCCTCCAAACAGGAGCGAAGCTTGCGGAAGGTCTCTACAGACCCCGCCACCATATACTCGGCCGGTATACACACACGGCACGTGTCTCCTTTGTGCGTGCCATGACCACACGAATGTCGAGGAGTACGTACAAGGCTGTCCGTTTCGTTTGAAATGCTCCCCAGAAACAATCTTAGCCGGGGGCTGGCGAAAAAAAACCCGAAAGCTGCACTCTGTCAGCGACAACAACACTGAAGACGGTGCCCGGCTCGCATATATATATATACAAGGAAGCCACAGGAAGCTTTTCCTCGAGGTTTATACTACTTCTTTAGTGGAGGTTCTATAGACCTGAACGAGGGAAGAGGTGCAGCCAGCGAACGAAGGGAAGTTTGTTTTGAACGAAAGTAAGGAGGACCTCCTCTACCTCAAGGTGAGGCGAAGCTCCCGCGTTGCTGAGCGCCGGTATATGAGCCTTCCGCTTATCCTGCTCCGGTGTTTTTGTTTCAGACTCGGCGAGGGGGGAGGGAGGTGAGGCGAACGACCTATTATATCGCTGCAGCGAGCCGTCCCATTCGGCCTCCGGTGGAGAAGCAGCTTGAGGGATTCAATCCGCTATAATCAAGAGGGTCGGTTGGACCTGGAGACGCCAGACTTGATCCCCGAAAAGTGAGTCAAGAAAAGTGGGGGAAAGGCAAAAGTACGTAAGCCTGTTTGCGAACGCGAGTCGCTGATCGCATTAGAGCAAATTGATAAACGAAGCATGGCTGTTGGAAACAAAATAAAAGAGATGAGGACATCAGCGACGCTGCGTCTTGTTAGCGCGAGATGTTTGGTGGCGCCAGCTAAATCTATCGAAGGTGAGTGCTTCCGCCAGGCGCTCGAGAGTAGTCATGTGACAAGAGTCCTTGCTCGTGCTTCCGTACGCGCAACGGAGTTATTATTGTTGAAGCTTAATGTAAAATGCAATGTTTTCACTGTGGCTTTATTGGTCATCTTTAGTGCAGATATCAATATGGAGAGGTGTAGTATTTGCTATTTACCTCCAATCGGACTTACGCAATTCTTATTAAAATATTCGTTATGAATTCCTCCATAGCTTCTATATTCACAAACAGAATATATGATCAAGGCATGCCTTCGGAATATGCATGCAGGACCTTTTCGTGGTCAATCAGGATATGATTACCGCACTTACCGGTGTAAACTAAATGGTAGCAGATGCAATAACAGTGTAATAGCACTTGAATGATATGCGAAAATAAATACGAAAATTATATGCGTACGTGCAACACATAAGCCAAATGACTAAACTCAAACAAAAGAAATTATACCAATACGCAAGTTTTATCATTGATGTATTAATTTAAATTCATTGAGTTTAATATTTAAAAAATGTTTCTGATGAACGATTACTAACACGGCAGGAAAACGATCGCAAGGGTAGTACAACTAACAAACAGGGTACTTTAGTAGAAAAAACTACTTAAAAGGGTCTAACATAACTACGAGTCTTGTGTGAAGCCTTTGCAAAGACCAGGAGAAAACAATTGTCGCCACGAATTCGAAAGCGGGAACACCTCGCGGGAAGAAACCTATTAACTATCGCCGCAGCCCATCACTCCCATGTTAACATGCAACGCACTATCTCAGCGGGAATTGCACGTCTTGGTCTTTATCAACTTCCATTTAGGCGCAGAAATTTTCGCACGTCCTACTGGGTTGAAAAACATGAAAACCAAGCCACTGTCTTTAAGACTATGCAAATCATGGCTCCTCGCATTTTACTGATATGCTTAGGTCGCGACGACTGTTTTAGTGGTTGCTCAGGGTAAAGAGGTAGTTTGAACTTACACAAGTTCCGCTACATTAAATCGTTTTGGTGCTTCCCGTAAAATGTGCAGCCTCCTGCCTGCCTCCCATTAGGCTTGGCAATATCTCGAACCAACTTTCGCAATAACTGGTGTGTAGTGGATTGGCCGCAAAAGAAAAGCGCCCGCTTGATTTTTTTTCTGCGAGTTGACAAGATAAGCAATAGCACTGGTGACCACAGGAATAAAGAAATGACGGTGCCCAGAATTCGGGCCGTTTGCTTACCTAATCGAACTCTATTTCATTTGTATATAGCTCTAAATATTTGGCATTCAGGGCCAAGCTTCTGAAGAACGCCGCGCACCGTAGCCCATTGGTTATGTCACTCGTCTATACTTAGCCGAGATACACGGGTTGGAATCTAGCTGCATCATCTATATTTCAGTGAATGCGAAATGAAAGGCGCCCATGGGCTTTCCGTTATCAGTGTATATTAAAGATCATCCAAAAGCCGAAGTTATCCGCCGAATTCTATTCTTTCTTTCCTCAAAATGTCAGCGGATTTGAAGCATTGAACGTCGTTAACCAAAAACAAGATATAGATAGGGCACTCGATCCATTTTGAATGACAGGACCACTGCAAGTATAAAAGACGTTCTGGGCCACAGCCAACGATTCTAATGGGCCCCAGCTAAAACCCGGTGGTGAAGCTGAATATCCGTCCGGTCTAGGCGCTTTAAAAAGCAACGCAATTACTGCAAGCAGGCAGGCGCGTAGCCAGGAGGGATGTTTCGGTTTTAGAAAACCCCCCGAAGATTTCTGAGAAATGCAAGGCCCCTATTTTTACTCTTTTTTCCTCTATTGGTTTTTGGTCGGCAGCGTATAAAACGTGCCGGAAACTATTTATGGATATGCCACTGTTATCATCTGACTGTGGCTCAATGAAAAGACACTAAGGCAAGTTCATGTTTCGGACAGTCCGCTGGACTACTTGCTGACTTCCGTCGAGCCATTGATTTTCTCGGCGATTGCGAAAACTCAGCCACCCTCAACGCGTTTCCTGTTTCACCTCTGACCGCCCACAAGCTACTTGAGGCTTGCAGGAAATTTTTCCCTTGCACATAGCATGCGACATCTGCCGGAAGCTGTAAGCGCTGTTCTGGTGGCCATACTGAAGCAGCCTTTATGTGTACTCTGAGTATTTTTTGTGTTGTTGGCGGACGATAACATTCAGAGATGAGCAACCTTATGAGGTTTCGACCCCGACCTCATGGAGTAATATCAGTTTCAGCGAGGGCAGCAAACAGGATCTGAACTTTACGCCTTAGTTTGAGGTTGATCGAGCAAGGCCGCTTTTCTATGTGTTCAGTTTGTGATGCCCGGGCTTTTCGGAATTGCCGCAACTTGCTCCTACAGTAACTACATTTTAATAGAAGTTATGTGCCTTGCCGCGTTCCGCAGTGACGCTTGTTGATTCTAGAATTATCTATGTCCGAAAGCGCAGATTCCCAGGCCCGCTTCTTTAGCTTTGGTTGACTGCAACGTAATATGAATAGAGACGTTAAGGTTGGCAATGAAAAATAAAAAAATATAGTGCCTTGCCCACAACGCATATAGACACTACAGCCAGAGGTTGCAGCGTGCTCCCCACTTGTCTTCCTGGAAGAAGTGACGTTGCAACATTTCGCGATTTATGTTTGTAATTAATTGCCATTCCCTTTTCTCGTCCGCGTCTCCTATGCTTTGAGTTAGGTCAGTGATCCTGCCTGCAAAAGGCCGATGGTGTGCCTCCAGTGCTTTCCTTTGGTGTTTACGCACATCACTGTGCACCCCCCCCCCCTGCCCCCCCCTTCTGTTATGTCACATTGCCTCTTTCGATTCTTTGAAGCGAACCCTACAAATAGCAGTCAACGTTTCAACTGCACTATGAGGAGATGTAAGGTTAGAACCTCTGCGGAGGTCACACATTCTCCTCCGGAACAAGATGGAAACATGGACGCAAGAGGTTTAGAAATGCGTACTCACAATTAGGCACCTTAACCAGATGTTCTGGAGATAGACTCTGAAGAGGGGGAGTGAGTCCAAAGCAATGATCTATTCTACCAGCAGCACGTGATCGCCTCCTTTTCATTGCCACTATCATTGCTCATTTGCTACAAGCACGCTGTAAATGTTCGGAATACATCTCAGGATGCACTCGGTGTTCTCAAGTAACCAACGTATCTGATGCGCAAAGCGTAAATTTGTTCTTTTTTTTTAGAAAACACAGAATTGGTCTAAAGAAACTACCATAAACGAAGTAAAAAAAAATCGTCCCGAAAAGACTAGGGGACTTTAACCGTAGTGCAGCTAACTGCCTTTTTTCGGCTCTTGGGGGACATTGGCATGCAGTTTACTGAGACAAACTACAGAAGACAAACTGGTATTTGTGACAGGTAGAGGTGTGCCATCCTTGTTCAGTTGTTTCTCCCCGTGTGATGTAAATAAATACCTGCTGGGGCTTCCGTGCCAAGGCTATCACAGCCTATAAAAAAGCAGCACATAGCACAGAGAGGGGGTACAGAGTCGGGAGAGTGGCTAAACGTCAACGTCTCCACTTCTCAACAAACGTACATGTATGCCTCTTTTCTTTATGCAGTAATAAACATGAAATGTTTTAGCTCCTGTTGTCGCCGACAGGGAGGTCACGTCGAGCGAAGACCGAAAGAGGAAACCCGGAAATTGATTCGCCGTCATCCGGGCACCGCAATGTTGACATCCGGCCACCAAACGCCCCGCCGGGGTGGTGCAGTGGTAAGACGCCGGACTACAATCCGGTATACCCGGGTTCGAACCCGACCTCGGCGGCTGCGTTTCGATGGAGGCGAAACGAAGAGGCGTCCGTGTGCTGTGCGATGTCAGCACACGTTCAAGATCCCCATGTGGTCGAAATTTCCGTAGTACTCCACTACGGCGTCTCTCATAGCCTCAGTCGCTTTGGGACTTTAAGCCCCACAAACCAAACCAAACGAAATTAAATGAGACGACTTCTCTACTTTTAAAGCTTTCGCACCTTCTGCAATTATGGCGCTACGCAGCTACACTCTTACACGCGTATGACACTACCGACGCCAGCGGTCGAGTCGGAAGATGTTCGAAGCGCGCACTGCTACTGGTGCCTTGTTCACAATGAGGTGGTGATTCCATCTTCACAGAGAACAACGCACCAGTAGCGGTAACGAAACGTCAATGTCTTTATGTTTTGTGTGTGTTTCCTCTCATTTCGTTAACTCGGCGAGGTCTGTTTTATTCAACATGTTAAATTTCTCTCGCCAGAAGGGTTTCCGTCGAATCCTAAACTATCGTACCTTATAGCAGCTACCGTATCTCAATATCCAAGAGCCCTCGGCCACTTTGAATGAGCACTTCAGACTGGAAGCTTTTTCTACATTTGTAATGCCATGTAGTAAATTAGGCGGTACAGATATATGTATCAGCGTGCGATGTATTAGTGCTCGGCCTTGCAACTTGCTGACTACCAGCTCCTAAAGTCATTACTGTGATGTTACGCTCCAGACGCCAACTACACCGAGCTTCTACAGAATGGGCCTGTTCCTTCAAAACATCTGGTCGTAGCGCGGTCGGCTTTGTCGTCGTAGGCATTTTGAACAATTATAACTAGCATGACTTTGGCAGGTGGTAACTGAGTCCTGACCTGACTGTGCATTGATCGATCGTCGACTTTTGGCAACCTCACGCAACTACGTGATATGACAGCTTAGTTAGCAGCTGTCACCTCAGGCTTCGCAAGTGAGGCGGGAAGGTGAGATCGAAATAAAAGTCTCCAGGACACTTGCGTCCTCAGTTAGGCATGCTATAGCTCAGCCACGCAGGACCCTTCATACGTCTCTAATAAGTGGGGCTCGATATGCCATGTAGTGTCATCTTTCATATGATATTGTAGCTCATGAATACATGCTTAAAGAGTATCTGTAATATACCAGAGGTACAGACTGCAAGATTAGCAAATGTACAATAAGAAAAGTGCAGGTAGATGAACGCGGATTTGGGAAGCGTTAACGCAAACGCGCTTTAAAGCAAGAGCTTGTACTTAACATATTGACCCAGCAAAAGGCACAGAAACACGAGAAAAGTACACGGGACAGCGTGTTTCTGAGCCTTTCTCTGGTTCAGTATGTTAAATTCACACCAACTAGTCCAAATGGTCACCATGTTAAAGTTTGTACGCTACTCCGCCCCCCCCCCCCCCCATCCCCTAAAAATCCCGACCTCTAATTTCTTTTTAACTGCCCACCCGTAACCCACATTAAGCAAGGAGCATGACTTTCACTTTAGCTCGGGAATCCTCGTCTGCGTTCATATAGTGTTTTTGCTTCGAGAGCCAAGAAAATCAGTATTTTTTGTGGCGCCCTCAGCCATGTTAAAATCGATGCAACCATGAACATTGCCGAGCTTTTTTGGCAAATATAGAGTTTTGATCACTAGTGCTACGTTGTCTCAACAGGGTCATGAATACGAGCATAAAATTCACAAACATCAATGAAGTACTTGCATAAAATATTTGGTTGGTAGTTTCTGATGTTTACCGTCCCAAAATAATTCAGCTTATGAGGTTCACCATAGTGTAGGGCCCTTTAATTTTGATCACCTGTGTTACTTGCGCCTTCTGATATGCATCAGTCTGAATGCGGTATGAAAAATACTGATAATGTTTCCTTTCCGTGGCTCTCCATTTTGACAGTGGTAGTAAGCACCTACTCTGAGATTTTCAAAAACAAAATCTCCTTTTGTAGGAAGAACATTTTCAAGATTCGCCTTAGCCTGAGCCAGTTCACCCGTTCCAGGAAGCGTTCTTTTATACTTCAATGGGCCCTGCTGCCTCAAGCCTTCTGGCCCATTCTCTCTTCACCGGGAGAACCTTTTCCACTCTTGAGCGACGTATGTCAGCTTCTCCTAACAGCATTACCATCGGGTATCTGCGCCAAAACAAGACGTGAGCACCAAGACAGCACAAACAAACAGGCGCCACAAGAAGGCCTCAAGCAAGGCACGAGGAAAAACATCTGAGAAGAGCGAAAGAATAACAGTCCCAGCCAACAGCTGCGAACGGCAAGGACAAGAGCCCAATATCTGCCCTCAATTCGGCCATCCTTGCTTCGCTTCTCCCAGAGCTAAGTTAGGCCTAGCATATTGATTTGCTTTTCACTGCTGTGATGTTACTTTCAAGCCTGCACTCACCCTTATTTTTCCTCTCTTTATCTCTGTCTTCGTGGTGCTTTTTTTCTATCTCTTTCATCTTACGTTTATCTCATCTGCGCTCTTGGAATGACCCAGGCCGTCAATACCGGCCCTGATGAGAACCTCAGGTCGTAATCAAGTTATCTCCGCCGAAGCCACCAGAGGGGAAGCGTCGTTTATCACAGCGTCATAATTGACTCATTTGCTTTTGTTCCCTTTTTCCTGGACTTCGCTTTTCCGGTGATGCGGGTGCGGGTGGTTAGAACATCGATGCTTACTGGGTACCACCGCTGGATATGTCTAGTTACTAGAACCTAGGTTGATGCCCTGGGAGCACTCATTCACGCTATATAGTCCTCTGTTCTGTGCATTTTGTGAAATAGGCTCTTAGAGCTTTTGTGGAAGAAAAAGATTGCGAGGAAGGTGCAGTAATGGGACAAAGAAGGAGGCTCTGAAAGGCAATCAACGTTACGCGACGGCGGTTTCAATAAAGACGGCTTTGCAGACCACTCGTACTCATAAACGAGTTTTGCGAGGCAACGAGTGAAGCCTGCTTACCGGACATATTTTTCGATTTATGCTGACTTAAAAGTAGCGTGGTCCTTAGAGTAAAGATCTTACTAAAATAGGGCGCATTTATCAAAAATTTGTGACTTGCGTAACCATGTGATGAACAGACAATGTAACAATTCAGTATTCTAGCATTCAAAGCGAACGAAGCATAAGACGACTACGCTGCTGATACAGTCACGATGTTGCGCCAAGTAGCCACAACTCGAGTACGAATTACTTATTTTTATGTTTACGGGACTCACTCTTTATGCGGTGTCGCTAATCAATTGTATTTCTGTGAAAAACAGTTATAAAAGTGATTCTAAAATTCGTCAGCAAAAAAGACATGGATACGGATAGAACACTTTCATTAGCACTATACCCACTATAACCATGGCATGACCGCTAAAAGGCGCCGAAATGAATGTCGTTTTAAGAATCGATATTTGCGCTCATTTCGTTAGTCTTGTTTATAAAGGGATAAATAAATCTTGAAAAAGCCCATGGGCACGGGTGAAAAAAGAGAACGAGAGACATATACCTCTCCCCTGCACATGTTTCTATGTGTAAAATTACTTAAAATTAAGACTGTTATCAGGGAAGCTAAGCATTGTTGTTTCATTTCACCTATCATAGCTGTTGGGCAGAAACGTTTTTATTTTAGGAATAGACCGAACCTCGTTTAATACAAAGGTGATATCACCAAAAACATTAGCAGGACGGCTGCTGATTCTCAACGTAAATTTAAGCGAAAGTGGTTTAAATATTCCCTTTTCACCATAGACTGAAGTAAAACATTTGAGATAGACATTAATATAATAAGATACCATATCGTTATAGCAATTTCATATTCTCAGTTTCCCTCATATACTTGATTTGCTGCAAACACTTTTCTTCCTTCCGTCTTTGAAGCCTCTCGGCACCGCTGTCGCTGAGTGCATTCTCGGGCGGAGGTTTGAGCAGCCGCCGCCGACAGATTGTCCCACCATCATCTGCTCCTCGCGTAATATTCGTCCTTCTTGTATGGATGCCATGTTCCAAGAGGTTTCTATTGCAGTCACGCTTCCGTGATGCACTGTGCCGCTCTAGTCCAAGTGAACCTTCTGAGCAGTGCTAACCCTTGGGGGATTCCATGGCGACCACTCTGACTGCGCGTCTTTAACTCACGCAATAGCTCTTTCTTAGCCGACACCCAGAGGGTGTATTTCCTTGTATCCACTCTGTGGTACCCCACTCCATGCACTCACTACACCCTGCTGCTTACAAGTTAACTGCTCTAGAATTCCTGCGTCAACCGCAATTCGATCACGCACTAATACTAGCATTAGTGCGTAATAATAATATGAGTCGTAGTTACGACTCATATTATTATCACAGAGAAACGCAGCCCAGAGAACGATCTGTACAAAGATCGCTGGAAAATGGTCTGCAGTCTCTGTAATTTTGAATAGTTGCCAGTCTCGAGCCTCAAAAAGTGGTAATTTTCTGATCCAGACTGGCAAATTGTTTCTTCGCACCGCGCCGAAATCAACCAAAGTTCAAAACAAAAAATTGAAAAACTGAATTGAATTGAAATAAAACAAGAACGTCTTCGATTTTATTGACATATCTCTCAACAATCACCCGTACTTCAAAAATATCGTGGCAAAAAAATTCCTACATAATATTATTAAGACTTGTTGCCTAATATTTTTTAAAATATGAAAGCAAATATGAAATTTGGTAAATCGCCTGCGAAAGTCAATTCTCTGGCCTTCATTCTGGCACGATGTAATCAGACATTTCCACTTATGCTGCTTTAGCCTGAATTATGCGGTTCCTGGTCTTTTATGTCCGATATAATTTGCAGCTCTCAGTCACTAGTTTGTTCTGCACACCATATCAAAATATGCATAAATTCAAAAAGATCCAAACATGGATAAATGTGTTTCGAATTAAAACAAAAGCCCGAGATTTTTATTACTCTGAATCATGAGCACTTCATATATATAAATAACTAGAAACTGTGTTGTATGATATATTTGAAACCTATAATAACACTAGGTGGAACTTATTATTTCCGGCCCATAGGGTTGTGGCTCTAAGACAGCCGGCTCGGTTCGATGAAACGCGTGCTCGGTGCCGGTAATTTGGCCCCATCTCGCTTGCAGACGAATCACGCAACCTGTTCTACCACCTGTTTTCCATCGACTATGGTGACTCCTCGGTGAAGGGGAGGGATGGGAGAGATTGATCGCTGCAAGAGCCTAGTCTGGTTTCATCATGCTTCATATCCAGTGCAGAGCACTCAGCCAACCTGTTCATCACCAGCACACGTCTCCAAAGTAAGGTTGTTAGCGTTGATCGATGATAATACGAGGTTAAAAGCTCGTACTCCTCATCGTAAAAGTCTACCAATGTCACCTGTATAGCACGCAGCCGCTTTCATGACGTGCTCTTTATCGTTTCGTGTTTCTATGATCGTGTAGAGAAGAAATTCTCTTTTTTGAGCTACTTCTGGGGATCGATGCTTGAGAGTAGTTAGAAGACGTCTGGTAGCATCCCATAATTGACAGTGCCACGCATGTTGCCGCAACATGGAGACTTTGACCCCTCCGCCCCCTGCAGTCTTCCTCCGATACCAAGGCAAATTTTTCCTGAAGACTGAAGGTGATGTCTTAAGTAAATCCTCAGATCTAGCCTGCGCATACATAGGTGAGCGCAGACATTCTCGCTTCATGCGTTACGCGTTCGCTGCCCAGGTTAGGTTCGATTTCTGTTGCACTGCGTTTCATTTGTGCTAGAAACCTCTCTCGACAAGAATACTCCATCATATCTGCACATTCCTCACGCTGCTGTAAATAAGAAAATTTTCGAGCATTTTGGAACCTTGTTATATTTTATCAAAATTTTTTCATCGCAATTCCAGATTTGAAAAATAACGATAACACACAGTTAAATTCAGGAAACTGATTTTGTGAATAAAATATATATAGTTTTAATTTCACCAAACTATCACGCTGCAATTCGCTTTGCTTACGATAGTTCAAAAGTGAACATCCCAAAAAATCGCGTTAATATAATGTTATTATTTCTTTAATAACACGAAACGAAATGTTATATCTAATAACTGGTTCATACCAACGCCCTTCAAATTGAAGAAAGTGCATGGCAGAGAAAAAGTTAAACCGTCCCATGGTCTTTCCCCCTAAATTGCACGAAACAGTGAATATATTTAAATTTGCGGTGTCAACCATCCTGCGAATGAGCTGAAAACCACGTTTTAAGCATTGAGAAGGCTTTACGCATTTATGAAATAAAATTTGACCACATTTTGTAAATACTAAAGCGAATTTCAGTCACTTCCTTCTTGTAAGAAATTATATGTTCTAAGAGGAAGCCATAAAAACGGATTTTAAAGACTTGCTCTGTATTCTATTAACGTTTATAAGTTTAGACAATTTAATGCGAAGAACTTTAATGCCTGATCTTTATGAAGTGCTGATAATTGTTTACTAAAACTTTTAAGAGAAGGTCAAATATGCTGTTTTTTTTTTAATTTCATCAAATTTTCCACTTTTATTTTCCATTATAACCGATTGTGAAGCGGTGTAGAAAAAAAAAAAAGAACACTTACCAGTCTAGAGCTTCAAACTTTTTGAAATGCAGAAATAACCTGCATATTACAGAGAAAATAATCACTGGCAACATTTCAGTGAATTATTGCGGTAATATAGGGCTTGAAACTGACCTTCTGCTAGGGAAGGCCTGAGTTTATATTTCTTTCTTGTAATATTAAACAAATGTAATGCAACTCGTTTTAGCTACGTAATATACATGAATTTTAATCCTTGAGGAAGACATCCTTGAGGAATGATGGAAGAAGGCACTTTTTTTTTTTAATTTCAATCAAGCTTGTTCAGTTATATATTTTTATTTTTCGACCAAATATGAAACGATGAGGCGGAAAACCTTTAGCAGTTTAGAGCAACCAAAGTTTTCTGGCATAAATAAAATGGCATGCATAGTAGAAAAAAAATGTTTACGGAGTATCCAGTCATAAAATAGGGTTAAAAGTTTCCCCTTAGAGTGCTTCGCTCCGGGAGCAGTTTTCGACTTTTTTCCTTGGCAACAAAGGGCGCTTTTATGACGTTTTCTGACGTAAATGTTCCATAGATCAGTAAAAGATACTGCACGACAAACGTTTCGTGTACATGCATGTGCTAGATACGCTAATCAGGATTTTTAATATAATAGATATCTTGTTTATATAGTAAGTCTAAGCAGGCAGGAAATTGCACTCGCTGAAATGCGGATCCGCTGGGAAGAAGCAGACAGAAGCCTTTAACGTTGCCGCGTCATATTTTCAAGTGAGCACTTTTCTCCAAATTTGTCTAAACTGTTATAACTTAATGGCGATTATGGTAAAGAGTCTCAAGATACCTTACCATTTTCTCTGTTCAGTGGTATTTGAATCTGCTACATTTTAATGGATGTAAAATACTGTTGTCATCTAGTCGTGTCAGCAGTATAGCGGTCAGGTGAATGCTGAGGAGCTTCCTAAAGAGACTATTCACTCGGCTGACGTATGACCTACAAAGACCATAGGAAGTCGGGAGTGGATACTTCGACGAGCGCTCGGGGGCTATCCAACTATACAATCTTATTGTCTTCTGTCGTCCTCCATTTAAAGTGGATAAAAGATATACGAGACAAAACGCCGAAATCAAGTACCATTATCTTGAACGATTTAAAACGATTTATGCACAGCAGGGATCACCTGTCACGCCTGAAATGAGGCAAAACGCAGCGAGGTCATATGCCTGTGACATTGAGCATCATAAACGAACAGCTAGTACAAAGTCCTGGGCAATCCAACCATATTCACGGATTTCTTTTTTAGTTTTGAAAGGCTGTATGGGGGTATTTCAAAATCTATTAACTGCTTTTTATAGGAGTGAAAATTCTCTCACTACTTCGACAATATAATTCATATGTATGCTCTTCTGCAGAAAAATCTCGCAGCAACAGAGCGGGCATCCTGCTCCACCCTTGGCATGGCGGAATATGGCTAGACTGATTTAGGAGCCACACGGCCGCTGCAAAGCATACTTCAAGGCCTTACGAAGAGAATTTGAAGCTACGTACAGACGCGCGGTCTTTTTGTCGCGGTCGACTGTTTGTTCAGGGCAGTGGGAAATATTTGTTTATTTATTCATTTGTTACATACCGCAGGCCGCGAGGCCTAAGCAGGAGCGGGAATATCCTCTGGTAATACTAATTCTAACAGTCGCAAAAGTGAGTACACCTGGCATTCTAACAAACCGAGATAAGAATTCGGAGATACAAGAAGAGAAGTGGGCTGCGGCACTTAGTTCACACCCCATGGACGGAGTCCTGTAGAACAAGTTTGCGCTTAGTTTCTCCTTATCGCCCGGAAACGTCACTAAGCTTCCTTCAAATAATCTCCTACCAGCAGCTCTCGGAGAGCCACATGTAACACTCTTCCCCATTAGTCCATGTAAGACAGCCCTTCTATAGCCAGACATCTCGCCCATCAGCGACGAATGACCGATGATACAATGCACGGCGCAATGGGCTGGCGGTGTGCAGAAGCAATGAGATAAGGGGTAATGAAATTTTTTAATACACCTTTACAGCGAAATTATTCATACTGAGCCCACGGCCGGGCTTTGTATGACTGAAAAAAAAAATTATGAGATGCCCGCTGTCCCGCCCCAGGAAAGACTGTCTGGAGGAGGTACGCTTCTATCACACTAAGATGGGACAGGTAGTCATGAATGAGTATTAATGACAACTGTATATAAATGTCACGTCATGCCTGGTCATGTCATGTAAGTCATTATAGTTTAGTCATGAGTCACAGTTTCTTGTAATGGATCAGTCAGATGGCCGATCGAATCAACATGACTATGGAGCCCATGACATGTCTAAGGCATTCAGTCATGACCATGACTACTGTCTAGTCATGACTCGAAAGTTTAGAGTCATGTCACTCTAGATTCTAATAAAAAGCAGCCAACATACATGCTCTCGCCTTTCTCCAAAGCAGGTCCTTGCCGTGCTCCTAAACTTTTTTCATTACAGTACTCTAACAAACTTTCAACCACCTGAACTAAACCTAATCCACCAATTATTTAACAAGTCATAATCCAAAATAATACATTCTATTCCAAAGGAATCTCATAAATATACACCTTTAAGCTCTAGACATCTTCCTTATTCTCAACTTTTCCTACTTTTTTTTTTATTTTACATACAAATACGGCGACCTCATATGCTAGACATAGAAGGAGTTGGTAGAAATATAGTAGAAGAAAGATTATCATGTCCGGCATCGAAGAACTGGACAGCGTATACACAGCAACGAATGACCGTTTATTTCTGCTACACTTGTCGGGCTTGAAGGAATGTTACATACCGAGCGCGGTGACCCGTGCAAGCGCTCTTTTATATCCAGCATGTGCTATAAGATTAGCTAGGCCGCAGAGTACACACGGACATGCAGTATGCTTTAACAACACACTTGCGCGCTTTAGCACGCACAAAAGAAAATTTTACGAGCCCAACCGAGCATCGCCAGCGGAGCGCACAACGAATAATGAACAGGTCCCGAACATGTTAAGGAAAGGTGTTATACGGGAGTCCTCCATTCTCCAGTGTTCTGTTCCACAAACATTTGTCCTTCCCCACCCGCTACCCAGAAAAATGCCCCACCTGCCAACAACACCGGTCTACACTATATCATTCTGTATGGGCCTACCCAATACCACCCGGCGGCATTCCACCCATAACTCACCCCACCCTCTCCTCTTGGGAAGATGCCTTCTACCTCACGGAGCTGACCGAACAACGCCGCAAATTGAGCGGGCCGAGAGAATTGCAATGGTCAATAGACCTATTGACTGACATGGTTTTATCTATTTCTGAGAACGTTTCATTAGCACCAACCAGCAAGACCAGCGACAGTTGTTCTGGCGGGCCTTCAGGATTGAGGCGGCACATGGGGCCCTGGACTCGGGGCTCCAGTCAGCAAGAAAAGGAAATATAGAATAAAAGATTTTCCTCCTCCTCTAAGCCTTGGTTAGCCCCGGTCATCATAGTAAGGAACAAGGAAACTCATGAAGATTTTCTGCTAACTATCGTCTGCTAAACGCAGGTAAAAAAATGGAGTTTACCCTCTTCCGCGTAACGACAATGTCTTAGATTGCCTGCAATCCGCAACGTATTTCTCTTCCATAGATCTGCGGTCTGGCTATTGGCAGATACCGATGCACACGTCGGACCGAGAAAAGACAGCCTTTGTGACATCTGACTGACTTTATTAG
The DNA here is from genome assembly GCF_055883805.1 of Amblyomma maculatum. Taxonomy (NCBI): domain Eukaryota; kingdom Metazoa; phylum Arthropoda; class Arachnida; order Ixodida; family Ixodidae; genus Amblyomma; species Amblyomma maculatum. Next base: position 140,660,111 of record NC_139345.1, read on the forward strand.
TTTATGTGATGCCTTTTGTACCTTGAACTACACAAATAACGTTCCAACAATTTATGGACACAATTCTGTGTGGGTTAAAATAGGAGACATGCACGTGCTACCTAGATGGCATCACCATCGATGGAAAGATATTTCGGGAGAATAATCAGCTACTTAGTGTTGTGCTGGACTGTATTAAAAACGACGGACTAATTTTGAACTTCAAAAACTGTCACTTTGGTGAGCGGCAGACCCTAGTGTTGGTATTTTTAGTAGGCCAGGAGGGTATTCGGCCTGACTCCCAAAAGATTGTTGCAGTGCGTGACTTTCCAAAACCTCAAAACTTGTAACATTTAAGGAGCTTCCTGGGTCTATGTTCATATTTCTGCCGTTTCATTCCGTGATTCCCCCAATTAGCTCATTACCTCCTGCATTTGTTCCCCGGAATGCGAGTTATCGTTCCGACATCTGAAGTTTCTTCTCACATACAGTCATGTTTTACGCCATTCCGATTCGGTTGCTATCACCCAGGTTCACATTAAGGCGAGCGGCATGGGCGCGTTTCTCGTCCAGCTCCAAAACGGTGTCCAACATGTTATCGTATACACAAGCCGCACTTTAAGGAAAGCAAAACGCAGCTACATAGTGACAGAAATATAATGTCTCGCCATCGTCTTCGCTGTTACTAAGTTCCGCCCTCTTTCTACGGCCAGCACTTCAACTCAATTACTGACCATCACTACCTGTTCTGGTTCGTTGCCGTGCACGACCCTATCCAGTCAACTAAATTGTTGGGCATTTTGTCTACAGGGATTAGGTAGGATTTTTCTGTGTCCTGTAAGCTGTCCAACCGACGCTGACTGTCATGATTTCCTCTTCAATGCACGGCATTCGGTCAAGATGACCTAGACGACTGTCTGGCGCCTATGACCGAAACATTACCAGACTACGTAATGTTCCGACAAGAGCAATGACAAGACCGCTCAGTTGCTCCGTTTCCTTGACAAGTCACGCAATTCTGCATCAAAAACATTCTTTGTTATTCGAGACGGTCTACTCTTCAAACAGAACTACTCAATTGATGATGCCCGTCTCCTACTTGTCGCCCCGGTATCTCTTCGCGGTGCCGTGCTACATGCGATGCATGACGACTTCACTTCAGGTCATCTTGGCTTTGCCCGCACTCTTGCGAGAGTCGGACAACATTTTCATTGACCGAGATTGTACACGACAACGAAGCTCTATATAGCAAGTTGTGTCCCTTGCCAACGTCTGAACTGAAGCTCCATGCCACCAGTTGGCCTTCTTCAACCTGTCAAGGCCCCTACCTTGCTTTTTGAGAACATTGAAATTGACCTGATTGGTCCTTTTCCGAAGTCGTCTGTCGGCCGTTGCTGGATTATCGTAGCTATTGAATATTTGACCCGCTACATGGAGACGTTTTCACTCGTTTCTGCCAAAGCAGCCGACGTGTCGAAGTTTTTATTATACCAAATCGTACTTCGCCACGGCGCGCCCCGAGCGATCATCAGTGATCGCGGTCGACAGTTAACTACAGATATTGTGGAAGACCTCTTTGTGCCTTCATGGTTCCTGATACCGCCATTCTACTCCCTACCACCCTTAGAAAAGGGGCCTTACCGAGTGCCTAAACTGGAATCTTATTAACATGATATCAATGTCTGCAGCATCAGATCACAACAACTGGGACGCCGTCTTGCCGTTTGTTACGCCTATAACACCACTAAGCATGTATTGACCAAACATTCTTCTTTTTATTTTCTTCTTTGCGCACATCAAACTTCCTGAACACAGTTCTTCCATTCTCCGTGCACTATGACCCATCCATATCGCGACATATCTGTCCTGCTGAAGAAGCGCGTCGTCTTACTTGTTTGCCAACTATCGCCTCCCAAGACCGTGCAAAGGTACGACATGATGCAGCGCATGCTGAAGTCAGTTACGAGCTCGGAGAATTGGTTTAGCTTTGGATGTCATTGCGACGCCGCGTACTGTATCAAAAGTTCCTATGGCAATACGCCGGCCCCTTTATTATTTTAAGCTGGTTGAGCGAAGTAACCTACTTTGTAGCTAAAGTGACATCGACAAATCGCTGCTCGCGAAAGACGCAGCTTGCTGACGTGGCATGATTGAAAGACTGCAGTCATATATCTAGAGTCTCTCGAGGATGAGCTTCGTCTGCCCCACGGACGCTGATTACACTGCGCCGCGCAGCGCCGCGCATGAAGAAGACCCGGTTAGAGCGCGTGGAGTGGAATGAGTCTAAGTCTTACTCTGATTGTGTCTTGCAATTATGCATCCACCGCTTCCGTTGTAAATAATGACCTACCCCCTAAGAATATCAAAATATAATAAGATAATTTTAATATTAAGAAAGATAAATCGATCACATGGTCAGACAACTGCAGAACGTACTCATAGATGGCAATGAGTAAAGCAAACTATCGTAGTTATTTTGACAACAACACGGTTATTTGGTTTCGCGCGCAAACGAGAAAAATAATGTCAATAATTACAAAATATTCAAAACAGGTCAATCGGTTATATTTTACCGCATCAGATTAAATATACAGTCTTTGTCAAAACTTTGAGCCGAGGGAGTCTTCTTCTTAGCAGCTTCGTGTGGCTTGTTATGCATGTCCAGTGTTCAGAATCTCTTGGTGGTAAGAAGATATTTTGTCCTACCCTCTCCATTGGGAAGGACCTTCACTAACACTAAATCAGCGTCGCTACACGGCTCAGAAACAGACCCACCGGGCTCCACACTTTTGACAAAGCCTGTACATACTCCTACTCCTAACCTAATCAAATGAATCTACTCTTAATTACCAGCAATTCATTAGAAAAGGTCCTTAATCTACATAATCTAACTTAATTCACCTCCATGTCCAACCTCATCTTGAGTGACCTAAGTCTACATTACCGTATTCCGCAAGAATTAAGACTTAATTTCACGCAATGCACAGTAATATAAATTAGTCGTACGGATGTTTTCATGAGATCATGGAGGCCGAGAGACACTTGAGTTTTTAGCCGGTTCCTGATTAGTCCCTAGGGTGATGACGTTACAGTCCTGGTTGACTAGTGTGTCCTTCTGAGACCACGTCTGGCACACAACGTCAAATGTATTGGCCGATGAGTCGTCCAGCTATTTCGTATTAATAAGAAAACTATTAGTAGAGACATGTGCGATTGTCAATGTACGTCTATTGCCATAATGCTACATTTTGACAAATCTCGAATAAATCCTGGGAGAAAAAAAAGAAACAATTTGCCTATCGCTAACTGGGGCCAGCATGATGTGGACTGCTTGCGTACCCAAAATAACAAACTGAAATTAATTAAAGAAATTTCGGGTGCCAGGTATCTCTCCAGTTTACAGTCGTGTTCGAAATTTAATCTCCCAAGGAAAAACAACTCAACCTATCCATCCAACTATTGAAACAATGGAATCAAAAAGATATCTGCTATATTTATGAGACGTCCGAGAAGAAGACGTCCGGCAAAATTGTCGAAAATATAAAGAAATAGAGAGCTGGAGCAAATATTGTAGACGCCGAAGCAGAAGCCGTGGACTATGCAAGAAAGCTTAAAATGCAAAACAGACTAGAACTCAGTGATTCGCTTACGTTACTGCATCAAAGACAAGACGTGCCCTATCTAGTTTCCAAGACCTTTCCAACGAAACAATCAGCCAAAAACATAACCCTTCAATCTATAGCCTACAAATACGCACTCAGTCTACGCCACGCACATAAATGCACTGAGGATATTACTTTCCTGTGGCTAGTCATTTGAACATTGTAAACAACAGGTATACAGCGCTAAAAAACGCGGGGAGGACAAAGAATATGCACATAGACGATAGGGCGAACAAAACAGGTCAAAAATATACGGGCATCGTAACGGTAAAATAAATATATTTTCACAACAGGCTGTACAAGATGCTGGCATCACACGAGTTTTCAAAAAACGTTCACAACAGGCCTAACGTGATGCGGGTATCAGATGCGTCAGCATCATTGCCAATACAAGCTATACTTCTCAACAAGCCAACATAATGCGGGCATCATATGCGCCCACTTTATCGCAATTACAGCTCGCATATTAGGGGATACTTTAAAAGAAGAAAGCTCATCCAGGAAAACATTGGCATAATGCTCGGCACTGTCTAACCGTCTTGGGGACACGTCAGAAGGATCACGAAGATGCTCACGTTGAACGTCTCGCCGCAAGTCTATCTCCTGAACATATGGGTGAAGGCTCACAAAGGCTACAGTTTTTCATCATCACAGAACTGGTTGCCAAACTTACAAGAGGTTTGCTGGCCAAACCACTAGATTCCTGAGCAGAATGTTCAAATTACCCTTCAAACAAACTAAAGAGAGCAACAGCCACCACCGATAGGTCCAGTAACTCTCCTTGGGGATGCAGCACTTCCTGGGGATGTGGAAAAAGAGCAAGGAAGATGCCCGCCGTACAGGCACGAACCTGCAATAAGAAGGCCTCAGCTGCTCGCTATGGTAAGAGGCATCAGTAACTACGCGGATGAACATTGAGGGTCAGTATAGTTGATGAGGGTGTTGACTATTTTATAAGTACTGCACCGGCATCAAGTAGCAAGAAACTGCCATTTGTGCATATGGCGGAATGGCTTAGAAGATGCATGATTTTACCAGTGGCGACCTCAGACAAGAAACTGCAGCCCTGTGTTTCACAACTTTGATTGAGAGGAAGAGCAATTAATTAATGGTATGGAAACTCTAGGACCAAAACGCCAGCAGACATGATCCGTCAAGAAGCGCAACTTGAGATCTAAAAACTAGAGATTTTCTGTTTTGTTAATTCAAAAGCAAATGACACAGAAAAGAAACGAAGCAGATCATGGCAATGGACAGCAGAATCAACACTGCCCCGAAGCCCCTGGGGGCAGACACTTCACCCCTGTGCAAGGAGGCGATAATCGCATTAAGGCCACAACGACCTATTATAGGCGGAACGATGTGGCTAGGCACCTTTCAGAGCAGAGAACGGCCCTCATAAGACCGCTGAACCCAGCAGACATCTACACAGATGTCGCATTAGAAATGAAAGTGTGAGTGTGGTATGGGTGTGTGTTTCAGCGCTCCTTCACAAAGGAATAGCACACGTGCCACCTACCCGGAGGAAAAATTTTACTCTCCGAGTTGCTTGCCATATGGGAAGATATAAACACCATTACGACAGCTGCAGCTCCAAGAGAAAATTTCAATGGGTATCGAATTTAAACTGACTCATACGCAGCAATCGCACAGCTGACCGCACCAACTACAGAAGACGCAGTGGTCAACAACATCAGAAAGAGGCTGAAGTGTAAGTGAGTGGGCTCGTTGACAGGTACAACGCCCCGCACCCCAACTCCATGTCTAACCCGATAAACCTAAATCCCTACCAAACAATGCTCACTAAAGTCTCCCCTGGCAGAGCGATGATGCAATATATACGCACCAAAATAAAACACGACAACAGGCTTAGGTTATATAAAGCAACACCAATGCCGGTGTTTGGTAACATGAAAGGGCACACTCGACCGCAAGATATATTTTTAACAATGTAATACCAAACTCAGCCTAAACACTACACATACTTGACAAGTGGTTTCTCGGCAGACACGAAACACTCAAACACAACATATACACCCACTCTCAGGAACAATGTACAGCAAAGCTAACACATCTTATATGGCAATGCGCGAACAGTGCGGCAGACCTAACACATTTTATATGGCAATGCGCATCGTTTTCACGAGGAATAAACAAAATCACGCATATTTCACACAACAACATGTACACAATAGCAGATCAGATTCTATCAAGCACCGCAATCAATATTCCGTTGCCTCTTATGTTAGTGAGAGCGACCTGCTTCGAGAAGTGTGACAGAGGTCGCAGATCGGCAGCATGGTAAGCAACAAGACACAGCATGAAGAACCATGAAGAAGCTGCACTCCAATCCCTACTAACTCTGTAATTACCCAAACAGCAGCCGAGAGCCACCCTTTTATTCAAATAAAGGCTTCATTCATTCCTTACTTCTTTGCAATGTATTATACATGTATTGTACTTTATTGTGTTATATAGTATTGTATATTGTATTGCATAGTGTTGCTTTGTAGTGTTTTATTATAATGTATCCTATAGCCTGAAAGGCAATAAAATATAAAAAACCCCAGAGCTGCCTCTCCGCTAAAGGAAGGCTTAGTAGACATCTGCGCGAACACTACAAAATCGTGGTAACCCACAATAAATTAGGCCAAGTTCACTTGAAGGGAACTTTAGTGTCACAGAAAGACCTTATATGCGTAACGTAGTGAAGATTTCGCTTTAATTTGTTTATAAGAAAGGAAAGGCGCACAATCTGTCAAGGTCACTTGAAGGTGAAAACCTCCGTGACTCTGACGGCTCAAAAAGCTGGCGTAGTGAAGCTCTTTCTTTAAACAAAATCATCTCAGTATCAGACTCGAACCCAGCGCTATTGACTGTCCTCGGCTGTCGCTGTATCAACTCAGCTAACTAGGGCGTTCAGCATATCAGTGGCAGGGCGAGAGAAAAATGATCAATGCCTCAAAGTGGAAATAGTGCAGGTCCAATTTTTCGAAGAATCTATCAACCTTAGTGATTTGTAATAAACGAGATTTGTAATTTATTAGCATCGGCTAAAGCGCAGCCATCAGGCTACAAATTAATGCCACACAGCTATCTCAGAAACATCCTAGTTAAAGAAAAATTCGGCATGCTCTTGAAGTTCGAACGCGGAACCACCTCCTGACCTGGGAAGGTGGTCTGCAAACTGAGCTGACTAGGAATGCCAACCTATCAGATGATAGGCCGATATTGAACTGATTGAACTGTGGATATTGAACTGTGGAAACAGTGCTGGTTTATTGATTAGGGGAATTCTTCAAGATGGAGCCATCCTAGCCCCGTGTCTTGTACAATGTTTGCTTTATCTACGACTTTTCTGTAAAAGCTGCACAGATTTCCTCTGTAGGGGTATGCTTGTGCTTGAGCTGATGCTGAGTGTAGTTACTCCGCTATTGAAAATATATTCTCCCCTTATGAGATTCACCCAGACATTGAACCAAACTATATTATTCCGACACCGAGTTACTGATTAATTTGCTGTCGCTATACAGTCTGATCTGATGGCGGTCCTGATTAACAGGGTCTGCAACGCAACTTCTTCAGGCAGGTACAGGTTAAGTCTATGAGAAAGCCTTGAGCTTTGCTCTGCAACTATGTGGCTTCGATTGGGCGGACGTTATTGATGAATTACTGGCTTTTAATATATCAACTCTACATTGGGAGCTTCCGTAAGTGTTGGATCAAGCCTGTATTCTGTATGTAATTTTGTATTCCCCATAATTTTTCTGCTGTTTGTTTTCCACATTGGGTTCATTCCCCTTCTTGAGCATGATCAATACGAGAGTAAAACATGGCCTATCCGTGATTCCCTCCTAACACTGGCAGGGACCTCAGAAGGCCGTTTTCTGGCTCACGAGGAGCTCTGCTACTTTTAGTTATCGTGTACATCCGCCGGAGGTACGTACCGAACGCAAAATGGAGGGACGTCCCCTGCTTCAATTTCCCCACGCAGTGAGGGATCTCCTGTGGTTCACCCAAACGGGCGGCCACCCCATCAGACAGGTGTTGAAGCTAGGGCTAAGTTCTCGATACGCGCTTCATAAAGTGTGATCAAGGTGAGTCTGAAAGGCATGTGAGTGAGTGAGTGAGAAGACTATTTACACCGACATGGACCTCAGGGCAGCGGCTCAGCCAGTGGTAGGGTCTCCTTGCCGGCTCTCCACGGCACACGTTTTTCGAGCGACCCGCGCACACTTCCTCCGCGTGACACCGACATGCATAAGCTCGCGAGGCTTGGCAGCGGAATGTTCGAACTACGATGCAGACCTCCAGGACATGCCTTTGAAGTAAGCCTGGCGGAGGAGGCTTACTTCAAAGGCATGTCCTGGAGGTCTGCATCGTAGTTCGAACATTCCGCCGCCAAGCCTCGCGAGCTTGTCCATGTCAGTGTCAAGCGGAGGAAGTGCGCGCGAGTCACTCGAAAAACGTTTGCCGAAATCGGCGGGTTTGATTATTTAGAAAAATATTAACGCCCTGTAACTCGTGGTGACCCCATAGGCTCATGTATCCGATGCTAGCATATAGTTCACTGTTTATATCGGACTAATTATATAGCTAGTTTTTTGCTCTTGAGGACCACAACATATTTTGGAGGTGGTCGACGAGACACATGTACTTCAGAAAGTGACCATGACACAGTGACACGAACTATTTCATGGCCTTTAGTACCATGAAGGCTACTTGCCTTTGTTCATATATGAGCCGAAAAGGACACTGGCTGCCTGCAAATAGAATGCTAGGCGGTCGGAGCTCCCGAGAGAGACTGGTGTACCCTCGCTGTCAATGTAAAACGTATGTCAGGTATTCACTGGATCATATTTGTTGGCACGGCCTTGTATGCTTTGTATCGGTATTTTTTCATTCACTCATGGATGTACCAGTGTGATTTGCTCTTTTCTCGTTTCAATCAATTTCCTTTATTAATTTGTGCATGTTTCTGTCTTAATCACCGCTTCAGTCGCTCGATAATGGCTGACGTTAAGTTGCTACGGCAACTGTGACGCAAGCAAGAGACTCAAACCCATGACGTTCTTTTGAAGCCCGTACCTTATACCTCATCCATTATCATGACACATAGTGTTTGTGAGCAAGTTACTTGAACCCACCACCTTCTCTGAGACTCCAACATTTCCTGGAACTCGAGCTCTCGGCTTCATTCTAGGTCATATGACACATAGTCATACTTTGTTATTCTTGGGGATGTGTGCTTGATATATCTTGGTCGGGTTTGAACACCAGGCGTGCTAAGCGAGGGGAAACTGAGTTGTGTCCTGCCGTGGTCGAGCTTTGGGTCTGAAAAGCATCTTCGAGAACGAGGATCCAAAAAAAAAGCCGCATCCGGGAGCTGTTTATGCTGGCGCGTTGTACTCCTTAAATGCAGAGCTAAGTTCCTCCCACAATTTATCATTAGGTTACATCAAGTTATAATAGTTTGCAAAAGCTTTTCAGTAGCTACCAGCGAATCATGAAAGAACAAAGCAGCAGGAAGTTTTGGCTATAACTACAATATGCTCTGAAAGCGGCACTGCACACAGATTTTGCCCTTCTGCCGCCAAGCTTTAGGCGCTTGATTTAAATGATGTACATATTTCTCAACATAAATCTGTTTTTATTGCGTGAGTGACTGCAGTGGGCCGCATTGAAGAATATGCCATTGTCTCGACTCCGACTTCGCTCGGCCAAAACCAGTATCAAAGGCAAAGGTTAAAGTGCAAGTTTTGGTATGATCATCACTAACCCTGGTCATGGATATCATGCATAGGCACAATGTCATGACTATGCATGACGAACTGTTACAGCTATACTGTGCAGCTACGTCACAAGTAACCAAGACAATATTGCTTGCAGGAGTAGCCTTCAGAGTACTTTTTCGATTAACAAATACTTTGCGCGTTGTTTCTGATGTAATCGAAGAGTTGGAATCAATCAGCCTAGATTTGGCCACCGGTAGCTCACCTTTGAATCAAGCCATGAAAAGGCGGACAGAACGACACTTATTATCACCGGTGCCTGCTGGCTTCGACCGTAATATTTAATGCCATCATAACCTTATTTTAATATATGTTAGAGTAGAGTGAGTTCGTGCCTTTTTATTTAAACTACATTGCGCTTCCATAGAAGAAAAAAGCAGGGCACAAGTTTAATACAGCATACGCTGTCCCATTAGGACTCCTCATCTCCGGTTAACCTCCCCTCACTGTTCGTATTTATGTGTGCCAACTTTACTCCTAAAAAAACTATAGACTAATCACTTCAGCTTTATTTCGCACACCCTTGCGAAAGATGTGGTCGCCCTGATTAAATCTTCGTGTACTTCATTCGCGCCGACTATTCCTTCTTAAAAGATACATTATTTTAGCTGCGCATCCTAACCAGTGCGAGCACCTTTCATACCACGTCCTTCTGCTCGTCAGAATTAATTATAATAATTGTTTCTTCTTGGCAAGCCCAGTGCGAACATTTCCTTCCCCTCTCCGCTGGTAGTGAATATTTTGTCTGTTGTGATACGGCTGGTGGCCGCTGAAGTTATATTCCCGACATATTCTTTTTATGCTAACGCAGTGGCTTTGAATACTATCTATTCAATAAAATCCGGTACCAGCGTTGGTGGCGTCTACGTTGGAAAGGACAAATCACAGGTACACCACAGGTTGTACGCGTCGGTATCTGACATGGGCAGGCACTAACTGATCGCCCGGTTTTGTGACGTCAGACAACTACTTGGCGTGGATGCTATAGCAGCAGCTGTCCAATGCGTTTTTCTTTTTAGACGTTAGAAGGACGGGTATTGCGCCTTTCACGACAGAAAAAAATGCTTGTTTATTACAAGCTCATATGTAAATAAATGAAAAGGAAGGAGCTACAGAAAATGAAAACCTCTAGAAGATGAAAGAGAAACGACAAATCATCCAACTAAAGAATATTCCAAAAAGAATGTAAAACCACTAAATAATAAATGGAATGATCTGATAAATACAGAAGGAAGCACACATGCGCCTATAAATCCATCTGAAGTATGAAACATTTGACTACAACAGCCAAGCGAGAAATGCACACAACAAGCTTTTCTGGACACGGCCGCTTCATATCTTATTTGCACGAATTTTGCAAATAATAACACACAATCTAGTGTCAGCCAATGGGTTACAGATTTACAACTGTATATGAAGGATGTCAAATACTGAATGTATTTGTGAAACAATGATGCATTACATGCCAGCATATCTAACAGCCAACCATATGTTATAAAAACCGAAGTACAACAAAAATACTAGCTGGTTGGAAAGCAAAACGAATCATCGATAAATCGCAGGTTTAGCTGGTGCCTGACAACCGAAGTGTGCTCTCTATAGCCGACAGGTAGGCAGCACAGAGGTTTTAGGAGGTATACTGCCCAATTCACTCTATAAGCATAATGAGAACTATCAAAAACTCTTGAAATTATGAAGAGACAAAGCTTCCTTCAACAAAAATACCCTTTAATCATGTAATCATTTCGTAGCTTACTCATCATAGACACCATAGAACATTACGGGTCCAGGGCTGTGGAAATGAAATAATGTGGCTCGCTTGTGTCAAGAAAACTAAAGAGAGTCTGAAATAAACTTAGAAACAGAAAATAATCAACGTCCGCTAACGGCCACTTATCACTTGGCTGTCGTCGTTGGTGATGGTAGGCCACATGTGTTTCTCTTCTGCTCCCGCCTTCCACTTCCGCTTTGATCCTTCATTTCTTTATTTCTAGCTTGACATTTTTTTACATCGAGGCCTTCATTATTTTCAATCATAATTCACTTCACACCCGGAATACACAGCTGATCGGGAGACGCCTCTTTATAAGGCTTGAGTCGTAAGGCTACCACCGAAATTGAGTACCCATTCAATGTAAGCTGACCCCATAAATATACTTATATAAGAGGCAAGCCAAGCAGGTGAATATAACTTCGGCAAACCCAATTCAACTTGCTTCCTAACATTTCTTCCTTCCGCCAAGCAACGATCTTTAAATCTATTGCAGAATTTCGGTTGTGAGGCGCTCTTTCTACCCCCCAACCCCAAATCCTGCTATGCGACCTTGACACCAGAACTTGCTGCAAAAGCTCGACCGATCCATTACAGCAACGGACTAACTTATTCCATTTTTATTGTCTCCGTTTCTTATGCCATGGAACCACTTCCACGCGGTCCATTCCCTGGCTTACAACGGTTAATAATTTAGGTGAAATCTAGCGTACCACAGCCATTTCCGCTAAACTAGGCGCCTTCCCAGCAACTAGTTACCACTTGCCGCTGAAAGCCGCCAAGAGGAACGGGCAATTAGCGGGCGCCCAAAGTGATATATATGCATCTAAAGAGAAAATCAACGAAAGAGGTCGTAAATTACCGTTAGCTCAGTCGCCTTGCACTGCCAGACAGGCAAAGCAAAAGTGAGGGTTGTTGGCCAAAAAAGGAAATAGAAGGCATCGTCGATGTAGGTCGCCAAAATCTACAAGAAAATATGGAAGAAAATAAGAAAGCATGGTTTTGCACGGCTCCGCAATAGATAAACATGGACAACTTTGCGCCTGGTGATTTTATCAACACCACCTAATTAAGCCCCAGGGGAAGCCAGTCGGTTGTAGGGCATCGCACCGCAGAACAGTTACGCACTGGCCAGAGGCCGGGCAAAGAAAGCCAAGAAAAGTTCTGTGTGTTTTTTCCAGAAGCAGAAATTATGTAGAAATTGTCGCTTTACACGGAAGCCAGGAGTTTGCGCACAGGTCAGCGTGAGGACTTACAGCGTGATTAACAATGCCCTAATACCAGCGTTATGTATTAGTGCAACTCCAGCGTTGTGTTGTGTACTTCTCTCTTTGTCTGCGTATTTCTGCTGGTTTTAATCCTTGCCAATATGTACCAACTGGCCCAGCTCTCCACTCTACTAATATCACGAGGCTCTTATTTATAGGTTTTGACGTGTCTATGTCTTTGGAAGTGCTGAGCTAAAGCACATGTTACGCAGCTCCTTCATGAAATAATCTACTTTTTTCTTTAAAACATTCATTCATTAGCAACAAGATTCACTAGGAGGGCTTCTGTTTCTTCAATGAATGAAAGTAATTTCTCAAAGCTGACCAGAGTTTAGGAAGTAGAAGGGTGGAATGGTAGCAGGCAGCGCTAGCTGGGTGCCATGCATATTTTGGTGTCTTCTAAATATTCTTAGTTAACCGCCAATACTTTCATTCACTATGTTTTAACAGAAAAATACGCTGAGGTAGAGATGGTGGTGAAAACTTTTAATAAAAAAAAGGAGAGTACTGGCCCAATAGGGCCCTTTACATGCGTGGAGTCCATAGTCAGAGACTCCGCTGGGCGAAGCCGCCACACTTGCACATTTGGCCAGAGCCCTTTGAGACTCTACAAATAAGCAGAAGAGCAAGACTGCTTCCTATGCCTCTCGGGTGAGGAAAATGGTAGGGGAAAGAGTAGCGTTCTTTTTTTACATGCACACACCATGTGGTAGACATCGGAAGTTTTCCCACAGGGCTGCCACTGCCCTTTTTATTTTATCAAAATGCCTTGACATTGCAGGCCTTGGGGTGCTTAGGCTTATGGTGGATGTCTGCTTAACCAATGGATCCCAGGTAGTCGTCAGCGATAATTACAGCTGGAATCAGGTTTGGGAGAAGTAAAGGGTAACAAAAAGAGCTCTGATGCAACAATGGCAGAACACTCTCTTTCTTGATCTGGCTTTACTAAAGGTGGCATATATCTCTGCTAGTCGATCAGTAATCTAACAGGCATTCTAGGGGACTGTTAAAGGAGAGCGTAAGCAGATTGGGTTATTGCGAAGAAAACATATTGAAATAAGGCATCCCAAATACAAATAGACATGATGCCCGTGAAAAACTTATGTCTAACCTCAGGGCACGATATGAGAGTGTGTACGCAGAAGTATTGAATTAGGCCTAGGAAAGGTAATCCAGACAGCTATCTATTGATGCTTTAAGATCATGAAGAAATACAAAAATCAAACTGCAATTTAAAGCTAGAAAAGTACAACTGCTCGCGCTTGTTATGCACTTGTTTTCATAAACCTACAGAAGCCAGGGCCACGCATCTTATTTAAATGACAAACTAGACACGAGCTTTACGGAAATGATCAGATGAACCGAAATGCTAGATGGGCCTTATATTCAATTTTTTCATGAACAGGTACCCGCAGAATAATAAGGATACGTACCATAAACCATTAAGTTCAGATCTGTGTCCCGAAGTGTCTTGCACTCTGCCGCCTTCTTTTATTTTCAAGACGCTGACCTAAATGCAAAATACCTTTACTTATGACCGGCAGGTTCTCCTTATCTTGTGAAGCGCTTCGGAGTGACACACCCAGAGGTCATATACCCAAGGGCTATTTTGTTTGGTTTGGTTTGTGGGGTTTAACTTCCCAAAGCGACTCAGGCTATGAGAAACGCCGTAGGGGAGGACTCCGGACATTTCGACCACCTGGGTTTTTTTTTGAACGTGCACTGACATCGCACAGCACACGGGCACCTTGCTTTTCACCTTCATCGAAAAGCGGCCGCCGAGGCCGGGATTCTATCCCGCGTCCTTGGGAACAGTAGTCGAGCGCCGTAACCGCTGCGCCACTTCGGCAGGCCAAGGGCTATTTAAAACGTCCGTAGTACTCCTTACTTTGCAGGTAATCAGAGACATGATAATTGTATTGTAGATCAGACAAGAAGCTTAGAGTTCATGCATTCTTTCAAAGTGTGTAAATGACATAAGCGAATTGCAGTTTTCACTGAATGTGACGTATATATCAGTTGTTGGAATTCTTGCCACAAAGAAATTCTCCACTTTAAATCTCTAATTAAACGTTCCTCCAAGTACTGGTCCACTTATATTTCTTAGAACTCCATCTTCCAGCACGTTCCCAACGCAACATCGCTACGACAGATTATAAACATAGGAAGAGGAGCATGCCCGCAGCAGCACGATTTCCTTCGAACTGTTTAGTTTGCTTTATGGCGAAATGCACGTGTTTCATTGCAACAAACGTTAGGTGTGTTTATTTTTCCTTTACAGGGAGTGATTAGGCTTCGCCGGCACTCTGGATTTGTTGACAGCCTGTTTAGTGTTTCGCTTAATGAAAGGCAAAAATCGAAGGAAAGCTTCATCGAATGTTTCAGATAGCGGTGTTACAAATTTAGACAAAAGGAAAGGCCTGTTTGGAAGAATACCCGGAAACAAAAGCAAGCAGTTTGAGTGAACGTTGCGCCTGTACGGGATGGAAGCACTTTATTATATAAAGTTTTGTTTATAATAAGGAAGAAAGTCGCATCGCCTACTCTAGCAAACAAATAGATTTCCTCAATATCGCGTCTTAGCTCATAAAAGCGAAGGAAGACTCTTCCACGAATTGCTGTAATCTGCGTGGCCGCAAGTAAACACACCCCGTCACAAACTGAAATTCGTACCATTACCAGAAAACACATGCAGGTAAATATCTGCAATGAGGAAAGATCGAGGTCTCTGGTTGATCCACTATCTGGCACGGCTAGACGGAACATAAAATCACATGTTGAAGTTTGGCAAACATGACTAGGTGCAGAAGCTTCTTGTTCTCTGCTCATTCAAAGGAATTGTTTTACATAATAAAACCTGGAAATGTTCCACCCGTATTGATATCTATTAAATTTTTGATAATGAAGCAATTTTAAATATTCCTTGCTCTTGTGCTTGTAGTGCAATTTTCACCTTGTAATTATTCCCTCAGATTGTTAAGTGGTTATGAGATTCGAACAATACGTATGTACACTTCAAAAACGAAAAGCAAGCAGATATGGTTAGTTCTCATCATGATGCCCGTATGGGCTGCACTTTGTTATTCAAATATGCCTGAATTTAAGAATTATGAGATCGGTCTACCCGATAATGACCGGTGTTCCTAATGGCTTTGAATTGTTATGAGAGCTGAACTGTTGTAATTTAAAGACACGAACCCCGAAAGGTAGCACTTCACCTGAGTCATGCAAAGCTTTGAATCAAACGAGCACTCTCTTCCGCTGCTTCAGTAGACGGCTATTTCTCAGTCCTGACACGCTTTTCTACAATAAGAACACAGATGTTGACATAAGTTACAATAATTAAGCAGAAATTTTTTAACGTCACAATTGTTTCAGCTGCCAGATAAGGCGAGTGATAAAGCCTGATATATCCGTAGACCAGCGGATGGGTGTTTCTTCATCCATTCCTTCATATTACTTGTATCACTGCGCCTTCTACATGGGTTACGCTCATTAGGCATGTATTTTTGACAACTGCCGCCAAATTGTTTCTAACATTTTTTTTTCTTTTGGAGCTCTTTAGAGACGTAGTTTTCCTTTCCCTTGCTTCAGGCCGTGTTAGGACAGGAAACAAAAACTACTCGGGATTGACGAGCAGATATAAGGAAGCAATTGCGAACATGTCAACGATCACTCGGAAACCAGCCTCGCTGAATACAGGAAACGCGAACTGTAGTTCAGTTACAAAAATAACTGTCACATTAAATTCAGCAGTCTGCCTCCGTTAACATAAAAGAGGAATGCGTGTTCCTGCTGAAAACATAGAGGCCTGTAATCTAACCTTGAAGTTGCAAACTGAACATGAAAAAATACAAACTGAACTTTATGAATACACATAAAACATAATATTCGAAGCTTATATGAGCGCCACAATTTAATGGAAGGCAGTGCAGTGCTCATAACTAATAATAAATATTCTCTGCATGCCCTGTATTACCGCCTTTATCGATGGCCACCGCTTATTCTCTATCACGCACGGCCGTAAATACGCCCAAAATAAATCCCAGGTGCACTTAAGAAGCCACACATTGTATGTAACCAAAACAAGGCTTAATCCGGGGCAACGTAATCCGGTGCTTTGCGCACAGTTGTTCCTTTAGTTTCAAGCTTATGTTAGGCTCCCGGAAGCACAAACGAGATAGGCCGCTACTCTATCCACACGAGTGCATAACACCGGATCAGCCTCTCCCTATGCGGCAGGGAGGAGGCGGGAGATCCTGCAACTAATAGATGGCTATTTCTATATGTCTCTCCAACCGCCGTCTGCAGAGTACTGTGAGGGTGGGTAAGCTCTTCCTGTTGATGCATCCATTCGTCCTAGCGCATTACGGGATTACGGCATTACGGGATATCACGCAATAGTAACAGGATGGCGTCGAATGCCTCCGTCGAGCCTTCAGCTCATCGCATTACCATGACAGCCTCCGTGGTGGTGTCACTCCAGACTGAAACTATGCCTTTTTAAAGACAGGACGGTTCGCTAGATGATAATGGGTTCTGCTTTCGGATAAGCCTTTGTGGGTGCCACCAAGCTGATACATTTACTTTATATTTGTTTTCTAAATTAAAATTATTTCTTTAGAATTTCTACATGGGGCACGGTGCACTGTACGCAGTATACTACACAGTCACAATTTCAAATCAGGATACATGTTCATTATCTGATAGCCGCCGAGCCAACTTAAGCTGCCTTAACTTAGCCTCTCCATCGGGTACGAAGATGCTCTCGAGTTTGTTTATGCGTTTGCATCATTCTCTGAACTTTTGTATTAATTTATTGTTTCCGCATGATTAATATTGCGAAATCAATACTACTCTAGGTTTCGAGCCTTCAGCGTAGCGCGGCGGTGGCCACGTCTAACCCACGTGATGCTGTGACGTCACACTCCACGTGACACTAGGGTGTGGGCTGGCAGGAGCTGCCAACTGGGTCTCTCGTTTCATATTGCACGGTTATGTCAGAATCAGCCTGCTAGGACCCTGGCATTCACGTTACCCCTATAGGGCACTAAAGCACGTTCATACGGCTTGGTTAAATCTGGGCTTTATCTGTGGGCTGAGGAAGAAGAAAAAGAAAAGAAGAAGAACGCTGGGTCACCCGCAGTTAATGCATTCGCTCATTATTTGGTTCACCAGCGTTGAACCCTTGCAATTTTTATTTAGTGAAATCTGCCCGATAGCTGTAATTAAAATTAGATATATGTATAGTATCGTGGCATACGGGTTGTGTCATTTACTGTAGCATAATGTCTGCGCACTAACATTTATCTCAGTCTCTTCTAGAAGAGGCGTTCTAACAGATAGGCTTTCTGATCCAATTTTTTGCATCATTTGCTCTTGTCAGGAGCCGATGGGTAGATTTACAAACACCATTTATAGCATCTCATTGGAGTGAAATTCGATATTAAACTACATCTGGTTCATTGTTGGCATTGAAACTTTTATAAGCGATTTTTACATTATAAATAAAAAACTCAAGAATTTTTATATACGTGCACACATTAGTTCTTGTCTGGCGCAATAACTACCTAAATAATAAATATACATCAGGGTCCCTGGTATAGAAAAATAAAAGGCAAGTATTGTGAGCAGTTATGAAGACTGTAAAAAAATACTGTGTGAACGAGAACGTTGAAATTTAAAAAGCTCATTAACGAAAGATAGAAATGAAATATGGCGCACGTTGATGTCTTTGAATAATTAAATATGACCGGTAATCACATTAGAAGCATAGCAGCACCAACTCCGGCGTTTCTACATCGAACTTTGAAAGCCAAATGAACAGAACCATGAGTGATCATTTCGCTCATAACTGGAAGATTTTCCCGGCGTCGATATCCCGACTCCCAAAGTTGTCCGAGTTGTCTTTCAAACACTGAAGTCAGCCATGCCCGTGAGAAATGTTAACACATAATATTTAGATATAAGAATAAAAAGAAATATGACTACAGAGTCGTTTCAGGTGGCGCCCCGTGAATAAATGTTGCAACCAATGCTCGATACCTTGTATTTAACCAACGGGGTTTGCACTTCAGATGTAATGTGGAAAGCGTTAGTGAGGGTATGTCATCCATAGCTGCGCTCTCATTGAACATTACGGAGCCTCATGGTTATTTATAAGTGCGCCCTGATAACAAAAAAGGTTCCAGAACCATATAGAATACTTATTGATTACTTTTCCTTTGCAGACAGCTCAAGAGTAACAATTAATGACTATATGCTTAAGCTTTCTACTATCCTAGGACAGCTTAATATTTTTACACTGACGTAATATAATGCTTAATTACTGTTTAACAGTTTTTGTTACTTAAGCACTACAGTTTGGTTTCATTTAGTATTGTCGGAGCGGATTCCGGTAATGAAGTATTCTAGCGGACGTAAAGCAGTGCGTTATCTTGCCTATTCAGATGCCTGCGTTTGAGTGTAAGCGCTCTACACAAAACAAGAAGACTGCCGATCCGCTAGGTTAGACTTCACTGGCCTCTCATAGCACAACCAGCGCCAAGTACGGAGGGTAGCATTTCTTAGCCTGGCGACGCTCGGTGGGCACGATATTGAGAAAAGCGATCCTGTTTACGGGTGTCCCCGGGCCGTCATTCAAGCATGAGCGCGTTCGCAAGCGCTCGTCCGGACGCCCCGAAGTCGTGGTCGTCGGCAGAGGGAAGCAAACACAGGCTGTACATTGGCAATGAGCGTAGAGATGAACGAGCGTATGAAGGGTGGAAGGTCGGGGCCTGAATGAGAGCGGAGGAGAAGAAGGGTGATGTCAAACAGGCGATTCCAGCTGGAAAGAATACCCGTCAGCGTATCTAGGTATCTAGTGTACTGGACGCTCGCTAAGCCACGAGCACTGAACGCTCCAGAGGGCTCTGTTGACGCACTGGCTTTGCGCTCTATTAGAGGGCGCCTCCCCCGTTGTGGCGCAGGGGGCTTCACGATAATCGCGGTGCAAGACGGGACGCACTCAGCTGATGAGTGCACTCCGTCAGGCTTTGAGAGTTTCGCAAGATATCCCTGCTTTCGAGTGTAGTGCTTCGCAAAGGAACGCATATGCCCATGCATGTCTCTATGTCCGGCGCGAACGGAGAACTGAATAGAGAGAGGACGTGGAAGAGAGTTGAAGGGTAGGAAAAAGGGGCCAGACCTTCGAGCGAGGCTTCGTTTTTTAAATTATTTCTCTCCGCAAGACTACCGGGATGTTAGCAACGCGCGTTGCCCGTTAATCATGGTTCCTTGAAAGCGTGTCGTAATTAGGCCTGTTTGTCCCATAAACAGCGGGATTGGCCGACGAGGCTGCTAGGCGCCAGTGTCAGAGCGTAGGGGTGAACAGGATTGTATCTAATGTCTTGTGTAGGCCGCGTTGAGCTCTGCACGCTGAGAATGATTTATGCAACAAGCACATGACTATTTTCCGCTAACGTTTGTCTGTTAAAGGGAGCAAATAATTATAATAAGTAGCTTTTTTGTCGTCTGCGTACTCTCAGATGAGTTTGTAAGCTCCATTATTCTGTTTCGACATCCAGCTTGAAATAATTCTCGGTTAAGGCACATGATGTCAACTTCCACTAATCGCAGATGGTGAAAAGCATTTTGAGGTGTTGCACGTAGACAAGGAAAGTTTCGCAATCTCGCGAGGTTCTTTTAATAATAGCGGTACTGTAAAATGAAGCCGAATCGTGATTTAGTGTATGTACTATGCAAATTTTATGTTTTAATCATCGGTTGTTTCAGCGAACAATTTCGTTTAATTTGATTTCGTTTGGTTTGTGGCGTTTAAAGTCTCAAAGCGACTCTGAGAAGAAGAGACTCCGTAGAGAAGAATTTCAGAAATTTCAACCACGAGGCTCTCTAATAGACACAGATACCACGCAGTACGTGTATTCAGAGAACAGTTTAAGAAATCCTTATATATAGGGTGTTTAAAAAAAGCACTAAGCGGTCTTTTAGCTTGGTCACGTCCGGGCATACATGCGAAAAGAAATTTTAGGTCAAGGTATAGCTAAGTTTTTCTTCGTTTACCTTTGCTTTGCCACGTGTTGACATGTTTGTAGAAGTACTTCATGGCTGAAATAGGGTTTAATTTGTATGAAGAACCTTAATCAATGTCTTTATTTCAACTTTATCAAAGGAGATGATTTCTGAAGCGCCGCCTCAGGAAAGGGCACTGTAAAATGCGAAGAAACCGGCTGCCCAGACTTAGGAATTGTCGATTGGTGCTGCTCCCTTTTTTTTAGCGTGGTGGAAACTGCCACCACCGGTTTCAATAGAACCATTCTTATAATCTATTCTTCCATCCATCCGTGCATCCATCCGTCCATCCGTGCATCCATCCATGCATCCATCCGTGCACCCATCAGTCCATCCATCCATCCATCCATCCGCCCGTCCGTCCGTCCGTCCGTCCGTCCGTCCGTCCGTCCGTCCGTCCGTCCGTCCGTCCGTCCGTCCGTCCGTCCGTCCGTCCGTCCGTCCGTCCGTCCGTCCATCCATCCATCCATCCATCCATCCATCCATCCATCCATCCATCCATCCATCCATGGGTTAGATGCCCGACTACCGTGCCGGATTAACCGGGTTCGAACCCGACGCCTGGCGGCTGCGTTTTGATGGAGGCGGGCACATAAACACTAAAAATTAACCACGTCTGCAAGTATGAACGTATGTATGTCGTACGTATGTACGTATGCAGTATAAGTAGGCTTTACCGTCCCTTAGCGAATCAGGCTATGAGAGAGCTTCGGAAATATCGACCTCCTGGGGTTCTTTATCGTGGCCATACGTCGCACGGCACAGAGACGCCGCTACGTTTCGCCGCAGTCGAAACAAACGCAAACGCCGGTGGTCGGGTTCGAGCCCGGTACTTCAGAACACTAGTCAGGGCATCTGAACTACTGCACCGTCGCGGCAGGGCATACTTACATATGTACACAGTTGGCACTATGAGCAAAAAGTTTGAATTTTCGACGAAGTCGTTGCGACACGTCAAAGAGCGAACATTTCGCTTCAGCCGAGTTTTCCGTGCGTCCTATAAGCTAATCATTTGGTTTCGTCGATTTTCCTCAGCCGGGCTTGAGAAAATCAGTTTTTCGTTTCAAAATGTTAATGACTTTGACTTCTCCACAGGCTCGAGTTTCTTGCTGGCACTTACCCCCCCCCCCCCCCCCCCTAATTTAATCATCAAGGTGGCAGGTAGGAATTGCTTATTTCTTACCAGTATAATGACAAAAATGCAGTAAATCAGGTCCCAAATTTCAAGAATTCATTCGTAGAAAGGATTTTCGATATTTTGAACTGCCCCCCCACCCCCCACCTTTTATTAAATATTTTCCGTCTTCACTAAGATACCATGCATAAGCTTGCATACCTGCTGTTGAGTAATACGTTGAGCAGCTCGCACTTAAGATTTTTTCCCACAGTAAATACTCAACGCTTTCTACGAAATTACCTTTGCGCATGCCTCTTTGAGGCGGGGTTTCTGTATATGTTCTGCGTACCGTCATCGCGCTTACCGTGGCTTCGGTGGCTGACGACGACTGTTACGACGCAAGACTTTCTTTTCTTCTTTCTTTCTTTCTTTTCTTCTTTCTTTCCTTCTTTCTTTCTTTCTTTCTTTATTTATTTCTTTCTTTCTTTTGTTCGTTCGTTCTTTCTTTCTTTCTAATTTCTTTCTTTCCTTCTTTTCTTGCTTTCGTTCTTCCTTTCTTTCTTTCTTTCTTCCTCTCTTTCTTTCTTTGTATCTTCTTTTCCTTCTTTCTTCCTTTTTTTTTCTTCCATTATTTCTTCCTTTCCTTCTTTTTCTTCTTTCTTCCTTTGCTTGCTTCTTTCCTTTTTTCATTTCTTCTTTCTATCTTTTCTGATTTCTTCGTTTTCTTCTATCTTTTTCTCTCATATCTTTTAACTCTTCAAATGAGGAAGTGGTGGTGGCTCAGCTACACCCAGTTGTTACCGTGCCCTCATATAAATGACCCCTACCAACAAGGGGGATTGGCCATGACCAGGCGGTGATTAGCAGGCCCGTGAACTTTCTCTTCCTTTTTCCTACTGTCGAGACAGCAACAACCGCGCATGTGTCACATTTCCTTTGCATGTTCATTTCGTCGTAAATAGGAGTTTTAAATGAATTTTGGCAAAGCAGTGTCAACTGTTTTGCCAAGCAAACCACAGAAAGTGAGTGTATAAATAGAAATAGGAATTGTCATCCTTTATTCTTTGTTTTTGTAGGTCCCCTTGTCGCAATTTTATCCATATGCGAAAATGTAGGGCTATTCTGTACTGGTATATGTCAAACGGTCGAGCTAAGGACGAGGAGAAGAAAGTTACATTTTTAAAGGCGTTGCAATCAAGAACAGGTGCATAAACAAAAGGTCAGTAACAGCAGCAACAGTAGATGATCAAGGGCTTCATAATGACGATAACAAAGCAGATAATATTCGAGGGACAATATTGAGGCAATGGCGTTGCAGTTGGAAGCGTCAAACTGGTGTGTCACGATGGTAGCGAGTCCTACTCGCTGTTAAAGGGTGCAATAATTTTCTTTTCAGTCAAATCATTTTCAGTAAATTTTACATGTCACAAAGGCGTTCCAGTCAGGTTTCGTACATAAATTCACAACATGCCTGATGGTATATTCAGCTTAACATCGGCCGATTACACCATACTGTTTAGGTCTTATTTAACGCAAGATGCACAGGGCATCTTTTTAAACAAGCCCAACGAAAGCGTCTCGATGACCTTCTGTGTGTGTGCATGCGTGTGTGTGTGTGCGCATGCGTGTGTGTGCGTGTGCATGCGTGTGTGTGCGCATGCGTGTGTGTGTGCATGCGTGTGCGCATGCGTGTGTGCGTGTGCGTGTGCGCGTGTGCGCGTGTGCGTGTGTGTGTGTGTGTGTGTGTGTGTGTGTGTGTGTGTGTGTGTGTGTGTGTGTGTGTGTGTGTGTGTGTGTGTGTGTGTGTGTGTGTGTGTGTGTGTGTGTGTGTGTGTGTGTGTGTGTGTGTGTGTGTGTGTGTGTGTGTGTGTGTGTGTGTGTGTGTGTGTGTGTGTGTGTCATTTTAGGTTACAGGTTACATGAAAACTTCGAGGCAGCCTAGAATGTCCCCCTATCTTTGGATATGTATTGTGAGGCAAAAAGCGTAGGAGTAGATTTGCTAACAGAGGGTGCTACTCACTTGTATAGAAAACAAGGTTGAATTAAATAAGATGTTTTGGCAGATTAGAAACCATACAGGTTACAAAACTCCCTACAAACGTCCCGCAGTGTGGCGACTGTCAGCTGCGCACGAGCTTATTCAGAATCGTCTTCAGTGTTCCGGCGACACACTCTTTTATGTCTGCTTATTTCTTCGACTGCAGCATAAGAAAAGAACGGATTACTAACAATAACCCTCACCACCTTATTCCTGTCCTCACCCACAGACGGGTTCTTCTCCCAGCCAAAGCTTATGCATTCTTGGCGTCCCCGTCATCCGCCTGCCAGGCTCCTCTAAGTCTCCCATTTCCCGGAAAAGTCTGCTCGGCCGTCTTCTATGCATTCTTCCGCGAGAAGTTGTGCGCCATTGAGGTTAAGGCGAAGCCCTCTTCGCCCTCTCAAGACCGGGATGACGACAGTGCACACAACATCTCAATGCCCACGCATGCATTCCCCACTCTATCTCGTGCTCAGAGAGCCAGAGCCCAGTGTGAGCTGAGCGCCGCTCGTCCATAAATAAGCGGGCCAAAGCAGCTCCGGCTCGTGTGCCTTTCAGTGTGTGTTTGGTGGCGTGTCTCGCTTGCTTAGCGCGTAGGAGAAAAACTGACCGCGCTTATGCGAGCCGAAGGCTCTCGCACCTCTCCATTACCGAGGCGCGCGCAAAGGCGTTTTCCCGCGCCGTGGCTCCTTCTCAAAGTGTGCGCGCACTTTTCGTGCTCTGCACTCGTGAGCCTTCCTGCTTCAGACGTCTGGCGGATAATCTGTCGCGAAAAGAGACGCAAAAGCACGGAAGAGAATTCGTCGTGTTCCCCGCGAGCAAGCACCTCAGCTGGCTGCGACCTACTTGCGCACTTCACTCTCTTTTTACTTCTTTGGTGCGGGGCATCGCTTAATTGAGATTGAAGTGTTTTTCTTCGAACAATCGATGTAAGCGAAGAAAACAGCCGCTGCGCAACCGGGCGTCAGGGAGAAACCATGTACGGACCATGAGCAGAAGCTTAGTCTGCTTTGTTCCCCGCTTTGGAGCCCTTAACGAACAACGAGGTACGATCGATTTCATCCTGCAAAGGGCTTTCCTTCCGCGGGCAGCGCTTTCGTCGGAGAGTGCGCAGTCTGCGGCATGCATTGTGGCGGAAATTAAAGAAATAAATTGTAATTAATCGACGTTTGTTTTCTTCGAGACACGTGCAAACTGCTTTGTATTCGCTTTTTTTTTGGTTATGTGCTTTCCAAATCAGGGCGCAGTTCCTTTTCATGGTTTTAATCCGGTGGTGTTGCTAGGCGTCTGGATGCAGTTTCGCAAATTCGGAAAAGCTTTTTAAAACTGGTTCAGACATTCTCGAGCAAAAATAAGCGCAAGGTTATAGAATCATACTGGAACGCAGTGCATTGATTAGAAAAGTAATTTTTGACCAACATCCAATTTTAAAGTTAATTTGTCGCCACCGTGCTGTAATTGTTTTTACAGTAGTCTAATAGCCCGTTCCTTTTATAACGCAGTGTGGGCGAGTAATCACATTTGTAGCTTATTAATTTACGACTGTTCGCTGGTAGAACGTTTCATTAGCAGCAATAGTCGTTATAGTGAAGCCGCGCGGGGGTTTTGTCGGTAGAACGCTAGGCTTCACGGCCTGAGGGCGCGGGATGGTTCCCACTTGCTGCGACCACCTTTCCATGGAGCCGAATCTCAAAAGATGCATGGTGTTCAATATCAGTGGGCGTTAAAGGAACCTAGGTGATGGAAATGTCGACATATTCCATGGGCGTAGACCCTACTGATCTGGACCAGGACACATATCCTCTCTTAACGTTTCAAGAAATCTCTGCCTATTACCTGGACTCGTACCGTCAGTACCCGGCTCCTCTCAAGGGGCTAAGGAAAGCGGGCAAAAGAAAACTTCTTAGACTTTCTAATACTCTACAGTGCCCGGCGGTGCTCAAACATTTCGACCCTTCCTTTTCTGGCCCCTGCCCTTTCTGTGGAGAGGTGGCTGACACCTTCCACATGGTATGTGCATGCCAGCTAAATTCTTCTCTTTTACCCATAATTCCTTCCCCTGCCCAAGAGGACTGGGAGGCGGCCCTGCTCACCTGCCTGAATCTAGCCCAATGGACTCCCGGAATAATGGACTCCACCTACTGTTGTACAGGGAGCGGCCCACTAGGGATGGCTTCCCAAAAACCTCTCCATTTGTAATAAATACTTTTCACCTATACCATAGTCCAATACAACACCTCTATCTACGATACGATACGATACGATACGATAAGCTTTATTTTCCATCAAAGATGGAGGGAGACGAGGTTAAAAGCTGCGGCCGCAGCTTGACTGGTCCTCGCCCCCCCCCCCCCCTACATATAAGAGCGAAAGAGCGACAGGTGGCACTTGACAGCAAGGCATGCAATACCAATGGAAAATAGTGGTTACACAAAAGATATTGGCGTGGACACTGACAAGGACGACAGCAATGTGCAGTGGCAAACAAAAATTCTAGGCCCATAGTGGAGTCTAAGAAATCGAAAAATTTAATTTTCGTTATTCTCGCTTTCGTTGCAGTACAATGAGGATGACCATAGGAAAATGGTAAGTCGACATGCGAATAGGACTAGCTGAAGCCGGAAAACGCTAATCTCAACATTGGAAATGGTACGGTTCCAGAAACTATATCTGTCAGGAATGACCAGACGGCTCAAGTGACAAGAATGTTCAAGCTTTTATTTTCGCACGCAAATCGATCAGCTGAGTCGTACCGTCAGTGTATCAGTAAATTGACACAAAATTCGCTTGGCCTTCAGGCATGCGATCTATGCAGAAGCGCGATTATTCCATGAATCTGACCAATGTTGCCTGAACTTAGTAAATGACTGCGACATTGAAACTAGCGTGAAAAAAAGACAAGGGACAGCTACAATGAGGTACAGGAAGCTAGTTCTGCCCTGTCGGTACCTTATTGTCACTGTCTGTTGTCGTTTCCATTCTATTTGCAATATCGCTGTAATTTATTAAAACGCACCAACTTGCCAAGCTCTCTTGACCATGATGCCTCAATGACTGCAAGGGTGAATGCGTCTCAAAATTTTACTGTAAGTCCTTCAAGTATACCACATTTTTGAGGAATCTGTTCTGATTTATGACCAGTTTCTTGTTTAGCATGCTGCTAAAATATTTACTATACAGTCGCGATGGAAGAAAGTCAAATATTTGAACTTTCATTTCAGAACCACTCGTGGTCGTCATTTGCAAAGCGTCTTTTAAAATATAAACAGGAATATACTGTACCGCTAGCTCGTAGTAAAGGAAACGTTTGACGCAGTTGAAGCCACAGCAGGAACGTCTGAACGCGTCAGCCAATACTGAGTGACGTAAGCTGAAAAAGATTATGCAACTAAAAAGGAATCTTGCTGATAAGTAGCGGCTGCACCTGATTCAGATACTTTTCAAAACTTCTATAAAGGCTATATTGATTCAGTCGTCATGCTTCAATACTATGCCTTGCACCTGTGTTTGTGTCGTTAATGCATTAATGTTCGCACAACTGCTCTAAATACCATGGGTAGGCTGCTTTGCGTACGTCTTTGACATGGGGCAGCGTTTGCGTTTGAACTTTCTTTCTACCTTTCTTCACCTCTCTGCCTAAATGACGGAGCAAGCCTCTGACGCACTCTTACTCAGTCCCACGTAGTTAGGATAGAATGTTGTATATCTTTCGCTTAAAAAAGAAGAAAACAAAATTAAGAAACTGAAACTCTTTTGAGATACTTTGTTTTTGAACAATATTCGAGGCTTTTAGCAAAAACAAACACCTAGTTTCGTTCAAAAATTAAAAAGAAATAATTTATTTGTATTTTGCTAATCTATGTCTGCTTCGCGGTAGTTAAGGTTAAGGGAAGGGAGACAAATTGTAGGTCGTAAATGTAACTCATGTCAGCGTGTTGTTCTCTCTGATTTAGGGGTATCAGTGACTGCTATCTAGATCTGAGTTCTTTGTTGTGCCGCCTAACTCTTTCACTCAGTTTAAATATTGCTGCTCTCTGTTATTTTTGTTGTATATTTCATACTGTAATCGGCCTGAGGGCTTCCAAGGCATCTTCTTACGATCGACCGGGTATGATTCAGGAATAGTTTTAGGAGAAGTGTAACTAGAAGTCTGTAACGTGTGCTAGTATACAATCGCAGAACACGCCACTTATCATTTACGTTGAAAACGTCTCACAGTGCTAAAAAAATGCAGCAAAGATGAATCGATTTCAAGAAACGTGGCGAAGAGAAAGCGCATGAACTGGACGTATCTCGGCAAGAAGAATGAAAGCCATCGCCGCTTAGCAATCTTGTATGCAGATATGCTCTTTTCATTTACCACACAGTAGCGATTTATACCGTTGGTGTACATTGTTTCGCAAATACCCCAACAAACCATTCGTCTCCTCGGAATGCATTGTTTCACAAACGTCACGTCATAGTACTCACTCTACATTTTTTTGTAAACGAGTCAAGCAACTTCTGGCTTTACGTATAGGTATGTTTTAACTAGAACATTACCAGTGACAAATTTCGTTTCTTGGCGGTATAGAAGAGAAAAATATATAGCACCAACTTCTTCAGTGAAAAACGGTGAAGCCGATATCGGAATTCGCACAGAAATAGCAAGGAACACATTTGTCTCTGAGCTCGCATTTCGGCCGGCTGGATTGTTCCACAGCGTGCAAACGGCAGCGGAGAAGTTATATTCCCACTTTTGCTTCGAATTTGGATTCTTTCCGTTCCTACGCTACTTCATCACCACGGTGGCGCCACGATTGGCCGTTGTAGCTGATGCGGATATCATCACGCGGCCTCAGGATGTTTTGACCTTGTTTCAAGCAGTGACTTCAATTCGTACACACAACACCGCGGAAGCTCCCACGAGGTGGGCCACTTTTGCCTTTATTCAGAAGGGCGGCACAAGTCGGAGGGAGGAGCCCATTTCAAATAGCATCCATTCGTTTCCTTCGGTACGGCGTCCCGTGGAAATAAACAAAAAAATTTACCGAACAAAAAAGACAGAAAATAGTATAAGTAGAAGAAGAAGTAACGGAATAAAGAAGGGGAGTCAGCTAACTTCAGAAGCCAGGGCCGCGGAAACCGGCGGTGCTTGGCAGCCTTTTCCGAGTTGGCTTCCCAATCGAGGATACTGAGCAGAGCCGTTGTATTTTTCGCTACAGATTTCCAACTTTGGGAGGCAATCATTCCCTGAAAGATTGTCTTATGAACAAACTCTTCAGGAGGCCGAATGAGTGGAAAGGAAAAACAAACAGAAACCTGTCTATTTCCGAAGCGGCTAGGGCCTGAATCCCGAGCTCCTATACGAACCGTTCTCGTCGCGCGTCATTTGTATGGCGCTAGCTCCGAGATTTGTGATTCCTTCAGGCCGCAGTGCCGTCCATGAACCACGTTTCCCTGTTTCAGTGATGGAGAGAGTTGTGTGTTTTATTTTTTAAGGCCTATTTCTACGAGCGTCTATACACCGGAGAGCAAATCACTTTCCTTCGAAATGTTACTTGGCGCCCGTAAAGGAGGTATGGTTTTCCTAGTTTTACTCGAGAGTGCAGGAAAAGACTTCTTCCGCAGTACACGTCATATTTTTTTTCTTTAGCTTTTGCCAACCGCGTTGACACTGCATAATAAATCGGCAGCGAAAGTCGACTTACCGGAAGTGTCGTCATCTTCATTTACAAATTGTATATCGTCAAGAAAAGCACGCATTTTCTTTCCAAAAGGCATCAAGTCATCCGCATATTGTGGCCGCTCAGTGTGAGTTCACGCGAGCATGAACGTAGAGCATGAATTGCAAAATCTGTTAGAGTACAGAATCTTTATTTTGCATGCAGAGCTTGAGTAGGATGGTCTTTAATCATTGCGTTAGGGCACCCCGGAAAAAGCACGAGCATTTTGGGTGAAGTCGTGAACACTTGCTTCTATGTATTTAAATCATGCCGAAGAGGAGAATAAGCACTCTCTTTATGAATGTCACGCTATTTGCTTCTAATTTAGCATAATGCATGCGTTGATACGTGCAAAAGCCACCAAGGAAAGCGACACAACGGGAGTGCATGAAGCACATTTTATAATGGCGCAAATTAGTGACTCCTCAATATCTGAAGGTGAAAGAGTTGATCACCTTTCGAAAGAAATTGCAGAGGACGTCCGCATCGCCCGAATCGGTGAATAAAGTTTCACCGGACCTGCCAATGTCGTTCAACATTGTACAGCGCACAAAGGTTTGACGTTTCGTCGCATGACCCCGAAATTTAGGAAACTGGCCAATAGCACCATTCAGTACTCCCATTTCAATGACCGATTTTGTCTGCCGACTGTGCGTGAAGTGCTTCCGCATCGAAGCAGTATAACTTATTAGGAAGCCTGTTATCACTGCTGCGGTATTCAAGCAGAGCCCACGACCCTGTGTAATTCTTGGGTTCCGGTTAGCGCTGCTCCAGAATTCGGTGATAGGAGGACTTGCGTTTAATCTCTCTCCACCCGCCTATGGAAAGATGCACACTTACATACAAGACCGGATCAGCCTGTGCCTAGCGTATGACTATAATAATTAACTTCGTGACCACGTTTTCTAGGACGCTTACACTGACTAGTACGTGGTGCCTATCCCCCTTTTGCTGCTAGAGTTTTTGCATGACCGAATTTGTTTTTCCGAATTTATTTTTCGATGCTAGGAGTTCCAAATTAAAGAATAATATGTGGTGAAACGTAATGCTCGGCTGCGAAGAGTCAGCGGTATTTTATTTCCTGTGTCCGAGGGATCAGTTGAACCTGCTTTGTCGGCCGGCGTCATCCAAGTTCTTGCAGTTTGAGCGATGCTTTACGTTCTGTGCTGAACCATAACGCACTTACTTGCGCAAAGAAAAATATCGTAGTACCCCGTAAATAATACAGAATAACAAAGGCGACAGCATGGTGCGGACAGTAAACTATTCGAAAGAGCCAACAAACGCGCCCATTACGAGGAAAGTAAGTCAGTTTCAGTCGCAGCACTGAGAAGCCGTGCTCATGATGCCCTGTGCATTATCTCAAGTTTAGAGTGAACTTTAGGTTCCTTGCCACTCTTTTTTTTTTCTTTTTCTCCTTTTGCTCTCCCCACGTGCAGGGAAGCCTACTTGGCATCGCCTAATTAACCTCCCTGGCTGTGTATTCTTTGTTTCTCTCTCTCTCTCTCTCCTTCTTGGGTGAGTGTGCGACACTCTCTGGGAGGAGCGGGGTGACAGGGAACGTTCTGAAAGTTCAAGTAGTTATAGACGTGCGCTGCACTACAGTGGGCCTACATAAACATATGACGGTGTTTAACGTCTTAGTGGATCAAAAACTAGCACTTCCAACTTTTCGCATTCAAAATGTTTATTTGTTTGTTTTACCACGCACCGTATTTTTCCTTTTTTTCCACATCTGTTTATTACTATAGTATTGTGTACAATTTCTGCCACCCTTGAGTGTGCGACACTCTCTGGGAGGAGCGGGGTGACAGGGAACGTTCTGAAAGTTCAAGTAGTTATAGACGTGCGCTGCACTACGGTGGGCCTACATAAACATATGACGGTGTTTAACGTCTTAGTGGATCAAAAACTAGCACTTCCAACTTTTCGCATTCAAAATGTTTATTTGTTTGTTTTACCACGCACCGTGTTTTTCCCTTTTTTCCACATCTGTTTATTACTATAGTATTGTGTACAATTTCTGCCACCCTTATACAAGAAACAGCTGGCCTTTATGTTATTCCAAATAAATAAAATGTGGCAGTCTAATAAGTGTTACGCCCAAATTATTCCACATCAAGGATGCATGCGTGGTCACTCATATGTTCTGTTGCCACAAGCAAGTACAGATTTGGGGAAACGGAGTTTTGCGCTCTGTTTTGTCGCGGGCAGCACAGTGAGTGAAGGCACAAGGTAACGGAAGTAACACATAGAATTAATGTTGGTTACCATCGATAGGTCGTTGAACGATGTAATCAATGCAAGCAGCACTTCTGAGATTGGCTTGAAGTGGGATATTAACAATAGTGAATCAAATAGTTCGTGCATGAATAATGGCAACCACTGTGAATTTTCAGCGTCCGCTATAATTACAGACATCACAATTAAGGGGGGGGGGGGGGGGCTTTAGGCGCCTGTGTAGTCATTCTGTGCACACTCGCTTAGCTGCCATTCGAGGGCTCTCACCCGCACCTTGCGAAGGAGTTCTCATTCTCGCTGATCGTCAGCGGCCGATGTAGACGCTCTTACTGTTTGCTTACGAAGGCGTTCTTGTTTGCGTGGCTAATAGAGGTTCAAAAGCTGAAGCTGGCAGATTTCAAAGGCGGTGGTTCCTTTGCTTCTCTTCTGTCCTCAAAGCTTGCTCTGGTCACTTACGAAGGCAGTCGTGATCTCGGCAGCAGCATTCCTGAAGGTTCCGTCCGCAACGAGACATGACGAAGGTGGAGACAAATTCACCGCCAAACTTCCTGATGGCGGCCGGAGTCAAGTACCAGCGAAGGAAACGCGTATATTCCAAGTGTGGTGCCGAGGGCCACTCCTGCACTGCTTGTTCCTCCATTTATTTCAATTAATGAGTTGAAGACTGACCTCCGATAGAAATTTCATTTACCATCATAAAGAATTTGCTGCTTATTCTGCGCCTTTTTTTTTTCATTCCCCATTTCATACCGTATTTCTCGTATTTATGACTGATTGTTTTAACGCTTCAATAATTAAATAACTACAATTGCCTCAACAGCTCATCATTGCCGAACACACAACTAATTCTGCATTTATGTAAGACCTGCGATGCAACTGCTTTTTCTGCAGCGTTGGAGGTGGTGCTGTGTAATTTCGCTTCGCATTTAGCATCTGTCTGCTAGCCAAGTTGCAGTCCAGTTTGCGGCAGGGATTCGATCCGGCGCCCTATGTGTATACATCCAAATGTATCTCCTTAAATGTAAGGGGCGTAAGTTGAGAAGACCCGAGTGGCATATGGTCTCTTTCTTTATCAAAACTAAGAACATTTTTTTTTTATTTTGATGATGGAGAGCTAACTCTAAGTCACTCTTTCACTGCTGAGGCACCAAGAAAAGCCACCCGAGAAAGCGCCAAACAGTGATTTTGACTTCTCAATCGGTCGTGTGCGGTCAGACCTGCACTAATGTTTTTCTCCTGCGTTTTCGCAAGCTCCAACGTGGCGCTTTTTGAGTTCACATTATTGACTGGGCCCAATTATGCGGTGCTGATGCTGGAAGGCGTCGGGACAGCACATGTTTTTTTCCGACACAGCCTCAACATCAAATCAGCCTCAGTCGAATGACCTCGTCGAATACACCTGCTCGGCGCTCTCCACTGGACCGGAAATTTAAGTCACGTATCATTATGAGACCTAAGACGCGTCCTCCCTTCATTTTCTAAGCGTGCAATCTTGCTTAGCATCAGGTAAGTAACCAGAAGCCCTTTTTACTAACTTTATGCCCTCATGCCTTTTACTTGCCAAAATACAAACCATATATTTTCTCTCCATGAGGAGCATTGCGTCGCTGCCACACTGTGGGGCTAAAGAAGTTTGTAGAGTTTCCTTCATGCACGCTTTTGACTGCCACGAACACTGAAGGAGCACTACGACATCCAGCATTATCCTACCGGCTATGCTCTATGTTATCCAGTGATGCTGGGGAGCCTCTGGTGAAATGTGTGTTTTGTGAGATGCTCCTATCACGCTGGAATAGACCATTTGTTAACGCGATAACCTTATAGACCTCGCATGTATAAATTCAGACGCCGTCTTCATCGTTACTGCCAGTTGATAAGTGCGAGAGAATAATTTAAACAGAAGAAAAAAGAAACTGGTGGTTTTTTAACGTTGCTAGACCGAGTAGGGCGTGCGAAAGCTGTAGCGCACAGGTTGGAGTTGATGAAGACGAGAAAAAGAAAGAGATAGAGAACTCACTCTAAAGATAGAACAATGTTAGAAAAGAGTGGAATTGAAGATGGTCGCATGACTTGATGGATAAGACCGAAGTCCAGTAATGTCCATGTATACCGTGACGATCGATTGGGTGGACAAACCAATAGTATCTAAATAGGCAAATAAGGTAATTTCACGGCGCTGAGGTTTTTAGCAGCCGAAAGGACCTAACACTGTGAGTCAACTGTGAGTGCATTTGGATGAGAGACTGCATGCATTGTTTATAAAACACAGGTTCATTGTCGTACGGTGGACATTCGCGGATAACGCGAAGTACAGCCTCAACTGAGCCGAAGTTGTCACATTACGCACTGTCTGCTTGCTTAAATGGTATCGTCGACCGTTTGTCAAGGCAGCTTTGAGACGGAGACGATGACAAATTGTTTCCAGACGCGGAAGTCCGAGTCGTAATCTTAATTTGAGATGTGGATTGATGGAATGGAAAAAGGGACAATGACGACGATCAATGTATTTTGAGGTCTGTTAAAGCCTGGCAATAAATAAAAGCAAATAAGTTGCAATATAGCTATGATGTTTCGTACTCGGTTCTTAGGAAAATTTCCTGGGTTTAAATCTTGCTCTTTTTCTTAGCTTAAAAGTACCTCTGGCGGATATACAAGCGTTATACAATTTTTCTAAGCTTTATGCGGTGCCTAAACTGATTATACTGATGATATCACGCGCAAGCACTGTTTGAATTGAACGCACCAGGACACGTGAGTACGACGTCACGAACTCGTGGCCAATCACGAGTCAGGCATAACCAAGACAGCTGCGCTATTCTGACTATCGTTTGAGCGCTGTCGCACTAATACCAACACGGAGAAACACGTCAGATGATAGTCTGACTGGTGCTTAAATTTTTGGAGAGGTCCTGAATCTCTGGAAAGTAATTGAGCTGAAAAGGGAAATGGGTTAAGGTAGGTTGCGATGAGATAGTATTCCGCTACCTCAGACTTGAGAGACGAGCCCACCCTTATGAAAATCTTGCTTTTCTCCTCCATTGAAAAGCGGGGCGTCCGTGTACTGTGGGATGCAAATGCACAGTAGAGAACCCCAGGTGGTAGAAATTTCCGAAGCCCTCAACTACGGCGTTTCTCAAAGCCTGAGTCGCTTTAGGACGTTAAACCACATAAATCAAACCAACCAAACCAAACCATCTTAGGGGCACGTACTTATGCGCTCATAAATTGTGACGAGTATATGATTTATCCCCTTCATGGATCACTGCCTTGTCATGGCGGAGGGGCTTGCGAAACTCGATGAACTCGAGAGCTCTGCTGTGTAGGGCCACCCAAGATAGACAGGTCACGTCAGAGAGTTCTGACAAAATGTGATTCACTGGAGAAGGTAATGACAACTCACTCCAGTATTTCCTGCCAAGAAAACCCTATGGCCAGCACAGAGATGGAGAAGCGCTATATAAGCAGTAAAAACAAGGCCTGGGGTCGATTGTGGCACCGATCATCAGCTTCTTATTGCCAAAATTAAGCTTCGATTGAGGAAAACGCAGAAACCTAGAAGGCCTTTCAGGTATGATCTGAATCAAATTCCATTAGAATATGCTGTGGAAGTGAGAAATCGATTTCAAGAATTAGATCTAGAAGACAGAGACCCCGAAGAGATGTGGATCGATGTTCGTGATATAATACAAGAAGTTGCTACTAAGGTAGTTCCAAAGCAAAAGAAATGCAAAAAAGCAAACTGGTTATCTGAAGAGGCTTTGCAAATAGCTGAGGAAAGGAGGATGGCAAAAGTTATGGGGGAAAGAGAAAGATACAAGGTTCTCAATGCGGATTTTCAGAAAATAGCAAGGAGAGATAAGAATGCCTTCCTGAACATACAGTGCCAAGCAGTTGAGGACAACAGCCAATTAAGGAACACAAGAGCTGTGTATAAGACAATCAAAGATATCAAAGGAAGCTTCTGTGCTAAGCTGTGCGTGATAAAGGACAAACGAGGCAAGGACCTTACTGGAGCCTTGGAGATAAAGAAGAGGTGGCAGGAATAAACAGAAGAACTGTACAAGAAGGACCCGAATGTGCAAACCCAACATAAGACAGTTGTGATTACTGATCTTGAGCCGGGCATCCTGAAGAGTGAAGTTGAATGGGCCTTAGCCAGCCTTGCTAAGAACAAAGCTAGCGGAATTGATGGCATTCCAGCTGAGTTGCTTCAAAACATCAACCATGACGCTGTAAACATTCTCCATACATTATGTCAGAAGATTTGGACAACACTGCAGTGGCCACAGGATTGGAGGAGGTCAGTTTACATCCCCATTCCAAAGAAAGGCAGTGCCAAAGATTGTTTCAACTACCGCACGATCGCGCTTATTTCGCATGCTAGCAAGGTGATGTTGAAAATCCTCCAAGGTAGGCAGCAGCAGTATGTGGATCGGGAGCTTCCGCACGTACAAGCTGGGTTTCGCAAGAGCAGATGAACTAGAGACCAAATTGCCAACCTTCGCTGGATCATGTAAAACGCTAGAGAGTTCACGAAACCCATCTACTTCTGCTTTATTGATTATGAGAAAGTGTTTGACTGCGTAGATCACAGCAGATTGTGGTAAACTCTCCAAGAGATGGGAGTTCCAATTCACCTCATCTGTCTGCTCAGGAGCCTGTATGAAGGGCAAGAGGCCACAGTCAGAACTGGGCATGGTCTTACTGATTGGTTTCCGATCGAGAAAGGAGTGAGGCAAGGCTGCATACTGTCGCCCTGCCTATTGAACCTATATGCAGAGTGCATCTTGAGGAAGGCCGGTCTGGACGAGTCTTCAGCTGGAGTGAAGATTGCTGGAAAACGTATCAACAACCTCAGATATGCGGATGATACCACTTTAATTGCAGAAAGTGAAGTGGAACTCAAGAGTCTTCTGATGCACGTACAAGAAGAGAGTGAGAAGTTTGGGCTTAAGCTGAACATTAAAAAGACAAAGATCATGGCGTCTTGCCCTATCAAGTCCTGGAGCATCAATGGACAAGAAGTGGAAGCTGTGACAGATTTTCTCTTCTTGGGCTCCAAGATTACCTCGGAAGGAGACTGCAGCCATGAAATTAGGAGACGCCTGCTTCTGGGAAAGAGAGCAATGGTTAGCCTTGACCGCCTAGTAAAGAGCAGAGACATTAGTCTGCCAACCAAGATCCGTATTACTCGTGCTATGGTCTTTCCAGTTGTGATGTATGGATGCGAGAGTTTGACTGTGAAAACGGGTGACCGCCGAAGAAATGACGCATTTGAATTGTGGTGCTGGCGAAGACTCTTGAGAGTCCCTTGGACTACCAGAAGATCAAATCAGTCGATATTGTCGACCATAAACCCTGACTGCTCATTGGAGGGTCAAATCCTAAAGTTAAAGCTCAGCTACTTTGGTCATCTGATGAGAAGAGAGGAGTCGCTGGAGAAAGATTTGATGTTGGGAAAGATTGAGGGCCGCCGGAGAAGGGGTAAGCAGCGAACGCGATGGTTAGATGGCATCCTCGAGGCACTGCAGATGAAGTTATGGGATGTTAGGAAGATAGTGAGAGACCGGAAAGCGTGGCGTGACATGGTCCATAGGGTCACGAAGAGTCGAACACGACTGAACTGAAGTGATATGATTTGTACATCTATTTCTTTAAACCGAAAGGGGCAGAATCCGATAAGTAAACTTCTGGCTGGGCACTTGAGCCTGGTTTATTACGCTATGCGGCATTGCATAAATATCGAAAGAAACACACATGGCTGGCGCTCACACCAATTGTGTTTTGGATTCCAGCTAATGTTTTCCTAGCAGACAGATTCTACATTTATGCACAAAGAAGGACAGTGCATGGGTGCTGGAGGTTCTCTGAAGTTCTCTGAGGAGGTTCTCTGAAATCGACGTTACGAAGCAGGCTACATCGTAACTTCGATTTATTAATGTACATTCCCTGACTCGCAGGGAGACTAACGTGATGCTGATGCATGTGTCGCCCCTTTCCTTAATAAAAACAAAAGTCGTAGGCAGTTCGCGTCCTAGTCTATCCTTCTGCTCAGAATTTTGAGCCCTTCAATTCGTGGCTCACTGTGTTGCTCTTTCTCATCTTTGTAAGAGCGGCAATAGGCGGGTAGATTCTTGCACGGAAAGGGAGAGGGAGAGGGGTTCGTTCACATAGCTGCCAGTTTTGCCGACACCGACTTTGCCAATTTGGGGAGATTTCATACGCCACACCCGTGGAGCACCGCACGTGCGGAAGTGTGTGCTTCATCCCGCAGCCTGCCCTGTTAGGTTCACCACTGCTAACCACAGAGCCAAAGCTGGTCCTCTGTATTTCTCTCTGTGTCCTCTTAAGTTATGTAGCACTGGATAAATTGTTAACCAGCCATGCACCACCAAATAGCAACTTGAGGTGTTCGGTTAAACCGCTGGTGGAAATTGGGAATGAAATAAGAGGTTCCGTAGTTGAAGAATACGGAATCATTTCGACGATAGGGCACTTTAACATGCGCTGACATCGCACACCATGGTCGTTTTTGCAGTAGAAAAAGGAAGAATTAGGTCATTCTGCAAACAAGACAATCATAGATCTTAGCGAAAGAAATGCAATTAATGGTTCAGTCATTCTCTTTAGGGCACAAGAGGTCGCTGGGCGGGCACCCATTGACGCTGAAAACAAAAATAAATATTGTCTCAGAAGGAGTATGGAGGCGCGAAATTCCAAGAGCACAGTTGAACCTACACTACAGAAATACGAAAGTCGAGTGTTGCTACTACACAGGGTGAATGGCGTTTGTTCTCATTTTCATTATCAACTAAATGCGCCGTAATTATTCCTGCTACTGTCATCATTGTCACTATCACTAATTATAATAATATTGTCATCGCTACTATTATTCTCACGGTAGACAAGCAGAAGTATGGTATGATTTTCACCATCCCGGGAGTGGAGCAGTTGGGTAAAAGTTTCGGCTGTGTATGAAAGAAAAGGAGGTTCGATTCCCGTTGGAGACAGGATTTTTATTGCTTTGATGACATCATCATGACATCATTTGGTTGGCAGCTGCAGTATGACCAGCAGTCGGGTGTATGAGCCATTAAATGCTTTGGCCCTAGTAACGCTTTCATACGTGGTAACCCCTTCAAACGGCTGTACGTCCGTATTTGAGAAAGGAGCGGAAAATATCCACTACTTGTAGTATCTGCTAGGCACAGTATGGAGTGTTAATGAAAAAAAAAAAAGAAATGAAATACAAGCAAGCTTTTGCGTATAGTGCTGTGTGCATGTTGGCGAGCCTTGTAATTTTAGGCGATTGTGCCTATGTGCATGATGAGGAGCCAGGGCGAATTATTATAGGTTAAAAAATTATAACCTTGTCTCTAGACCGAGAGTGATAGTACCTCAGCAAAAGTGGCCCCTGAATTTTCCTGTATTGAACTAGCGCTTTACTGAAAATAGCTGCAGTTCGGACAAACCTTATCTAGTGCATGTCCCTCCGCTGAAACGATTCTGCCTCCTAGATTCTCCTCAGCCGACACTGGGGATCTTAGAACGCCGTAAGGGTAAAAGGATCTGTTTAAGTTCACCGCGGTGAGATCTCTCCTAAGTAGCACTTGTAATTAACGCCTCAGTACGCCATCTACAGGTGCCGATTTCTTAACAATACGACATCAATAAACCCCTCACCGAGCGGTTTAATCGGATGTTTACACCCTCTTATAAAGGTCCAAGTGCCATGAGGTAAAAAAAGAGTGCTAGAACACACTTCTTAATCATCGATACAAGTCAACACTTAAGTCTCACTAAATAAAAAGAGCATCAACTTGTGTTTTTTCGAGATAATTAGCGTCATAATGTCTCGTTTGCCGTGCCAAGGTGCAATTACTGGAGTCTGTATCTACACGCAAAACATGTTTTTCTTTTCATGCATTCCTGACAATAAGGCTTCGCCACTAGATTCTCTTCACAAAGAAAGATTTAGCGAAAACAGTTGCCTTCCTGGCGGCGAGCACAGAACGCAGAGCGACGTCGTCAGAGCACATGCATCCTAGTGGATAATTGGGCATTTATTGCAACGTTACACGAGTCTAACACCCAAAAAAAAAAGATGAAGCTGTGAGCCAGAATGAATTAAATATCGCTAGACCCTTTTCGTTGCATCGCGCTATGAGATAATCATCGGTAGCATTCATAGTATTTGCTGACTGCCAGTGCTTGCGTCACATGATGTCGCAAAGTAGTTTGATCACGCAGTGGTCGGAGGAAATTGGTGGGAGAGGCTTTCGAGGCAAATAACACAATCGTTTACTACGTCAGAGAAAGCCTCAAACGATGCTTCCTTCGGTAAATATGCGGCATACAAAACGAAGGCCACACCGCTGGGGGGGTGCTAGGTACGGGATTGGAGACGGATGCGTCGTCTGCGAGTCAGGCGTTCCTACGCAGTCACCACAGAAAGAATTCGTTTCGCCACGGCGTTTGCGTGGTTGAATAAAGCGCAACCGCTGCAAATGCATTTAGACACGAGCTGCGAGGCATTTCAGCCAATCTAAAAAAACTTGCATCAACGTTTACAACAGCCTAATTGGCGTCAGAACTTAGGAAGCAATACTATTATATGATGAATTATTGTGAACTTAACATTAAACAGATATTTCTAAATCCTCCGCAACAGTGGTCCCTGAATTTTCTTCTTATTCAACTGCCATCGTGATGAAAGCACACATTTTGTGATCTCCTGAGAAACGGAGGTCCAGGTACAGAGTCGGAGTATAATTCAATTAGATTCAATAAAAGTAATCTTTAGGCATACACCTACCGACCATAACAGACAATTCTACAACGTGAACATGTCAATAGCAAGGTATAGGCATATATACTTGCTGAACTTTTGCGCCAAGAACATTACTTTTATATTTATTTATTGATTAAATGTTGCGCCCCACGTATTAAGACATCTCTTTCGGTTAGTAAGCAAGAAAGCACTCCAGTGGGACGTGGTGAACACGGTTTCTTTTAGCAACAAAGCCAAATCATTCGCTACTTTCTGCACCAGTTTACAAAACCGGCTATATCTCCTCTTTATATAAGGGTCTCATTATAGCAAGCACCGTCACACATTTCCTATTACACAACGCTCGAGCAAGTCCATGCTGAATAATTAACATCAACCTTACTGACTCTGTGCGATTTGTAAAGTTTAGCGTAGTCTCTAACTTTGCAGTAAAATAATAATCTGAAGGGCGGAAATCATTTCATGCATGGGCATACAAAGATATCACTCATGTGAAACTAATACTCGACTATTAAAAAATCCCAATTTAGTGCGAGAATTTCTGAAAAATTGGAACGCAAAACTGAACCGACCCTGAATCAGTACTGCTTCCGTGTGGTTTCGGCTTCACTTTGTTCGACATCAGTTTCTATATCGAAAATGCTGTCAAACATCGAAAAAGGTGCTGTTGTGCGGTGTTGAAATTCCTAGATTTCGCGTCGCCATATCTGTTGGAAAAAAATGTGGGAGATTGCAGTCTATTTGAGCTAAGTGTTTTTAGCTTTTTATACCATGCACCAAACACTATTGTATTCTACACCACTATCTCTTTACTGGGACTATACTTTGGAGAGGAGGCTGTAAGACATTTGCGTATAATATATTTAACTTATACGAAACATTGAGTACAGGCTGGATGCATCGCACATCCTTTAAGTGATTACGTTGCTTCCACATTTTGATAATTGAAGACAGGAGGCAACATCGAACTGCAAGGATGGGGGGGGGGGGGGGTGACATCGAAATAAACCACGTGAGTAATATTATCGCTTGCTGGAAAGTTTCTGGCTTTTAAGCTGGCTTCCGAATTATAGGGCCGATAAACATTTCCCGTCCTCAGATACTGTAATAAAAGCTATTTTTCTTGCGGTAACTGGGACGACGTGTTGTTGCTGAAACAGACTGGAGAAATATAAAAAGAATTACCACTAAGGATTCATTCACTGAAGAATGCATTGTGATGAAGAGCGCCTTTTTCTGCTGTTCTAGAATAAAGTCTGCGTGCACCATTTCCCTCTATGTGAATGAACGGTAACGGTTAAGGTAACGGTATAGGCTATGGTCATGAAATAAAAATGTGAAAAATCAGAAAATTAGTGTTGCAGGGATAGATTATATGCACACATCTCCCGGCATTTCTGAAAAGAAAATAAGGGCACCTTGGAACACAAAAAGAAAGGCCGGAAAAGGAAAAACAGGGGGAAGGAGACAATCTGAACAGCTTTTGATACTTGTGTTAGCTTTTGTGTTCCACAGCAGTTATAGCGCTCATAAACGTGGAATCGCTGTGGCTTTCATGGCGTCGTTCAGAGGCTGCTTCATTGTCGACGCTATAGCCTTCCACGCTGGCTGCCGAGCCAGAGGCGCAACGGAAGATCTTCCACAGAGAATAGCTGTATCGGGCTATGCGTAGCAGGAAAGAAAAGGCGGTACGAAATACCGCGTTCACGTTATTATTGTCAGAATAGTCTAAGCACCGATACCGTAACCTTGGTAATAATAACGCCCATCCTGAGGGCATTGAACTTCGTAGACACATTTCCTATTAGAAAACTATCTGACAACTTGGACTGCCTAACATAAAAAAAAACCTGGTGAAAAAATGAAAGCAAATATCCGACATTCTCATAATCACAGGGATAAACTCATTAACATGTTTTTCCGATCTCACATCTCACAAATAAATAAAGATCCTTGAACGTATCATTCTGAAAATATCGTAACATTCTTTGAAAAAAAAACATTCTACTCTGTTGGAACCAACATGGCTTCAGAAAAGGAACAACTAAGCTGTTAGAAATAATCCATGATCCGCTCTCGACAAACGCAGCTAGGTTGACATCATATTTCTTGATATATCAAAAACATACGATCGCGTATCACATCCGAAACAAATTTTTAAGCTTCACCTATTCCTTGGCTGTAATAAAGTAACGAACTGGATAAGACATTATCTTTGAGAATGCTACCAGTCTGGGCATTATGATGATCAAACATCGCAGCATTTTGAAGTAATATCCGGTGAACCACATTGAACAGTATTAGCGCCTATTTTATTTCTTCTTTACATCAATGACCTCAATTCAAATATTAACAAAACAGTCCGAATGTTCGCAGATGACTGTATTATATAAAAATAAATCAATTCACATGATGATCAAGTAAATTTGAACAAGGCACTTGGTCAAATAACAACATGGTGTCGGGAATGGCAGATGACTTTGAATCTAGAGAAATCCGTTTTCATGATTGTATCAAGAAAAAAAAACTGTCGTTTCCCCATAAGACATTGGAAAGAAATCATAAAAAACATTTCAAGAATACAAATATCTCGTAGTCCCTATCATTTCAGATCCGAAATCCAAAAAATATGTGCAATATATAACATCAGAGGCGATTTTCACGCTTTTTTCTCTTCAG
Source organism: Amblyomma maculatum (assembly GCF_055883805.1). NCBI lineage: Eukaryota > Metazoa > Arthropoda > Arachnida > Ixodida > Ixodidae > Amblyomma > Amblyomma maculatum. Next base: position 140,703,224 of record NC_139345.1, read on the forward strand.
CGATCGATCACGTCTGCCTCCCTCGACACAAAGTTGCTAGCATATTGTCCCCTTGTCTGGTCTGTGCTTGAGTGCAACATTGTTTGCTGGTTTACGCACAAACAACAATACATAAATAAATTAGAAGAGGCCAGTGGAAAGCAGTAAGGTCTATTTTGAATAAATATTGAAGTAGCGACTCCCCAACTGAACTTTTCAATAGCGCAAACCTTGCCACTATTATTAACCGCGCCCGAACTTCAGACCTTAAGCTGCTCTTTCTTCTAATAAATGATAGTTGAAAAATAGATTCTGAGCTTTACATAATCACTTCACGTAAAGGAAATACTAGAACCAAACATTCACATCCTTTATTAGAGTACAAATTTCATACTGACACCTTTCGTGATTCGTTTTTTTCCGCAAGAGATCAAGGAATAGGACAGGTTACCAGAGGATGTTGCTAGCTCTGAATATCTGCATCTTTTTCTTTGTAAGGCACCGTAATCATCTCTTTAACATGATAATTTAGCATCTGTGTACTACTTGTTAAGAAACTTTACGCACCTGTACTCATGTTAGGTTGTATGCTACACTATACACATCGTCATTACCGCGCAAGATGAGTACTGAATTTCGATCTTATTCCGTAGTGGTTGTATAGCTCGTGACATGTTACAAGTGAACTATCATTATGTACCCCAATCTTTCGACAGCCTAGAAAGAGGCTAGAGATATGTTGGAAAAAAGGATCTAACAGCCGAACATGGCGAACGCAGCTGCATCTCATAACATCATTGCTAGATACATGTGCAACACAAAATATATGGCATAAAATACACGATCACATTATCGCACCGAATACATGATCGGAGAATGTACATTAGAGAGTTCACTGCACAATAATACGTACAATAATTTGTTTCCTAGATGGTCCACGCCAGGTGTCCCTGGGACAAAAGAGTTGTGAGGGGTAGGGGTTGTAGGCAACTTTGTTTTTAATATCACTTACCCATGTGACATGCTTCTGACTTCAACAATGTAGGTGGGCACCAGGAAATACATTGCACTTGGTTTATGTTTACTTTTGCTTCTATAAACACTAACTCTTACAAAACACTACCCTCAGCTAGAAATGGGCCTGGTCCCTTCTCGCTCATTCATTTGCTGCGAGAAAATGCTCGCCGTAATTTCCGAACTGGTGCGCCACAATATAATGTCACACTTTTTCGTCCATGAAGAAAGGGACAGTTCTGGCGGACAACGCTCCCGGTCTCCGCCTCGCAGTCGGTTGCATCTCAAAAGCCGCCAAGTTGTTATCGCTTTTCCAATGCGGACAAGACTTTCTCGTCCTAGTGTAGTGCTCTTCCGTACTAAAAGGCTTAGAAAAGTGCTTCGACTTCATTTTAAAAGAGCAGTGAATAGGAGATCGTACTTTCACGAAAAAACGAAGTCTCCAGAATACAAATACTGGAATCCTCTGTCATTGAGTAGATGGAGCTCAATCTTACATGCAGCCGTCTCCATCTTGCCCTTCTCTATAAAAGAGTTTCTGTCGCTACCTGCGGTTGTTTTTCTTCTATTGTACTCTGCAGTCATTACATAGAAAAAGAATAAATAGAACATTGCCTAATGTAGCCCATAAGTAATATCAAACTGCATCGCTTATTCGTTGTCGCTTTAACTTTGCGCAAAAGCTCAAGTAGCGTGTGTCTGAGCCTACTCGTTCCTTGTAGCCTAACCTTATTTGGATATTGTCCGTAGTGTACAGCAGATGCCCACCGAAGAGTAGGTTGGCGTAATGTCTCTTCTTTTTCGAAATGGAATGGCTCTTCAACTATCTTACCATACGCGAACACCGCAGCCGAGAAGTGGGAAAAGTAAAGAGCGGAGTGAAAAAAGAAAAGAGAGAGGAACATGTATGCGGATGGTTTCCGATATATTTTGAGCACCTGGATCGCTTTAACATGGCCTGACTATAAGTGACGTTGCACTGCGATGAAGCCGGTCAGCTCGGTGGGAGGAAATAATTGCTGACAATTGCAAAGTATACCAGTTGTCTACACTGCACATGAGGAGAGGAAGAATGGAGATGCAAAATAAAGTAAAAGGCTGATGTCAACAATAAGAATGTCGATTCACTCTCCATCATTGAGCTAAACCACTTCACGAATGAGCTATGCAGTATATGCCTGTCAATACACAAAAGTGCACAGAAGCTTTCATACATATTTAAAAGTGAGAAGTATATATGTATGGCATCGTGATTTCGTTTGCTAAGGGCGTTTCAAACTTCCCGGTATCAGCACCTTTCCACCTCGTCAGAACTGCATTTAAAGTTGAATCAGTGTGCGCTGAGACCGGATCAGTGAGAGAATCAGTGCGACCAGATCTCCTATATGTGAAAAAGCTGACGATGAGCTGTGTCGGCACTTGAAACAGAAGCTCTTCACCTTACTCACAAGCGCCAAAGCTTTGCAAAAGTGTTGTGTAGCATGCTCTGTACCTCATTTTTCAGCGTTACTATGCAGTTTTTGAAACTTTGTCAAGCCTTACTTTTTGCTAGAGCTCTTTGTGGTGTTATAAAGTAAGATTGCCGAATTGTATTTTTTATTGTTAACAGAAAATAAAGAAAAAAGTGGTAGCCTTTTGGTTGAGCATCCGCCTGGCATCACGGAGGTGCGTCATTTTCAATATGTACAAGCTTCACCCCACCTCGGCTCTTCTGCGGTGAAAGGATGGCAAAGTGAGTTTTGATCTATGGCCTTATTCCCAAGCATTTCACCTCAGAAGAGGCGAGCATCAGGCTGAGGGACATTTGACACCCAGTGAACCGTGGTGGGCACCCTGAGGCATCATGGATTGAACTTGGAACCTGCCGAGTGCAATGCGGGTGCTCTAACACAAGGCCACCGCTGAATGAAACCCCTTCGCTCAGCAGAAATAGAAAAAGAACATTTGAAACCATCAAAAACCTATGCAAACTGTCTTTTTGTGGTAACCAGACGTGATCTAAATGGAAGAGACAGTACACGCACAAACAAATACTAGCTTAAAAAGACAAGATATCAGGTAAATACACAGGCAATGTACGTAAAAGCGAATTGGTTACGAATGTTACTAAAATGTATTTCCTACATATTTTTCGGTACTCGACAAAGTCTGTAAAAATTGACATCATATTTACAGTCTCCATCTACTACATAATGGCGTTATTCAGCTCGAAATTATGTACAGTAACTTTGAACTCTGCATGCACAGCTGGTTCTTACATTGCAATCTCTGCAACAGTTTAACAGCGAGTGTCGTACTTTTGCCAACGGCATTCTCACAGTCCCATGAAAGACTCAAACCAAGCCTGCATCAGGGAAGGGGCCTGTTGAGGGTAAGACCTCTTAAGGGAAATACTACTCCTTCGATGAAACCGAAGAACACTTCATTGATATCCACCAAGCTAAAAAGGCAAAAAGAGGTCTAGCCAGTAACCCTCCACCAGTCTCACGTCACTTACTGTTAATCCTTATGGTAAGGTATCGCTAGCCTCCCCCGGATTAGCGGCTATTTACTCAGCGCCTCGTGGTCATTTTGCTTTTAGCATAAATTGATGCCAGCTGCGTGCAGCCAAGAAGGCGCCGCGAATCGTCGGATGAATCAGGGAAAGTCATTAGCGTAACGAGTGCCACCGGGCGGCTGACAGGCAATCGAGTCCCCAAAGGGGGAGGTGACGGGTGGAAGAAAGCACCAGAGCTTGCCACTTTGTTACAAAATTTTGAAGAGACCCAAGTAGAGAATAGCGCGATGAACAAGCATAAACTGGGAGGCGCGGGAGGCCCTAGCGGGCGAGAAGGAAGGCGAGACGCGGGCCCCCCTATGCGAGAGACAGGAACCGAGCAGCGGCCAGACGTAAGGCAGAGGTACAAAGGGCGCTTCTCATGCGGCTCAGTGGGACATATAAAGCTGACTGCTGAAATGACGGGGGACCAGCTGTTCGGAAGGCACCCAAAAAAAAAAGGGGAAAAACTCTCGGTACGCGTAGCGCCGCAGGATGGAGTTGTCGCAATGAGTGAATTGACACCGATTTTTTTGACCTGCCAGAACCGACGGATTAACGCAATTCTCGACACTGGGGCTGAAATCATAGTAGTATGCGAAAGTATAGTACCCCTAGAGTTGGTGAAGCCACGCGAAGCCATCGAATCGGTATCGGCTTTCGGGGAGAAGGTTCAAGCCAAACTTGCTATTGTCAACATTAAAGACAACATTAAAGAGGCAGTACCGGTGGTATGTGCCCTGTCCGACAAACTTGTGTCGAGAACAGATTGGTTACACTCGGAGAAAGCCTGTGAGTCTCTTAGGGCCGAATGTGATATGAAAGGGGCAGTAACAGCGAGTAAGGTGGAAGCCACAGAGCAGATGAAAGTCGATCCGACTTAACTGGTGCCAGGCGCGCGGGGAGAAGCAGTCCGATAAATGCAAGCTCGGATTAAGTACAGTTTTTACTGGCCAGGTATGGAAAGCGACGTACGCGAGTACTATAACAGTTGGCACGGATGTCAAACGATATCTGAGCGCCGGCAGAAAGGCAATGTGCCCATGAAGCACTTAACGAGGCCGCGGTACCTGTTCGAGCAGGTTAACTTGGATATAATCGGTTCGCTGGAGCTACCCTCAGCGAGAGGTCACAGGTATGCTCTTCGCATAATTGACTTCTGCACGCGCTGGCCTAAGGTAGTGTGTTTGTGCTTCGTCAGTACTACAGCTACCTGTGGCGCCCTTCTGAAGGTATTCAGCAGAACAGGGATTGCTGAAGTATAGGCATCCGATTGTGGCACTAACTTCACAGCTGAACTTACCAAGGAGTTTTTGAAGAGGTTGGGGTAGAAAATCGAGGTTTTCTACGCCAGGGCACCCGGAGAGTAACGGGGCGGTAAAGCGGTGGAATCGAAACTTCAAGAACATGTTTTACCATGTTATCCAGGAGAAAGTGAAACAATGGGACAAGTTCGTTCCATTGCTTTTGGGGGCTTACAGAAAAGTGTCACACGATACGACAGGGGTCGCGCCATTCCGGACGTTGTACGGGCGAAAACCAAAGGGCCATTATCGGTTCTAAAGCGTAGTTGTACAGGGAAGATGAGCGTACCAGCAACACTGTGGCCATCCCCATCAAAGTATATGCGACAACTGAAGACGCGTCTAGATCACGCGGCAGAAATCGCAGAGTTAATAAGCTCGAAACAGCAGAACGCAAGCGCAACCCAGTTCAATCGACGGGCAAAGAAGTCTTTTGAGGTAGTCGACAGCGTGCCACTGTTTGACGACCCGCGCATTGGAAAAATGTTCCCTTCCCTTAGTGGAAAGGGCCTAGAAGTGTTGTGCAGAAGTACCGCGAACATTCATACTTCGTGGATGTACCGGGAGGAGGCCGAAAACTGGTGCGCGAAAGCACACTAAGACCTTACCAGAGGCGCGTAATGACGGTCGGGGTGATATTTGATGTGATTGCGCGCTTTGTGAAATGAAATGTGTACCCAGTTCAAGGGCAACACCCATTACGGCTATGATCTTCTCCGAGAGGATGACTGCTCCCCTGGAAGCAGAAATGGTGCGCCAATTCGCAAAGTGTTTGAGGAGTATCAAGGATTGTTCGATGACAGACCCGGGATAGCTGACGCAGGGGAGCATAAGATCATCCTAGACGAGAGATTTACCCTAGGCCAGGTAATCATTACCGCATACCTACCAGCTTGAAAGGAGGAGTAGGCAAGCAAGTAGACGAACTGCTTTAATTGGGCCTGATTTTTCCCTGCGAAAGCCCGCACGCTCCCCTGTCGTTTGTGTCCCCAGGAAGGACGGACCCATTCCAATGTGTGTGGACTTTCGGGTACTTAGCGGGGACAGTAGCTGATGCCTATCCTATGGCCCTGCAGCAAGAACGTATAATGAGCGTAGGAAGGGCGCGCTATGTCATCCTCCTCGACCTTCGGAGAGGATACTGGCAGGTGCCGCTTGCCCGATCCGCCCAGCTGCTTTCGTCTGCCACCGACGGCAGTTCGCTTGGAAAGGCATGCCATTCGGGCTGAAAAATTCGGCTCAAACATTTCAGCGAGTTATGAAGGCACTCTTACTCCCGCACTCTGCCTACGCGTGGGCGTACCTAGACGATATCGCTATTTTTAGTGATACGCTGACGGACCACGCATGCCATTTGCGCGCCGTCTTTGGAGCACTGCAAAAAGCCAACTTAAAGGTTACGCTGGAACAGTGCCTGTGGCGAGAGGGTCCTTACGTTATTTGGGTCACCTGGTTTGTTCGGTAATCCACGCACCCCATCCCGGCAAGTTGTCGGCGAATAACGGAATGAAGGCGCCAAAAACGAAAAAGGAGCTTCGCAGTGTGCTCGGGTTGTGCGACTACTACCGCTACTACGTGCCTAATAACGCCGAGGTCGCAGCGCCGTTGACGGAACTGACCGGGAAAAAGACACCGCTTAACAATCCCATGGTCTGCGAGAGCCGAAACAGTGTTCCAGAAACTCAAGACAGTTCTCTGTGAAGCCGTTGCCCTCGGGACGCTTGATACGTGCAAGCCATTTTGGCTGTACACGGATGCCTCAGCTTTAGCAGGAGCCTGTCTCGCTCAACGCACGGAGGATGGCTCCGAGCGATCAATTGCATTCGCGAGCCATCGATTCTCTCCAGCCCAGGTGCGATAGTCGACTATAGAAAGGGAAGCATTTGCCGTGATTTGGGGGCTGGGGAACTTTGACCTCTGGCTGCTCGAAGCCCCGATTACGGTGATGTCTGATCATGACGCTCTCTCTTATCTCACCCGGATCACCCCTCAGGGCAAAAAGTTGACACGCTGGCAACTTGCCCTGCAAAGATGTATTGTGGTGGTGGAACACCGGAAGGGAAGCGCTCACGGCAACGCCGACGCACTGTCTAAGTTACCAAACGAAAACTGGGAGACATACTCTGGTGACTGCGCCGGGATGCAGAGAAGGGAGGAATTCGTGTAATGCTGACAAAGCTCAGTCAGGTATGACGTGGGAGACGCTGTGAAACTGTGTGGAACCCGTGACGGACGTGCTGCATGCCTTATGATGCCAGCGTTTGATGTCGACATGCGTGCAACCGAATGTTCCAGTGTTTCCCTTTATTATATGCACTTTAGTTGTGTGTGCTGTTCGCGAGCAGGACGGGTACGTGCGTGAAAGTGTGAACTGAACGCCGCATACTAATTTGGACGTCGAGCAAGACGCACGTCTTGCACGCAGTATCACGTATTTGTGTGTGTGCAATGTGCATGGTATCTTTGTTTCTCACCGAGCAAGGTTTTGTTGGAGTGCATGCGTGAAGTCGTTACATTCTAGCGCTACTTTCGGCACCCTCAGGGTGGTTTCGTGACGTATGCCGATAACCTTTGTTGATTGTAACTTTAAAGGTGTCATTTAGACCCCTTGTAAAATCTTGGGAGGGGCGTGTAAAGTATCGCTAGCATCCCCCGGATTAGTGGCTATTTGGTCAGCGTCTCGTGGTAGTTTTGCTTGTATCATGAATTGATGCCAGCTGCGTGCAGACAAGAAGGCGCCGCGAATGACCGGAGGAAGCAGGGAAAGCCATTAGGGTGACGAGTGCCACCAATCAAGTCGCCAAAGTGGGAAGTTAAGCTGCTTTGTGCGTACCAACCATGTGTTTTCCATACGAGCCAGCACGACACCGCCGTCCCGGTTGAAACGTCCGTTCACAGACACGCCGCGTCAGCACACATGGGTGCCATTTGGCGCCAGTGGAATAGTGGTGGGGAACGTTGAACAAAGGCGTACGCGGGAGGACCGATTGATCGAGCGTCTTTTTTTCGCGCCGCCGCTAACCCAGAGGTCATGGCCTTTGCAAGTTCTAGAAAGAGCGGGGGTGCGAGACGGAGGCGGTCCGCCAACGACGCTGCCCTTTTGCTTTGATGATCTTAACGCGAGAACGCGGCCAGGTGTACAGTAGAATGTGGACAGCATGTGACATTTTGTGTTTTGTGTTTTTTTTTTCTTTCGTTGTGTGGAAAGGGTTTCACTCGCACTGCTGAAGTTGCACGTGGCCACGAACCAATTATGTTGAAGGTGTGGTGATTGGACGTAATTGAAATGTGGGCTGGATACCAAGGGCTTAAAATCAAGCCCGAGAGACTAGTCTCGGGTTCTGAGCTGTGGCTTGATGCGTACATATTCGGCTAGGCCGAGGTAGCCAGATCCACGTCTCTTTTTGCCTAGCATTGCTGTAAATATTGGCGTTTTGTATATAAATTTCAGTTGATCTCCTCGTAACTTATGAGGTGCCGTTATTACCAATTCGTCCTCTCTTATCACCGTCTTAGACGGGGCGCACATGTGGTGCAATTTACCACGTCTTCAAATTACCAAGAAGAAAGGGCACCGAAAATTCACTCTTATGTTCCGCTAACACGTGCGGGATATGAATTAGAGATCCCGCTCCTCAAAATAAAGCTGGTAAAATAATACCATACATGGTTGCTGCACTCGAAATGGTATTTGGCAGGTGTTGCTTTGTATCCTAACCATTTGTTGACAACCCTATATTGATATTCAATGAGAATCTGGGTAAATGCCACAGTGCTAATCCATTGAATACAGTAAGACAATGTATTGTCCCACATTGCGAAAGTGCTGATAGCAAGCTGCTGCCGCTGAATAATTGAACGTTTTTAGCAAAACATGTCAAACTTACACCACAAGAATGTAAATTAAACTTTACCGTTTTGGAGGGTTTGCTGATATTCGTCAAAGTGACACCGAAATCTAGCAGATGCTCATTGAAAGGTGGACAAGAAACATCGGCTGGCAGACTAACTCGCCCTATTATTTCGGTCGTTGCAGATCTTGCTTTTCACATCTGTTGCAACGACGCATACCCACAGCTGGAGATGTGCCATTTAGCTTTGCAAACTCAGCAAGAAGATTCACGTTTAATTGAAGAGTTCTACAGAGTCTGGCTGTTTTTGTCCTTAAAATAAGGTTAATTAAGAGTAAAAAAATTAAGCTTCTGGCTGTGCCATATTTATGGAGATTATGCACACAGGTATCTGTACAAATGTCCTAGAGCTTACAAAAATGGCAAGTACCGGGATAAACTTTTAGGACTGCGAATATGTTGACCTTAAGATGTCCAGAGACAATCTTGTGTAGAACTTGCGATTAGTTAATTGGAAATGTTGATCGCCTTTAATAATCTTGTGTACATTTTCTGTTGAAATTTGAATGGTGAAGACTGCACACTTTAGAGATCAGTGATGGCTTAAACTGAATGTTTTCTGCCCGAATGATCTCTGCACGACAGCATAGTAACCACAGAAATAAGAAAGGACGCCGTTAAATTTTAGCTCAAAGAAAAATACATAAGTTGGGAAGTATTTGCATCGCCGCGATGGAGTTTCCATTCATTATAGTTTCCATCCATTCAACGGTAGGATATTTTCTAGCAGTATGAAATGGTGATGCAGCTCGACAGGTCGTTCTGTTATGCAAACAACAGAATATTACACTGATGACTAACTAGGGCTGTAAATAGATGTTTTTTTAGCAAGATAACCGTATAGCCTGCAAAAGCAGTACTCTATAAAAGATTAAAAAGAACACCCTTTCCGCGCGGTACCAATTTATTTGTTTGAAAGAGAATTACATTTATGTCTAAAGCTGTTCTTATATTGGCTGGGTATGTGTCGAGATGAAACTCGTTCATAGAGTACATGCTATGACAATTCTATTTTTATTTTACATTGTTCAGATTTCTGCTATCACCAACTAGCGGCAGTGACCCTGCACTTTACCTGTCTCTGCTCTAACATTCCATTCGCAGGTCTTTATCTTTCATTAAATGCGCAAAGAAGCATTTTTAAATGAGAAACATCACTTTTCGGAAGATCTGCCACACCATGTTTTTAGCGCACTTTTGTGCGTGCACAAAAAGAGGCCCCCGAGTCTCCCCAGACAGGGCTTTTTTATTTTTTTTTTTTTTGCCTGGAGACAATACCACGTTACTCTGTTGCTTCCATAGTTCTGACTAAGACATCATTTCTGCTAACAAACATGCGAACAATGCTGCCGGAGCTCAGACAACGCGTTCATGCTCTCCTCGGTAGAAAGGGGAAAAGTAGCGTGCTACTTCCAGCCGCACGTGAAAGTACCGCCGCCTGTAAGGCAGGCAGGGCGGACACGGTGCGTTTGCAACCAAGGTCTTTCGAAAGGCTACTCACTGTACATGCAGTCTTCCTACTCTAGTCCAAACGCCAACAATATCCGTCTGGCTGTTAGGGCCGAACATTTTTGCTATGCACAAGCAACACTGTCGCATGCTCATACCCATACTACCTAACCACGAGAACGTGAAGTTATTGCATGATGTAGCAAGTGTGCAGCGTGCACGCTTTGCCAACCATGCGTGCGCCGCCAACAAACACCATACCGTATGGAGAGATGGGATGATGCTTTTAGTTCTCTTTGGTTGGTCTTCCTTTCTTCTCTCAGTTATGCATAATGTTGTTTTGTTTCCTCGACCCTTTGCGAGGAAGGCAACTAGGCGGCACTCAACGCCCGGCCAAGCGTTACAGCATTAGTTATACTTTGTTCTCTTTGTAACCGCACGTGACTTGGCATGCAAAGTGCTTGACTCACAAACATGCGTCATATTATATCTTGCGAGCCACTCCTATGTAGAGTGTGCAACTTAGACCTTTTGGCTTATGCATAAAATATGATTGAACGTCTCTGCACATGCAACACTTTTTTTGCTATTATATTGGAACATCATTGGAATTATTGAAATTGGAAATACCCGCGTAACAATATTTTGATAATTGAACCAATTTGTTCCAAAAAATTAAAAAAAGCTAACATGTCGTTAACATTCTAGACGTTGTGTGATTTATAGTTGCAGCAAGAATTCATTCAGAGATAAGAAGAATCATTGCTCATTTTAGCTTCCTTTTCATCGCTGCATACATCACAACAGCCGGGCTTTAGCTTGTACCATTGCGGCGCCGAAACACGTTTATCCTTACGCTTGTTGCACGTTTCCAAAAAAGCAAAAACGTGGACAACAGCATTTGTAAGTGGCCCGTGGTTTCAATACCAATCAGCCTAGAACACAAGTTTGCTCACTGCATCTGCAAAAAGCGGTTAAGCGGAAAAGTTGAAATAAAAAAATGCACGGACAACGTAATGTCCGCTCCTCAGAAAATGTCATAAATAACTCATTTATCCTGGATGTTTAGGACACATCATGCACAAAAAGATAGTAAGATAGGCAGTAGTGAAAAGCAGTCAGACGTTCCGCCAGTTACGAAGGATGAGGTTAAGAAAGCTTTAGAAACTATGAAAAGCGGAAGGGAGCAGGGGATGACCAAGTAGCTACAGATTTGTTGAAGGATGCTGTACACTCAATGCAGAATGTCATCGACGGTACCGGATTAACAGAGTGTTGTGCTGTTGGGTTTTATGGCACATAGGCAACTAGGGACGACATGCCCCAAACTCAGGGTAAAACTGTTCTTGTTAAAAATAACGCAGTGTGTATTGATTAGCTTCACTTCTTTCAAAAAGAAAAACAAAAATAGAAAAAATTTCGACAATGGTATTCTCTCCTGGCAAAAGACTTGGATTAAATGAAATGTGTTTAGCAATTTGTAATGGGTTTATTATAGAAACACATAAAATGTTTCTTCCTGATTTCCTCATAATTCGTGCGTGATACTAAAATGTGGTTTACTGTAAGTTGTTCAGTGCACGTCGCACATGTAGGTTGTTCTTGCCCGAGAAGTATGAAGTTGTGTATGAGATGTGTATGTCCAATGTGGAGGCGACACCGGATCACTTCATAAAAGCATTCTTTATGACTCGATGGCTTCCATTCTTGAACAATAAGCTTTATTAAGTGTAGCTTGTTATTTGTTTTATTACACCATGAAGCCTGTCATTTAGCTCTTAGTTTAGCCATTATAAATTTTGTGCAGTCTTTATGGGGAATGTTGACCTGACTTATTTCAGTGTTTTGTGCGCGTCATGCACATTCGTCCGCTTTTTCATTCCCCCTGATTCCCACGTGGCTGGGGACCCAGCATATTTTTATATTCTGACCTTTTTTACTGGCTTTTACGACATTGTGGGTGATATCTTCAATTAAGGGCTCCGTTTCAATTTTGTGGTGCAATGCTATAACACTAATATTATCTTAGTTCTTAATAAAGGGGACGCGAAGAACCTCAAAAACAGACCATTAAGCTTACTATCTGTTACGTATAAGATCTTTACTAAGGCAATTGCTAAAAGAATCAGGAGAATCATATATTTCAATCAAACAAAATATCAAAAGTTTTTGGAAAGGGTACTCTACTATCAATCATATCCATACCATCAACCAGATGATAGAAAAAGGCTCGGAATATACCCAGTCCTTATACATAGCATTCATTGATTACGAAAAAACACTTGACTAGGTTGAAACCTCAGCGGTGAAATCAGGGTGTCGAAGAGATGTACGTGAAAGTACTGGAAGATGTCTGTAGTGGCTGCACAGCAGCCATGGTTCCACCTAAAGTAACAAATATCCAATAAAGAAGAGTGTTAGACAAGGAGAGACGCCTTTCCCAGTACTATTCACAGCTTGCTTAGGTGACGCATTCAGAGTCATGGAATTGGAGCAGTTAGGGATAAGAGTTGATTGAGAATACCTAAGTAGTCTGTGATTCACTGACGTTTTTGCCTTGCTAAGTACCTCAAGGAATAAACTGCAAAGAATGATTGATGATCTAGACAGGAATAGCAGAAAAGAATTCTTCAAAATCAATATGCAAAAAACTAAGGTAATATTTAAGAGCCTCGGTAAGGAACAGCAGTTCACAATAGATAGCGAAGCACTGAAAGTGGTAGGTAAATATGTGTACGTAGGGCAGGTTGTAACTTCAGATCCGGACCATGAAAGGAAAACAACTAGGAGAATAAGATTCAGATGGATCGCAGTTGACAATAATGTGCAGATTGTGACTAGTGGCTCAGTGGTGTCACTGAAGAATAAAATAGGCAACACTTGCATCTCACTTGTACTCACCTGTTTGGCTGAAATCTGGAGTCCAACGAAAAGGGTTTTACTTAAGATGAGGCCAACACAGATGGATATGGAACAATAAATAATAGGTGTAACATTAAGAGATAAAAAGCCTGCAGAGTGGTCTAGAGAAATGACTCGAGTTAATGATATTATAGTGGAAATCAAGAGGACGAAATGGGCATATGCAAGGCATGTAGTGCATAGAGACGACAACCGATGGTCTCTTAGTGTAACAAATTGAATTCCAAGGAAGAAAAGCCTAGCAGGGGGTGGAAGAAAGTTTGGTGGGTGAATGAGGTTAAGAAGTGCGCAAGGGTCAACTGAGTGCAGCTAGCACACGATCGGGTTAATTGGAGGAATATGAGACAGGCCTTCACCCTGGAGTGGGTATAGTCCTGCTGATGATGATACACAAAAATTATAAAACAAAAGCACTCATCCAAAGCCTTTATTATCGCCATTTGCAACGGTCAACAAGACTGCCTATCTACAGGGTAACATGCGTAGCTATGACCTGTTCTCTTTACCACAGATGTCAACTTCATTTGGGAAGAGAATACTTCAGAGGTTTTTCGAGAATTCATTAAAATAACTGTCCAATATTGCTTGTGAGGAAAATATTGCTACGAAGATGACGAAGCGGGCAGTGGCGCGGGGCGGAGCGCTCGCGCTAGGCCCGCTGGCCATTAAAGCATACTTCATCGTCACGTCATCACGTCGTTCTGTTTCTGCTGTGTCGCCGTGTTACATCGCTTGTCATGCCACCTCGTAACATTTAGTTGGAGGTGCGGTTCATCCCATCCTCGCTTTGCACCGTCGAAGCCAACCGTACGCCTGGTCCATCGGCCGAGGGCCCGTGGAGATCGCCGCCCAGCTCTGCCCCAGCCCTTTTTGATCACACCCGACCTTCCGCTCTCCCCAGCCCCGTCCCCAGCCCTGGCCACAACGCACGACGAACACGAAGAGCCCAAAGCCTCGCGCTCGCGCCAGGCCCGCTGGCCATTAAAGCATATTTCATAATGTCATCATGTCGTTCAGTTTCTATTGTGTCGCCGTGTTCAATCGCTTGTCGTGCCACCACGTAACAATATATTCGTCAAAAATAAATGGTGTCCACAAGCTCTTCTGATTGGTGAACAAATTTGGAAGCAATCGATGAACTTCCAGGACAGAGAGCTTGTATAAAAAAAACAAAAACAAAGTGTGCTGTGCAACAGTGTTAAAGGCAATATATTTGCCTCATAATCAGCACCTCCGAAGAAGAGTCAGCACATTACTGAAAGCGTCTATAAGGTTGTATTGACACACAGCTGCTATTGCTACTGCGCGTTTTGAAGATAAATACTAAGGTATTTTAAGCCTGAATTCAGTTTTCTCAAATATGATGAGATAATGTTTTCTTGCTGCTTTACTTGCTGTTAGCTTCAATGCGAAGGTGTTCGTCTGCATATTATTAAAAACAAACAAATAGTTTTCTATTTCAATTTGATGACCCCTAAATCTGCGAAGATATGTAAAATGAGGGGTACGGGGACGAAGCAGTCAGCACTATTTATATATATTTAGTCGATAGTCACGCCAGTATGAGCTCCAAGAGATTAGGTTACCCATTCGTGCTGGTCCTCCCTGTACAGAAAATCTCAAAGTTATCCATGCTCGATGGTCGCTGTACAGTTGGTGAGTAGCCGGTCGTAAGTGAATAGATACACTTACCGTCCACGTATTTACAGCACTGCGCTTGAGGTCCTATTAGGGATTAGTAGATTAAAAATGAAATGAATTAGTAGATGAAGATGAAATTTTAGTGGATGAAAGAATGATGAATCCTTACGCCCCCGATAGATTTGCTGCACTGACGGTGCATCCCCTGTGCCAGCGAATGACCGCAAAGTGAATCGTGGCCAGCATTCTATGTTGCATCCCTTTACCTTGTTTTTTTTTCCTCGTATACTTTCGCGAGCGCCACCATTTCGCAGAATGGGGGAAATTGTTATTTATTAATTGTTACTTCAAGGCGAATGTTCATGGCAATATCCGGATAACTAATTGAACATGTTAGGTATAAACTGGCATCTCGTCTATTCAGCTAAATGGACAACGTGAACCATATGCGGCATAATAAGATTACATGGCTACAAATGGCAAGACAATAGAGGGCAAAAAGGGTTTGAATAAAGTAAGTAAGCAAAAACCTGTGGGCCTAATTCTAATATCGTTTTGAACAGGCTGAAGATAACAGGCTCTGAGAGTTCATACTTCCTCTTTCTGAACTAGACCTTCTCTCCCAGGCGGAATAAATCATCGGCCCAATATTGGTGCTATGGTGGTAATATCCAACCTCCATATAACTAGTGCATTTCCAAAGCACTAACAATTGGGACGATTATTATTGCCATAGCAATACTGCGCCAGGTTTCGAGCCGTCGCGTTGTCCCGGCGGAGGCCACGCTTGGCCTTGAACAGCCAAGTAGGAGAAGGAGAAGCAGGAGGGGAAGGTGGGGAAGAAGAAGAAGAAGACTGGTAACTTACGCTCTCGCTTCATACTCTTAAAGAATGAGCTTAAGTGTCCCAAATAATGTAGCATCTTACACAGATACGGCGGAGAAGGGAGTAATGGTGCAGGCAAAAGAAGTTTCCGCCGTTGCTGTCGAAATTCAACAAGGGTTAACCAGAGTTAAACCACAGCTATTTTTTCGTCCTGCCTGGGTTAATACACAGCCACAGAGAACATCGCAACCTGCTTGTTTTACTAAAACATATCTAAAAGCTATCTTGACAGTTTGCTACGGAAATGTCCCTAGATGTTTTGCAAGAGCAGGACTGGCCGCTTAGGAGCGTAATCAACGTCACGCGAACCTTAGCCGTCGTGGTCCTCCTCAGCGTAGCTACGTTTGAAAAAATTCGGTGTTGTCAGCAAACCAATGAATGAATGAATGAATGAATGAATGAATGAAGTAAAAGCAGTGCTCCGGTCCCTTAGCTTCCAAGCGCTACACCTAGTCTTCTTTATTGTAATAAAAAGGCAGTGAAAGGCGCCCTAAAAAGGATGTTGATTACGAGTTAATGATTGTATGCGTGTGCGTAGGCCTAACAGAGTTCAGTTGGGAGCAAGATTGTAACATCTAATATCGGCGGCTTTTATTTTTGAAAAAACAAACGCGGTAACTAATTGGTTAGGGCGCTCAACGCCTGAAGAGAAAGACGTGAGACCAAAACCTGGTCGCCGCGGCCGCTTTTCGACGGAGGCGAAAAACAAGGCAACGGTGTACCGAGAGCTGAAAGTGTACGTCAAACAATCCAGGTGGCCAAAATTTCCTTAGCCATCCATTACGGCGTCCCGAGTCGCTCTGGGACGTTAAACACTGTACAGTAAACTTTTTCGAAGCAGAGAACAATATCTTTAAAAGCACATACACAGCGAAATTTCCTATTGACCTGGTGACAAAGCTTGGCCGTACCCTGCTAGCAGCAATGACACACACTATTGTGATTGCACTGGGGCTGAGAGAAATTCGGCCCGGCGTCGCCGACACTTTCAACATGTCGCGCATTCCGAGCACGGTTTGTCTCACGTCAGCGCCGTCAACCAGCCGCGCAGGCAGCGATGAGCGGCCGATTTCGAGGAAGCAATGACGCACGCTCGACCCAAGCGAAAAGAAGTCATCGCACTGTGCCTTCTATGAAGGTTTAATGCGCCGTTCGCCTATATTTTTTTAGCTCATTGCCTTTCATAAACTTGCGGACTTTATTTCTCGGAGTGACCGAAAGAAGAAGCGCACGGAATTACAACTCCACAGAGGCGGTCCTGGATGAGACGATCGAAGAAGGAAAACAAAACGAAAGAAGAAATTGAAAGGCCTTTCGCAGCATCCCTCCTCCACAGAAAATGAGTAAAAGAGAGAGCATTAAAAGGCCAAGAAATAAATAACAGTTATGGAGGTAGTTTTTTCACGTAAGAGCACGTGTTTATTTTCTTGTTTTGGTTGCCGAGGCTCCTTTCTTCTTTCATTCTGCTGCCACTAGTCTAGGCTGAGAGAAAAAGGCTACATCTTTGTTTTTGTTGTCGTCATGCCTTACAAAGATACCGTGTGCAGAGGTCACTGGCTACCTTCCTCCTTTCTGTCTTCTAGACCATTTTTTTTCAGCCGATATATATTGTTCCCTATTCGTAAGCGCCGCGGTGAGAGAAGACGTTGCCGAAGGCGGCCCCTTGAGTTTGCTGACGTGCTATCCGCGATGAGACGTATACTCGGGGCCCCGTTTCTTTGGATGTCCTCGCCAATTTATTGGCTGCGAAAGGGCTCGAAGCCGATCCGCACTATATTTCGCTATCGCATCGAAACAAAGCGTGTCCGATGTTTTAGCTCTTTTCTGATCATAATTCTTTTTTTCTTGTTCCTGTCTTCTGACGGCTGTTTACAGCCTTCTTCCCTCGAACCAGTTTTCAGACGTTTCTACCTTAGCTTGCCCTTATTGGATTAGAACAAGATAAGTTTTGTGGATCTCTGTACTTCGCAACGCATCATCGGGGCGCGGATCTAACGCGAGAGTCACGGCAGATTCAAAAGGAGCAAAGTTTCATCTGCAAAATGAAGACCGAGAAACAAAAGTTCGCCATGAACAAAACAGAAAGCTTGCCCGCAAACTGCTAGTTCGGAACCGTCTTCGCCAGTCTTAAAACAGCCGCATCAACTTTGTTCTCACCACGGGAAACTTTTGATTTCGAGGATCGTAAGACAGGAGCTGTGCGCGCAGTCTGCACAAAATGGCCAGACGAGCAGAGAAGGCGAGGTATATGTGGCTTTCGAATGTCTCCTGCCTTTGTTTTTTTTTCTTTTTTCCTTCTCCCCACGAGGCCTCTTTGGTTGAAATGGAAGGAAGGTTCTGCTAGCAAGCCGCCTTCACAGTATCGTTCGCGAGGCTTGTCATCCGGATTTATTTCCCATTTTGGATTTTGCAGCTGCTGTTAGGAGAGTCGAAAATAAGTCTGTGGGTATGGCAGGTTCTTCCATTTACAGCCCTATAGCCTCTCTTCCGGCGGTAACAGTAATCCCTTTCCGAGATAGGATTTTAGCTTTGAACTGAAAGAGGAAATTCGGTGTGAACCAGCTTCCTGTGGCTCACAGCTTGGTTCTGAATGGGAAACCGGAAGCCGTATTTATAGCCATAATCTCTGGAAGCTATCCTTCGATCCAGGAGAAATCGTGGCTTCTGTGTAATTGTAAACGATATATCATAATATTTTTCATTTCTTCAATACATGCATGCGGTGGGAACCTGGGAGGCAATGGTGTACGAATTTAAAATATAAATATAGGATATTCCCTTTTCCCGGTGCCATCTCTCATACCAACGATTGTTGCCAACTCACTGATCGAAAGCCCTGGTACAGCTCGAAAAAAGAAGTCAACTCAGCACTTTGGCTGCACCTTATCACATTTGCTTTCCTTAGTTTTCTTTTGAGATATCTACGAGAAGATTACTAGGACAGTACCCTTAGTGGGTATTGAACGAGTAAATTGTTTAGACTGCATGAGTAAATGTTGGAACAAAAGTGAGCAACACAAAGAAAGGAAAGGCAGAGGGGAGAAATAAACAAGTCGTACTCTTATGTACAACACCTTGACCATATTTACCCTTTTCCTTCACTGTTCCCTTCTCCAGCGTGTATAGCCGAAGCGAACAAACGAGCATTGACAATATACAAAGTCGCCGAATATGCCCTATCCAATTCACCCTGCTTTCGACTCGTCTCACAAGAATAGACTCTTTCCAAAATGCTTCGCTAGAGTCGCGATGTAGCATAGCTCAAGGTTCGTGACTCAGGAAAGTGTTTCTTGTGTCAAGGTGTTCTAAAACGTTTTTCTTTCTTTCGCTGGTGTTACTAATTATTTCTGCAGCCTCACATCACCTAAATAGATGATGGTGCTTCCCGACTGGCCTAATGATAGAGCGTATTTCTTGCTTCTATGATTTCACACAAAACGCCCACATAAAAGATATGAAAATGAGTAGCGCTTCTACAATCAATGTTCTGGGCTGTGCGTCAGGTGCTATTACATTCTCTTTTTTGATTGCCATTTGAGGGTCATCTGAAGAAACAACACCATAAATGGAGCTGCTAGATGTGTTTCTCTGTACCCTCCAGCAGAAGTAATCACCGTTTATTCAGTTTAATGCTTTCACATGCAGCTCCATTTGGTAGACCACCTTCATACAAGATGGCTGCTGAGTCCTGAAATACCAGACGATCTCCTGTGAACTTTGGCGCCGTGTTTAGCTGTCACTACTGAAAAATGTGCGAAAGTTCCCATGATTCTAAAGGATCGAAGCTTTCGAAACCCTATCAGGACATATTCCCGAGGGCACAACGTTTAAACTGCCGTGGCTAATGCAGGAAACAAAAACCGACTTCAAATGAAAAGCGTTCATGGCACTGCTGGGAATGTTTCAACGTTCTCAACACGACATACCGGATTCCAGGAACCCGGTGAAGGAATAACGCGCTCTACGTGAGAAGGAAAGTGCGTAAGCCTTCACTGGTAGAAAATAGCAGCAGAGGTGTACAGATATATGAATACATGGCCACAGAAGTCGTAAGCCGAACTATAATAAGAAGAGAAGTTGAAGAAATAAAACGAATATATACATGTAGACACACTCCGATGACCACAGAACCCTCTACTCGGCACTGCGTGAAGGAATGAGGTAAGTAAAAAAACAAAAAAGAGAGCACCGCGGACTCCCCAAGCCTCCCGGCGCTCAGGCTTTTCGAGAGCAAAGTTAGCGACCGGTAGTCGACTAGTTTCACCCTTTCCCGCAGAAGGCGGCTCTCATGGTAGTCCCAGCAGCACGGGGAGCTGAGAAATGATGCCGTGCTGATTTTCTTCGCACCTTACCGAAATGAATCGGCACTGGTAGCCGCGCCTTTCCCTTCTGCGGACACCGCCTGTTTCCTGTTCCGGCCCTCGGGACTGGAAACTAACGCCTGCTGCTGCTGCCTGTTTGTATGCGTTGAACGCCATTTTTTACGTTTCTACCTTGCTTTTCCTTCAATGGCTGCTTATTCTTAGCTTCCCAGCACTCTCTCATGCTGGACAGTGAAAAGAAGAAAACAGAGAACGGAACCTTCTGAGACCAATGTACACCAAAAAACGAAAAAGTAGTGAAAGCCAAGAAGACGCGAACCACTGCCGGCCTCAACTGTGTAGCGCTTCCAGGTGTCTCCGTATTGGATTTCCAGCAGTCCAATTCTTTCCGTTTCCTCCTACTCTTTGATCTTACTCGCACACCTTCCTTAGATTGATATGTGCCTCTCTTCTCTTTATCTCTTCATCTGTCGCGTTTGCTTGACCCCCTCGCTGTCTGGACGATGGCCGTGGCGGACAGCTTCACTTTCTGACGTGATTTCTCACGCGGAAGCTATTAGGAAGAGTAGCACTCTTTTCTGGCCCTCGATTTTCCTTCCTTTTCAGCTTTCCAGTCCTTCCATGCCGTCCTCGCACCGAAAGCACTCAAGCCAGTTGTTACGCCTTCTCGCCGTGGTGCCGACTGGCTGCGGCCTCGTGCTGGAACCGCAACCGAACGCTGGCTACTATTAGGCGCTTCCGATGCGGAGCAGAAGCGAAAAGCGGTGGTTACGCCCCTTCTGCCGGAACACGAGACGTAGTGCTTGAACTTAATCACGGGGCCACCGAGGGGTTCCCCACTCATCGGGCTCACTACGATGTCCTCTTATTGGCAAACTGGTATTCCTGCGCTAAAGGTTTTTGTGCAGGGGGTGCGATGAGCAGTCGAAAAGCTCCCAAACGCTGCTAAAAACAAGGAAGAGCCGCAACATTTGTAAGAGCATTTTAGCCGTGTTTGCCTGCTGTGGATTACAGTTATGACACAGCTGAGCTTTCAAGGAATGTTAGCCATTCGTGTATCGTTAGGCTAAATATTTGTGGTTTCCTTGTGTTGCGTACTGGGTTTCAGATCCCAATGCTCTTGACTATGTATTTCACCCAAGCATAGAAGCCACAAAAGCGTACGCCATCAACCTTAAGGCTGGAATTAAAAATTTTGGTTTCTTAATCTTTTTTGCGGCGGCAATTTTATAGTTGCAGAAAAGGCCAGTACACTTGTAAGCACAATAAGCGAAACGACGGAAGTGCATCAGCAATCTTGTACGGGCTAGTAAATTTATGGTGACAGTTTGTTT
This sequence comes from Amblyomma maculatum, assembly GCF_055883805.1. NCBI lineage: Eukaryota > Metazoa > Arthropoda > Arachnida > Ixodida > Ixodidae > Amblyomma > Amblyomma maculatum. Next base: position 140,724,521 of record NC_139345.1, read on the forward strand.
CATGCTCCTTGGACAAATTAAAAAGGAACCCGTGAACTCGCACCTACAACCAATCATAGCTATTCGTACCTATGCAAAATATTTTGCAGGGGGGCAGCTTCATGAGTCAACTCAGAAACATCATAGGGTGGAAGAGTGCAGAGGGGCTTTGGATTTGATAATGCGCCATACACTTGGCGGCAATCGCATAAAACGCCCCTTCAGCTCCTTCCGCTTCTTGTCATATCCTGCTTTCTTGGCTCCCGCGTGAACATAGCCCTCCCTAGACTATCGAGTTTGTACACTAATAAACACTGTACGGAGCAACGTTACTGATACCTTAATGATTATTAAAGGGTACGTCATGGGGTCGAAAACGTACGCATCAATCAGCTTACTATCTGTTGATTACATGGTATTTAATAAGGGAGTGGCTTGAATCAACGCAAGGGTCACGCAGATTTCGTAAAGGCTACTCTACAAAGAATCACGTCCACGATACCATCCAGGTGATCGCAAAATGTTCGTAATATAACCAAACCGTATACATACCATTCTTAGACTGCGAAAAATCATTGGACTTAGTCGTAACGACAGTATCCATGTAGCCATTGAAAAATTATTATGTAGATTAGTCATACGCAGAAGTTCTCGGAGATACATACCGACTCCACAACATTTAGTCCTCCATTGACAAATGAGTGAAATTAACTTTAAGAAAGTGGTTAGGGAAGGAGACACCATCTCTCCCATGCCATTAGACCATTGCTGAGAATTATTCAAAGACCTTGAATGGAAACACTTAGGGATAAAGGCTGACGAAAGGTACGTTAATATTCTTCTTTTTGCTAAAGGCACTGTTTTGCTAAACAACTTTGGGCACAAATTGAGAGAACATTTAATAGTCTAGATAGATACCGACTGATATTACCCACAAATTTTAAAATGCACAAGACTATAGAGTAATGCGCAAGAGCTTCGAAAAGAAAGAGCAGTTGGCCATAGGTAGCTTGGCTTTTGATGTGCTGAGATATGTGAAATTAGGACAGATAGTTGCGGCAGATCTCAACAGTAAAATAACTAAATGGAGGAGATTGGGGTGGAGCTCATTTGTGAAGTAGTCGCAGATAAAGACTAGTTGCTTAACGGTATCTCTCAAAAGAGAAGCATGTAAACGCTGTATCTTACTCGTGCTCACCTGTAGGGAAGAATCCTGATGGTACGAAAAAGGGCTTTATTAAAATTGAGCGCAATGTGTAGAGGTATCGAACTGAACATGATAGGTGTAACGTTGAGATTCAGGAAGCGCGAAGAGTGGGTCCCAGCAAAAACAAAACTCGAGTAATAGACTATTCTAGCTGAATCAAGCAGAAGAAATGGGGAGGGACAGCCCATGAATACCCAGGGAGCTGGAATAAACGATGGTCGCCAAGGACAACTAATTGGCTTCCAGATGAAGGCAAGCGTGAAAGGGGTGCACAAAGTAAAGGGGAACAAAGGTGATGAGATTAGGAATTTTTCGAAGATCAAGTGGATGCAGTTAGCTCAGGACTGGGCCAATTGGAGGAAGAAATGACAGTATGAGCTGATGGTGATGGCACGCGACAGCCCTCTTACCATTTGCAGATATATCACTATGTAGTTAGCACTATGCCCTTGATAAAACGTGATATGAGGTTGGGCGAACCAATGGTTGAATTAAGGGGGGAGAGGGGTTGATCTACTTCTCGCCCCCCATTCTAAATACGCACGTAAATACGCACGTGATTCTGTATTAAAATTAGGACGTAACTGCTATTCTTACGAGATTTAGAGGGCTGCATACGCATTCGCTTCTCAATTAGCACATTAGCACCCATGTGCTAATTGTGTTGTAGGCTAATTGCCAAGAGGGATTGGGATTGGCGACATATGTAGGTGCTTCAAGTTTTATACTATTCTTTGGAACTATAGGTATCCATGGAATGGTGCTGTCAAAGGCGCAGTCGCGCTTACTCCTCACGAGAAGCTCAAGCTTCCCTTAAATTTTAGGAGCACGGTATGTGAGCACGTAACGAACGGCGCAAGATTAATTTTCGTCTTGCTTCCCAGTTAAAATTGTTTCGAGAAATTCTCTAAACAAGCAGGCTTAAGCATCCTAAAGCACACTGTAAATTATAATTGCCACTTGTCTTAAACGTACATAAACATTTGTAGGCTTCTTCTAGCAAAGTGCCATTTTGAGGGCCTTACGTTTACTCCGAAAATCAGCCTTTCGTTATCGGCAGAGCAATGATTCGAGAAAGCTGACAAGATACCGGCTTGACTGCGAGATGCGAAAGCCCATCGTCTCCGTGGTTTCTGGCCTACGGATTCCGCTCGAGTACAGCCGTGGCGGTCTTCGAACAAGAATTTTTTGTTGTTATACCGAAACATTTAACCAGCGAAACAGTAAAGATTGGCTATGTCGATTGCACGCTTGCGTCGAAACCGTTGTAGGAGAACTGTGCCTCTAAAATGGAACAATTTCAGGCGACCTTTTTCTTGATGGCCCCAAACAAAAACACACAGAAAAAGAATCCAGCCGGCTTGAAGTTTTTTTTTTTTTTTTCAGTTTATACGCTACCTTATATTCCTCTGAAGGCGGGCCGAGCATCTCGCATCATATTGGTCACCGCGGCAGCGACGGAAGGAGATGCGCTAATCTGCGGAATTTCTATCACTTTTCAGTTTGATCAGAACAGTCTTGCCTATTAACAACCACCTTGGATAGCTAAACTGTCGCTTCCTTGCTGCTGCCGCTGCTTTTTGTAGTGTTCAGAAGTTCTTAGTATATTGCATGAAAGCCTGCTCCCAGATAAAGAAAAAAATTTTTGGCTTGCCATAGCGCTCTTCCAACCATTGTTTTTTTTTTAGTTGTACCGAATGTGAGAGTGACTATCGTGTTGAGAATTGCTCTGGAGTGACCGCAACTTCCTTCAAGACGAGAGAAGAATCGCTTCAAGAAACATGGAAATGTCCGACATGCTCATTCGCAAGGGTGAAAGGAGTTAGTGGCAAAAAATAGTGTACCGACTCTGATATTTTAGTCGCTTTCACTACCATTAATTAAAAGCTCGAGGCTTTGGGTCCACTGTACGAAAAGGTTGATGGAATGAATCCTCTAATATTATGTTGTCTTTAAAGTATGATGAAGTCCTGGAGGCACTGAAACGACAACGTGAAGATATAAAAATTTAGCTGGTTGGCATGCATGAAGTAAAAGACCACAGCAAAGATGTGGCAAACCTCTGTGAGGATTCCAATGAGCTAGAGTTGAGCAATAGGCGCCACAACATAGAGATTCATCCACTTTCTTAAAAAGATAACGAAAGCCCGCTCAGTACTGTCAATGAAATTTCCCGACAAATAAATGACCCTGGGCTTACCGCAGAATAAGTCGGGGCACTGAACCGGCTGCCCCGAAACAAGATAAAAAACCTAAAATAAACATTCGTTTCCTGCGACAAAAAAAAAAAAAAAACAGAGACCATTGGCGTTCTCAGATTAAGGCCGAGATCAGCATAAAATATTCGGTGTTTGTCACTGAAAATCTGAGAAAGATGAACAGAGGTCTGTTGTTCAAGACGAACGAGTGGACCACAGTCTGCAACTATAAGTTTGCCTGGCATCACAATGACAAGATATTGCTTCGCAAGGCAGAAGATTTCTCCGCACAGATTGTATGGAGCATAAGCGCTCTCGCCGAGCTTCAGTAGTGCCTTTTCCGCATTCACAAAACGGGTGTATAACACTGTTTATGCATTATAATTGAGCAATGTTTCAAGCCAGGTGACTTGCTTTCGTTCATCGAAGGAATATTTACATCAACCATTACTTCCTTGCACCTGTATATGAGGTCAACTCGAAATAAGAGTAATGAATTTTGTACATTTCAATAGACCTTTGTTTGATTTCACGGTCATGATTATGTCTGAAACATGGAACAGTGACACCAGTGAGGTTATTCATCTTCATGGTGACAACCCAGTAATTCTGAATCGTCAATTTAAACGCGATGGTGGTGTTTGTTTATATTTTAAGTTTGGGTATAGCTACGAAATTATGAGTGACCTATTGCTGCCTACCAATGAATATGAAGCTATTTGTATAAGGAGTGGTAAATTTTGTTTCCGTGTCATATATAGGCCACTTGAGGGTGACTTCAACAGGCTCTCTTATTTAGAATCAGTCTTTTTCCTCTGCAAATGAGTGCGACTACAAAGTGGTTCCTGGTGGTGACTTTACATCGACATTCCTTTCTACACTGCGAAACAAAGAGTTTTTAGTGATCCTTGATTCACATTCCTCTTACAAAGTTATATAACCCCCCCCCCCCCCCATGCAGTACTGCGAATAGTGCAACGGTGATTGAGCTATTTATTACAAACATTCTTGATAATAATTTATCAAGTGTTACTATAGCAGCACCAATAAGTGACCATTTTCATATATTTCTGATGATAATTTACTAAGTGGTAGTGTAACTGAAGCAATTAGTGATCATTTATCTCTAATCTCGTTGCCGATTGATAACTTATGCCTACAAAAATTACATGCAGACTTTTATTGCTCAGAATATTATAGAAAATACACTTCACCTATTTTTAAACGAAATAGCCATCACCCACTAAGATGACTTGTTTTTTTTTTTTTTTCGCACAATAAGGCATATGGCCATTTTATTGCCCTGTTTTGTTCCGAGTACACAAAAGATAAACATCTTCTATACAAAGTAGTAAAGAAATAGAAACGTGCAGGAAAACTCTGGATGACAACTACATTGCCAAAATGACAAAGAAGATAACAAGGTTGTATCACAATCTCCTTGCAAGTCATGACCCAGAAGTTCTAAAAGATTTTTAAACATGAGTTTGAAGCCCGCAAAGCGCGATTATTATGCACGTCTATTCGATGCAATTACGGATTCTATACAAGCTTGGAAGAAACATAGATTGGCGGCAGCAGTGGTCAAGACGACATACTTCTGATACATTTTCTGTACTGTCGCAGATTTCCGCTGATACACGCGATAACTTCAGCTGCAAGAGAAAACGAAGAAAAAGAGCCTGTCCTCGTGCCACGCCCAAACTTCTCGTCATCGGAACCAGGGATCGGTGATCCGTTTGGCGGCGGTACCATCGACTGAGCGAGAATAAAAAGCGGCCACCGTGGCATCTAGGATCACATTGGCAGCAGCAGTGGTCACGACGACATACTTCTGATATATTTTCTGTACTGTCGCAGGTTGGTTCTCCCCCTTTTTTACGCCTAACCTTAGTCAATTGTGTGACCGCTGCTGCTGCCAAGCGCGTTCAAATGCCTGATAATGTTAAATGTCTGGAATGCCAGTCAGTGTTGGAAGATCGAAATGGCGTTTCCTGCAGCGTAGTCCTCAATGTATTCCACGTAGGATAATGTGCAGACGTATCTGAAGCGACACTGAATTAAACAAAAAGAATATCGAGAAACTTGGAGTGTCCTAAATGCAGAGGACTGAAAGCCAATACGCAACCGCTTGAGAGCGCAGATTCAGAACCAAACCTACAGAGCATGTGAAATATGCTGCTAGCCTTGAACAAAAAGCTGAAAGTGTTAATGCCACAGAAACAAACTGTCGATGATGTGGAAAAAGGTGTTCAATTCATGCCTGATAATTTGACTGGTTTGCTTGAACATGTACAAACAAATGAGCATGTGATAAAAGAAATCAGGAAAAGAATTGGAAGGCTAGAGGAAACTGAATCACTCCTAACTCAGCTTAATTAATGACTTGGAATGGCGGAATAGGCGTGCCAACCAGCAGTTTCATGGAATTCCCCAAACTGAGAAACAGGATCTTCTAGAAAAAATTATTGCCATTGCTGTTAACACTCAGCTCTCGCAACTATCCACTATACATCGTATGCCTTCAAAACAAGATACGATTCCTGCTATTATCTACCGATTCGCAAAGCACAAAACCCAAGATCTGGGGTGGGAAAACAGGAAAAAAATAGAAGATAGTACAGTGAACGTGCTTGAAAACTTGACGAAAAGGAACCGCGAACTACTAAAGCACGCAAAGGAATGGTAAAAACATGACTTCAGATATGTCTGGCACCAAAATGGCAAAGTACTGGTGAGGAAATCTGACGGCTTGTCAGCGATAGTCATCTGAAAGGAAAGTAAAGTTGATGAACTACTTAGGGGTCAGGGCCAGGAGGAGTAACGCACTTTGCCCACGCTAAATGTACCGCCTCCTTCCCTTTTCAGCCAAATGAAGCCTCAATTCTTCATGCTACCTACTGTAAACCCTGCGTCTGCTCAGAAAAAGAAAAGCATGTTCTTTTCTCACGTTAATGCACAATCATCGCGTAACAAAGGTGACGAGTTTGAATCTTTCCTTCTTGCACTTAATTTTCGTTTCGATATAGCGATGGTGACTGAAACATGGTATCAAAGCAGTGACCAAAACTTAGAATTGCCACTATAACACGTATGTGCCAAATCGCTTGATAAACGAGGTAGGGGCGTTATGATAGCGATAGACAGAAATATCAAATGCAGCGTTCTTGCGATTTCACTGCAACTCATGTCTACGAAATACTCTTTGCAAAGTGGTAAAAACGTCTTTTTGTATTGTATCGCCATCCAAAAAGCAACTTCTTGAATTTTGCCTGCTTCCTTCACGAATAGCTCCAATGAATTACAGAGAACAATCTTAATGCTTTCTTAGAGGGCGATATAAACGTAGATTTTATTTCACATTCAGCTTATAAACTAGAGGTAGAGTCAATACTGCAGTGCCACGGCTTTATTAACGTCATAAACGTCCCCACTCAGCAAAACCTTTTGTTACGACAAAATTCTGTGCGGTTTTTGACTGGAAACCTGTTGTGACAACAGACCGTTTTGTGGTAACATCAGAAATTTCTGTAGTTACAACAAAAACCTGCTACAGACAACAGGCAACCGAATTATAATACAGAAAAACTACCGAACTACAGAAACGTACTACAGAATTACAAAATAATCTGACGTTTACGACAGAACTACAGCATATTTTGTCACATTTTTGACATGGTTCTGTTGTTTCGACTGTTTTTCGACTGGGTTTCGACGCCATTACAAGTAGCGACAGCAAACGCTGTCTTTTTTACTAACTCCTCAGCTGATGGTCTAAGTTCTGGAGTAGTAAATGTCTACATAAGTGAGCATCTTCCAATATATATTCTTACTGACAGTGTCTTCTGTCCTGAAAATCAATCGTATGTTCCCATCTACTATCTTTCGACGTATTAATCATGACACAATGGATTACTTTAGGGCAGCGTTATCAAATGTTAACTGGACTATTGCGCGAAATAAAGAGGACCGGACCCAGAAGAGGCTTACAATACGTTTATTGCCAAATGTGAATATATTTATGAACAATGCTTTCCTCTTGCAACATATAAAGACCCCCGCAGGGCTCGCAAACCATGGATAACCGCTGAATGCCTCAAAATGATAAAACAAAAACAGACCTGTACAATCGCTTTATCCTAACCAGGTGATCGAATCATCTTGCACAATTCAAAGCATAACGGAACAAAGTGACGTCTTTTCTTCGTCAGGTGAAAGAAGAACACATAGAAAAACTATTCAACCAAGATTTATTAAAAAGGAGTGAACTTGTGTGGCAAAACATAAACCGAATTTTAAATCGAGTTACAACTGCTACTAGTGCACTTGAAATCTTGTTGAGCAATGAAAGAGTGGGTGGGAAACAACTAACCGATAAGTTCAATATTTACTTTGTGTCTCAGGCAGTTTTCGAGAATAACAGTTCTAATAACGTGAAGTGCCTTGGCTCGTGCGTTGTTTCCAGTGCATTCTTGTCTCGAACCATGCTAACGAAATTAGGAATTGTATCCTCGCTTTATGAAACAGCAAGTCGCCTGATATCGACGACCTCAAAACTTTACTTTAGGGCACTGGACACATGTAATCAGTCCAGTGTTGGAATATATTTTTAACTGATATATTGAACGTGCAATATTCCCTAAGAGAATGCAGTTTGCCAAAGTCACAGTCATTCACAAAGGTAGAGACCAGAATATTCTGTCAAATTGCAGTCCCATATCAATTTTACCTGTTTTCCCAAAGTGTTTTAAAAAGATCTTGTTCACAGAGATATTACGTTTTTGTGAGAAATACAACATAATAACGCCCAGTGAGCAAAGCTTTAGAAAGAATTTTCCAACAGAAACTGCATTGCTAACACAAAAAGAGCTGATTGTTAAAGTCTTTTGAGCACACACTTCTAAGCCTTGGCATATTCGTTGATTTTTCAAAAGCATTCGATCGCATCAATCACGAAATAATGTTGGTTAAACTAGAACACTACGGCTTCCGCGGACAGTTTCTTCTTATGTTACAATCCTATTTAAGTTCTTGGTCGCAACAAGTGAAAATAAACAATGACTTATAAGATGTCAAGCACGTGATTTCTCGTGTTCCGCAAGGTAGTATCTTGGGACCGTTGCTGTTTCTTCTTTAAGTCAATGACGTTGTCCGAATCAGTAATCTACCAAGGATTTGTCATTCATGCTCACGACACCAATTTATTTTTCAGAGCTGCCCAATTGGTAGATCTTGAGAAACAAGCATCAAAATGCCTACAGTCGCTTCTAGAATTGTCTCAAAATATTCTTTTAAACATAAACACTGCGAAAACGAAAGCTGTGCTGCTCAGGCCTCGAAACAGGTTGAAAACATGCCACATGTTTAAAAGTCGGTGCGTCACGCATCCACACGGTCTCGGGTAAAAAGCTTGGGCGTTATTTTCAACTAGAAGATAAGTTGGAATGATCATGTTGATATGGTGATGAATAAGCTGTCAAAAGTTGTCGGTATCTCGTGTCGATTGAAATATTTTGTGCCGATGCGTACTAATAAAATATTATAGAATGCTTTGCTTTCTTTTGTTTTTAAGTATTGCTTTTCTTTTTGTGGGGGGCGGGGGGGGAACAGCGACTGTTACTAATATTAACCGCTTATACCTCCTTCAAAGGGAAACCGTTCGAAATGTTATGAATGCTCCCCGACTTGGACACACTGAACCAATTTTCAATGAACTTCGAATTATCCGCTTGCCACAATTACACCAAACTTTTCTCTTGAGGCGGTATGAAATCGGTGTTCGCAATAACAACTGCCTGGTGATAAAGCTGTCAGGATTGCAACGCAAAGAGTCAATATCCACTACACGAACGACACCCAAATGGCTTGTGCCTGAGATCCGAACAATTATGGTTACCGAATGCTGAGCTACACTCTCCCACATCACCTAAATAAAACGTCTAAACAAATGTATCGATAATAAAAAAATCGATTGTTTTATGTTTGTTCTTGTTTTTAAAAGGGATATTATGCTATGTACCACTGCAATGCCTCTGTAGGTTGTGTCGGCCTCGTGAAGCCTTTCCCCTGGCTTTTTGCCGGCGCACCCAACATCCTCAAGATGTTAAATAAACATTATTCTTATTCTTATTACCAGTTCTGCCTTCCGAGTATCAGACAGGAATCTCGCAAATAAAAATAGATGGTAGCAGTACCAGCGAAAATCTCTTGCAGAAAAATTCAATGATTACTTTCTTTCATTAGTCACGAGCCCTTATAATTCTGACGCCTGTGGTATTTATGTGCCCCGGTAAAACAATACTTCTTTTTGAAACCTACTGACGTGTGTGAAATCCTCAATTTATTCGCTGCTTTAGAAAAGCAAATTCGAGGATATAGACGGAATAAAAATGCAGCAAGTAAGCTTTGTGATTGATTTGATTGCCCCATGCCTAACCCCTATTTACACAAAGTTTTGTATACCGGTTTATTTCCTTAGCAACTAAGGAATGCTAAAGTAACAGTAGTGTACAAAAGCGGAGAAAAAGATGACTTAAAAAGTATAGGCTTATCTCAATATTACGAACGTTTTCAAAACCTCTCGAGAAAACAATATAAGATTCAATAGTTTCTTTGACGCTAATTTGGTTATTGTACCAGTGCAGTATGGCTTCCAGACTGGTAAAACTACTGAGGCAGCTCTGCTTTATCAAAAAGAACTAATTTTAGGTAATACTGACAGAAGACAAATAACGCTAGGGCTGTTTGTGAATTTTTCCAAGGCATATGACAGAATCAATCGTATTATTTTACTCGAGAAAGAGTCCTGCTATGGTGTTCATGGTACCTCTTTTAATCTTGTTAAAAGCTGTTTGAGAAATCGATATTAAGCAATATGCTTTGGAAATGAAAGGTCATCATTACACTAAAATAAGCATGGCGCACCTCAGGGCAGTATTCTAGGCTCACTGTTTTCACATGCTTAGGTTAATGACCTTGTATCTCTAGATAACACCGTAAATTGCATTATATATGCCGATGACAATATTAATTTTTACAAGATGCAATGGAAATGATCTTTTTAAAGTGGCAAACATATTCTTAGACAAACTGTATAAATTGTGAAGTGCAAATAGTGTAAAAATAAACGTTTCTGAATCAAAAGCGGTTCTCTTTCAAACTAAACATACTAACATTCCCATTAATCAACTGAAGTGCAATAATTCTGAAATCAAATTTCATTCCTCAGAAAAAACATTGGGTGTCGTTCTCATAAAAAATGTGCTATAGGATTTTCACGCAGTAGAACAACTAAACTATGCTAATCGTTAAGTGAGCAACGGCAGGACTTTTTACCCATCCCCCAAAAGCTAATGCTCTATAACAGGATTTTTGCGTGTCACCTTCAATATATTCATTTGGTTTCGGGTAATGGTACCACAAAATCCATGAATAGGTTAGTTGTTTTACAAATAAAAATGCAGTCCGAGTAATTGCAAACGCTCAATACAATGGCCACACTTCTAATCTATTCCGTAAATATAGGATTGCTAAACTTTCTATGCTATCTGGGCATCAGTTGTTAGCATGCCTTAAATCAGAAATCTGTAAAACAAGAACAACATTATGGGCTGCTGTTACCTTAGAAATTACCGTGTCATCTCGTCTCACCCACACATTATGAAGATTGACACATTCCACGACCACCTACGAACTATGACCTCCAGATGCTTTAAAACAGCTTGCCAAATATACTGAACAAATATAAGCTAACAAACGAGCTGCTGAGTATTCTAACAAAGTAAAAAATATTTGAAATCGCTATTACTACACAATCGACTGTATTTGAACGAATGCACAATTTTCTTCCTTTTTTGCACTTTTGTATGTATATTTTTTCCCAACATGAAATAATTGCTACTTGTTGTTCTTTCTATTGCAGTGTTACGGTAAAAATAAGAAAGGGGGTGTTTATTTACAGTGCTGAGGCCGCGGGACAAGGTGAAGCCTACTAGCCCCCAGAAATCAACGCTTCTTTCTCTTCTACCACACCATCGCAATCCTTCATCGTCGTCAGCAGCGTGACATTTCCCCCCTACTCAGCCATAGCCCTCTGGGCGTGTTCGTCAGCCGTGCGAGGCTGACACGGCTTCAAGCGGGCAACATGACATAGTTCAGTTTTGGCAGACCAACGACCCGATGCGGTCAGCGGGCTATTGCATAAGTTAACTCACTGATGCGTTTTACAACCACATATGAGCCGTCATAGTGGGCCAAAAGTTTTTAATGTAGGCCGCGGCGTCGAATTGCACGCCAGAGCCAGACTAAACCGCCGATAGAATACGTGACACGCCGGTGACTGGCATCGTATCGTACTTTAGAAAGTTCTTGTGAAGCACCAGACCGTAATCGGGTGAATCGCCGAGCTTCTTCGGCGAGACAGAAGGTCTTAGCCAGGCAGGGGTCTTCGCGGCGTTAGAAGGGCAGGATAGTATCCAGGGAGTAGCGTGGCCGTCTGGCATACAGCAGGAAGAATGGACTGCACCCAGTTGTCTCATGCGTGGCGGTATTAAACGCATACGTGATGAAGGGTAGTATGGCGTCCCAGTTCTTATGCCCTGCATCCACATGCATGGCTAGCATGTTGATAAGCGTTCTATTCACGCGCTCAGTCAAACAATTTGTCTGGGGCTGGTATGGCATCGAGTGTCGGGAAGTTAAGGCGCATAAACGCATGAGCTCTTCACCAAGTTCAGCAGTGAATTGTCGGTCCCGATCAGTGATGGCAATTCGTGGCGGCCCGTGTCGTAAGATGACTGAGTGCAGCAGGAAAAGTGATACCTGATGCGCCGTAGCACATGGAATAGCAGCGGTTTCGCAGTAACGGGTGAGATAGTCCACGCAGATTACAATCTCGCCATTTCCATTCAAAGACTTCAAAAACGGACCTACGAGGGCAATCCCTACTTGATCATACAGAGTTGTCGGAGTCTTCCCAGGGTGCAGCAAGCCAGATGGTGTTGGCAGTGGGACGTTTGTGGCATTTCCATTGCTTGCAATTGGCAAAGTATCATTCAATCGTCGAGCACATTCTGGGCCAATAAAATCTGAGCATGGTGGAGTGTTCGAACCGATCCCAAATGCCTTGACACGCAATACGTCCGTGCAAAGCGTCTTGGGAACTACGAGTAGGTATCGCTGGCACACAGGCGAATAACTCTTTTTCCATAGGAGGTCATCACGGAATCAAAAACGGCTTGTAGCAGCGCTGGCTTGGGCAGCAGCAAAGAGAGGCCGCGGACTGCTATCCCTTTGCTGTTCCGTTTTGATAACATTCGTATCGGGGAACGCTGGCTCGAGCTCGATATATAATTGTCGAACCCGTCGCTGTCAGATCCTGTTGTGGCCATTAATTGGCATCCTAGAAAGACATTCTGCGTCAGCATGACGCCTCCCGCTTTTGTACACCACGGCAAAATCATTTCTGTAACCGGAGGGCACAGCGTGCGAAGCGACCACATGGGTCTCGAAGGTTCCGCAGTCAACAGAGTGAATGCTTACGTTACGATAGTAACAGTTACACTAAACGACCGTCCGTACAAATATGGACGGAAACGCTGCACAGCGAAAACTACTGCCAGGCATTCCTGTTCGCTGACTGTGTATTTTCGCTCCGGCTTGCTCAGGGTACGTACAGTCGCAATCAATATGAAAGTGATCGCTTGAGCCGCAACCGAGACAAAGAGCAGCGCCACGTTACGTCATCACCTTCCGTGGCGAGGGAAGCATCTTGGTAGTCCCTCTCTCTTTTCGCTGTTCCTGTAACAGCTGACACTCCCCGCTAGCTTCAACAATTTTTCTTTTCTTCACGCGTCATCAAGCAGGGTGCACTGACACACGAAAGCATTACTTCGCTATGTTCTCAAATTTCTCGCCGCAGACAGCGTCCGCAGGCCGCGTCAGCAAAATCCCGTTCGCAACAATTGTAAGCATAAAAAAAAAAAGGTGGCGAGTTAGTCAGGGGGGCGATGCTTGTAGCCCGGTAGAGCGTAGGAGGGCAAGAAGGCAGCGCAATCATTATTTTCGCAGTACCAAAATCGGCCGCTATGCAGCTTGAAAGGCTCACCGGTCGAAGCTCCCGCCATCACCTTCATATTGATTGCGACTGTACATACTTGCGTACGCGATAACATGCTCTCGTTCATCGTGTCGTTGGACAAGGACTTCTCTGAAACCGATTCCACTAGCGTCCGTGTGAACATCTGCCACTGCAGCAGGATCGAAGTGACGTAGAATGGCTTTTGATATTAAAGGAAACTTCAGTTGACAGAATGACGCGTCGCAGTCTGGTGTCCAGTCAAAAGTATGAGGTTTTGTTGAGAAGGCATGTCTATAGGTAAGCAACGTCAGCAAAGTGATGTATTAAGCGTCTAAAATACGAACATAGCCCTAGAAAACTGCGCAATGCCTTCACTGTTTGCCGGGGTTTAAAAGACTCAACAGTGGCGTTGAGTCTTTTATCATCACCATTGTCAAGGTATCCTAGCACCAGCGCTAGGCGCTCTCCAAAGAGGCACTTTTTAGAGTTTGGAATCAGGGCGGCATTGTGCAGACAATTCAAGACGCGTACTAGACGGTCATTGTGTTCTTTGAAGGACTTCTGAAATATGACGACATCATTCAGATAGCAAAAAGAAATGTTCGATTTTAAGCCGTGCAAAATCGTGTCTACAAATCGCTCAAATGGGGCAGGCGCATTGCACAGCCCGAATGGCATAACATTAAACTCATAAAGGCCGTCTGGCGTTACAAAGGCTGTTTTTTTTCTTAACCGCAGGATTTATTAGAATTTGTCAGTAGCCGAATCTGAGATCAAGACAAGAAAAATAGGACGCACCAGAGAGGCAGTCGAGGGAATCATCTATGCGAGGGAGAGAATAGACTTTCTTTTTCGTAACAGAATTTTGACGCCTGTAATCGACGCAGAATCGCCACGAACCGTCTTGCGTGCCAGAATAACAGCGGCAGCCCAAGGGCAAGATGACTTCTGTATCACCTTCTTCCGTAGCATGTCCTCCACTTGCTCATGAAGGACTAAGCTCAGATGGGTACACGTGATATGGCTTTTGACGGATGGGACAAGCCGAACCAGTGTCGATGGTATGATGGGTCCTAGGTGCAGGGCGAGAGGTTTGGTCCATCTGTTTGAGAGAAGTCAAACATAGGCGAAAAGAGTAGAATATTTACCACAAGAGTACGGCGTTGAGGTGCAGTGAGATCGGCGCTGATCATGTGGAAGATCGAAGTAACATCAGCAGCCTGAGGTGCGGTGGCAATTGTAGCATATGTGACCAAAGCAACGGCATGGGGGCATCGGGTCCACAGGAGGCAAACTTCATTCCGGTTGGTAAAACTGCGGGCTCGGACGATGGATTGATTGTCCATAACGAGGCACTAACGTGAGGCACGGAGATCATACAATGAGGAATAACATTTTTCTTCAGGCATTCTGAGTGAACTGGGTGCACCACGGCCTGAAATGAAACCTGGTCAAGACGTGAGCGGACACGGGGACAAACATGGCACCAAAAGGTGGAAATACTGTGTCTTTGGTAATACTAAAAACTGTTTCTTTATTACCACCGCTTTCAAAAAGAGTCGGCAGATGCGAGCCGTCAAAATGAACCTCTTGACTTTGGCAGTCCAGTGTAGCGCCACAAAACTTCAAAAAGCCCATTCCTAAAATGATGTCATGCGTAGAGCGGGGTAATGTGAACTCGGCTTGAAACATTGCACCACCCACAGACACTTGCGCACTACACACCCAGAGGCCGCAACGCCTCTCCACTGACACCACAAAACATTGAAGCATGGTCATATTCAAACATCACTTTGCGTCCCAACAAATACCTAAACTGATTACTCACCGCAGACACAGTTGCACCCGTATCCACCAAAGCTAATGTACACAAACCATCAATGAACACACGAATTTTGTGCTTGAGCATATTAGTTGGAGGGATATTGGCATTGAAGGAGGGTTGAAATCGGGGTCAGTTGGTACATAGTCTTAGAGAATAATACGCAGCCAAGGGACGAGGATGAAGGAAGACGATGTACACACGGTAGCTGAAACTTACAACTATGCTTTATGAAATAATAACATTTCCCAAGAAAACTTGCAAGGCATGCGCAGCTCAACGTCCAACATAGAGCATAAAAGCGACAAAAACAGAGAACAGACAAAAAACCGCAACACTTCGGAGATAGCCAAGGCACTAGGATCTTTGAGATAAAAAACATTTCTTTCTGCATCAAAGATATGCATGCTGTGTTAATACAATTATCTCCTTGCATACTTATGTGATAAGCTTCAAGAACTTCGCGCTCTTCCTTACCCTTGCCCCTCCCAAGAATCGTGACATTTGAAAACAGCGGAGAACAACAGCAATCCCTACAGTGGCGGGACAAATTAGCTCCGCTGGGGTGTCACAAAGAGTTGTGATGCTCTCGCAACCTATCCATGGCGGAAGTAGAATGGTCAAGGTAGGAATGGTGGCGAAGGCTGGGCTGGCTCAAAAGCGGTTCAGCGGTACCGCAGCATAGCCACAGGTCGGGGGGCCAACCACTCAGATTAAGAAATTATACTACTACAATTTAAAAAGTATCAATCAGCACAAAAAGAATAGACATTTTGATAACTTCGCTTGTGAATGGGGTAAGGTAGTTTATAAATACGTTCTTAATTTTTTTTTATACATGCAACACTCTAATCGCCCCATCCCCGTGATGCTGCATCGGTCAGGAGGCGCTGCCAGAGGTAACCAAGGCAACGGAGATAACGAAGCTGACAAAGCATGAAACGGTTTTTTATCACTGTCTGCATGCTGCTCGTCTGCTGTGGTGCGTGCCTTGGTGCGCCCGGGAAAGCGCAATTTAGTTCGCAAGTCTGGAAATATCCCTTTTGCGAAGATTTCAACGTCCTTGCTGGTCGCTGCTCTGTCGTCGTTTGGTGAGATTTAATATCCCCCTGCAGCCGTGTTTTTTTTCGTTTCGTCCCCTTCGTCGTGCGGACAGTGCTAAGTCTTTTTGCAGCAGTGTATTGCGCTTAGCGTTTTATCGCAAGATGAGCCCGCACAAAGTGAGGAAGCGATGCTCTGTGGCACGTTGCGACGGTGTGGACTCAACCGTCGGTGTCTTACCGCTTCCTTGCTGACTTTCACCGGTGAGCAGATCTGGAGGTTGCAGACAGACTCAATGTATGCTCTAATGGTCCTGTAGTAAGCACGTTTGTTGATGCTAAAGCTGTCTGGACTTGTGCAACCTTGAAATTGCCTTGAAAACTACTGTGTACTTTCCGCCGAAGAATTTAAATGTGAAGAGTGATCCCAGTGATCTATGCTTATAAACATGGGCGTAAACAACAGAAACTCGAGTTCTTTTAGATGGCAAAGATTGGCGCGCCCTGAAAGGCAACAACCTTCAAAAGATGCAGGCTTGTCAATGCAATGCGGCGTTTTTTTGTTTAACTTGTTTATAATTCGCGCCAAAGTGAGCGTATGCGTGACGTCATTTGACGTCATGGCCCCCCAATTTTTATTGGTCGCTGGACCCCATGAGCCGCCATGTTTGGTACGTATAGGCGTCTATGGAGCCTTCGCTACCATAGTACATATACCTTGGCCTATCAATAATACACCGGCCAGTTTGGTTGATGTAAACTTTTTCCCTTGTTAGAGGGATGTTATAAATAACATGTGTGGCACAAGGAATATAACAATCATCATGTCGCGTTGAGCACTTAGGAGCGCTAGATCAGCCATGAGCAACACAAGAACAAAGACTTGATAGCTTGCAAAGAGTAGAGAAAACGACCTTAACGCCTTGCCTCGCAGTAACATTTTTGATATAATGGGAAATCCCATGCACATATGGCATCACCTCAAGTTTCCTCCATTCAGCTTTAGTAAGCTTTGGTATTTTTTCATGGCCCTTCTTAACCCTTTGTAGCAACGATTCTGCCACAGCATACAGAAGTGCATTTGGGAATCCTGCGGCCAGCAGCCGGCCAACATGGTTGTCAAAGCTGTTTTTTATTTGGTGGTGGCAACCTTTCTCCAGAGCACTGCGAAAGCAATTCATAACAATGCCTCTCTTAACGATTTTACAGGGAGCGGAGGAGTACGGTAACAACGCTTTCTTGCTTCTTGGTAAAAACCGCCAGCAGACGTTTTTATCTTAAAGACCCTAGTGCTTTGACTATCTCCAAAGCGTTGTTGATTTTTGTCCGTTTTTTTTTTGTTTTTGTCGCTTTTGTGCTGTGTATTGGACGTCGAGCGGCGCATGGTTTCTTGGAAAATATTATTTCAATAAAGCACAGTTGTTAGTTCCAGCTTCCGTGTGTACATCACCTTTCCTCGTCCTCTCCATTGGCTGGTTATTATTCTCTAAGGATATTGGCACAGAGCACATTTCCAGCGGCCTCACCCCCATTGGTCGCTCTGGTTAGTTTTCCTGCCGAGGCGACATGGAATGCCACCGCGGTGATGGAAAACGACGCGCACGGAAGGCGGGTGGAGGAGTAACAATTCTATCAGATGCAGGAGAGTGGTCGCGGAGATTCTGGTTATAGATGTCGCGGTAATACCCGCGTGCAGTAATTTATTGATGAAAAACGGGGCTGTATTGCCAATTGTTGGGTGCTCTTTGAGGCGCCGGGCGGCTATTGCGGGCCGGGAACCTACTGCGGTAGTACCTGGCGATGTGACCTTCGACGGCGCAGCGATACCATATCGATGGGGAAGGTAGAAAAATGGTGGAAAGGTAGAAAAATGGTGTTGTGGATAAGAGCCAGGAAAAGCAGGGCGCATCGTAGGTCTGGCTGAATGCTCATACTGCTCAGGAATCCCGGCAGATCGAATTGAAGATCTAGGTGCAACTGAGGCGACGTCATACATTGGGGCATCAAGCAACGACGCATTCTGGCTGGCAAAATGCATAGGCGAGTATTCAATAGAAGCTGCAACTACAGGAGCTTGGCAGAAAGGCTGCACTGCAATCGCTTGTGGTGGTGAAGCCGGCCGGCTAGATACCCTCTGGATAGAGACTTCAGCAGATTCATGCAGGGGAAGTGGGTTGAGCCGTAAACGTTCTTCCTGCACGATTTGCCGGATAGTCGACGGAAGATCTAGTTGGGCATGGTCGTCAAGGCTGGCCACGGTAGGCGCATTGGCCAGCCGCCTAAATTTCGGCGCAATACGAGTATTTTCAGAGCTTGACATCGGAGACAGTATCAAGGGTGTCTTTGGCGATTAAAAAGTTGTACACGTCAGCCGCGATGCACTTAAAAATTTGGCCTACTCTGTCTTCCTCGGGCATGTTAGAATTGACACATTGGCATAATATGAGGATCTGTTCTGTATATGTGGTACAAGTTTTACCGGGCAATGAAGCTCTTTCAGCAAGCGTCTGCTCAGCGCGCTTTTTGCTTGGAACAGAGTTGCCGAAAGGCTGATTTATCTCTGTGGCAATTAGTTCCCAAGTCATCAAGTTGTGATCATCTTGTTGTGGCACCACAGGGATGAGGACAGATATGGAGAAAAGCAGACCAAGTGTCCTCGTCCCTGTGGTGCCACAACTAGATGAATACTTACCAAATTGCCCAATTTCTACTCTCGATCAAGTTGTGCTCATTATTCTCAAACCAGGTCATCGCCGTGTGAGTTAGAAAGAAAACGACATTGTTAGCATGGTGACAGGGTCCCATCGGTTGTACGGACTAACTCGTTGATAAGAAAGTAGCCCCTTCTCAACATCCTCACCTTCTCCTGCAAACGGTCGTGGTTCCCTGTAAGGCTGGGACGAAATAGAGCTGGAGGGCGCAGACCTGTCGCCAGCCTGGCTTGCAGCGTCGCGGCTTGCAAGACTAGAGTCGGTGTGGTCCATGATGGTCGGGAGTGGTGGTAGTCGAGCAAGGGGCGACTACGTCGATACTCCAGTTAGTCTTGCTGCGCCGTAGGTAGGGATCGAACGAAGCACCTTCCGCAAAGTTGGCACGGCAAAAACAAAACTGGGGTGTTTATTTGCAGTGCTGAGGCCGCGGGACAAGGTGAGGGCTACTAGCCTCCAGAAACTAACGCTTCTTTTTCTTCTTCTGCCACACCATCACAATCCTTCATCGTCGTCAGTAGCGTGACAATATATCTGTATCTAGCTTCCCCACTTTCGCGACTGCTGCCCTTGATGCAGCTTTTAACCCGTTACCCTATCCACACCTCGTATATGACCTGTACTTATTGTGGGAAATAAACTGAACCTGGAAATGTAACATACGCTTGTGATGCGTATGCAGATTTTGTGGCCTTCAAGAAGTATAGAGAAGTGCATTATGTATGATTGAAAGCTCCTAATATATAATAAAGAATAGAGATAAGACAGGACAGCAGCGCCTTAGGTATTAGGGTGCACGTCATTTATTTCTCATTCTCCTCCGTCTGCCTTATCCGCTCCAAGCGCATAAGCGTGAAACAGAGAAATAAAGCAAGCGGAGAGGGTGGGCGCTATAACAAAAACTTTTGTTCAGCGATTCCGGTTTTCGTCGCGCAAACTGACACCAGTGCCGCAAGCGTGCATCCAGTGTTGCCATATACTTCACCTCATCTTGCCTTAGAGTTAGGCTTTAGCGTTAAGCAGCATGTGGCCGTGCGAGATTGAGGCACAAAAAAACAAACACAAAGTCCTGGCTGCATAGAAGAGTCTGCAGCATAGTGAGCCGGTGGACAACCAAAAATTTGTCGAGAACTCTCGGCGGTACCGCTTTGATTCCATGCATATTTGTTCTCACGCCAGGCACTCCAGCGCGAAGCAATTCATAGCTACCTTTAGGTTTTTTTACATTATTCTTTGCTAGTACTATTTTTTTTTGGATTAAGAAGACGGAAAAGGTGGCAGGACTCCAGATATCTGCTCAGCGCTTTCAAAAATACAAGCAAGCAAAAAAGGCAATTCCCGAGGCGCATGCAGGCGCTGGCCGTCTTTCTGGTTTCGCCTGGTTTATACCTTCATTCATTTTTTTCTTGCACGTCGCAAGTTCCGCAGCCCTCGTGCGAATCCTCGCGAAGATGGTTGCTGAATACAAATGAGCTCATTACCATGCAGTCGTTATTTTAGTGCGCAGTTTCGTTATCTCTGTCCGTAACAAACGTAAGCATGCGACAACAAAGCAGGAAACAAACACAAAGGATGGCTGTTCCGAAGAAGAAAACAAAGCACGTACACTCCGCGACATGTGCTGCCCGAGTTCCTTCTCGCTAAACCTCATTCCCGCCGCAGCTCAAAGCAGACCTCGATTCCCCTTTCCCCGAAACTTCTACTCTTCCGTGGCCATCGTTTCCTGACGGCTTCTATGTGCCTTCTGTTTCCTTAATGAATGGTGTATTTTTGCTGCCTGCCAACTGTAGGCAAAGAATGCACAAGAGCAAGAATATCTATCCCATCTGTTTTTTTTTTTTCATTTTCAATTGCGTCTTTGCAATACGACCGTTAGCTTCTCGGTTCCTGGTACTTGCGTTGGCTTTACATAATGAAGCTCAGGCCTCCTTGCCAATCTGTAGAGCAAGACTGAAGATGTTGAGTCTCTTCTTTCCAACTGTACTACGGATTAAGATTCTTTCTACAGGCCATTTGAAGCTAAACGAGGCTTGGAATAGTGTTTTGCATTTCTTTTGAGTTCGATCATGGGAATAAAAAACCAAGCATAAAATAGTGTCTTGCTCTACCTTTCACTTCGTGTCCTTAGAGTGATTTTCTTCAGAAATCAAAATGACCTGTCATTCTTTTTGCTCGCTCACTTTCTTATAACGCCGTAATTACGCACCAGTAACATCGTACAACTCGCGCTGTTCTCTAGGAAATGGCGCATTACTTCGTTTAAATGTAGTCTTACTGCTGGATTGTAATTTCCTGGAGAAGTCTTGCAAATGGCCTACCTTTTCCCGCTGATCACTTCACTTCGGCTTAATATTTGTACGAGAGCACCTGTGTATTAGAGCGCACGTTTGGTTA
Organism: Amblyomma maculatum; assembly: GCF_055883805.1. Taxonomy (NCBI): domain Eukaryota; kingdom Metazoa; phylum Arthropoda; class Arachnida; order Ixodida; family Ixodidae; genus Amblyomma; species Amblyomma maculatum. The sequence continues at coordinate 140,745,947 of NC_139345.1, forward strand.
ATAGTCTTTGCTTCCTCTTTTAGAACCTTCGGAAAACGAACATGACCACAAACTATCTTATATAGGTGTGTTGGTGCTGTGGTGTGCCTTGTCTGTAAAAAAGGATGCTTTGTCATTACCCTTCCTTCACGCTATCTTTATCCAACGATCAAAATAGAAGCCTATGCGCAATACTAGTTATCTTGATGTTGTACATAAGTGGTCATGAGCGAAGGGCTTAAAATGAAGGTAATGGTTTAAACGTGGCTCAAGCTGCATGTTTCTCGGAAAATTCTTTTTGGGTAATATGTATGAACTATTAGTGGCCCCTTGTCAGACATTGCTTGAGAAGTCAGAATGAGAACAGTTTGGGTAATCAGGCGAAAAGGTTTCCCAGGCTTTCTGGAGGGTGGAGGAAGGCCAAGAGACTTTTTGTCTATCAACAAACTTCTACCAGAAAAAACTGGGGGGGGGGGGGGGGGGCGGGGACACTTTCATAGACAATATTAGTCGCACATCATGCTGCTGTGTAATACGTCGGACAAAATGCATCCTCTTCCTCACGTACCATTCCTGCAACAGAACCGTGTACATCAAATTCCCTACTTGTCTATTCTCATGATCACCCGCCCTTTGTTTTCTTTTCCGCGTGTAGGCTAGCGGTTTGAGCGTCGCCAGATGGCTATTTCTCCTTTTTCGTTTTTTCTGTTTCTCTCGTTTCTTCGATCTCCAGCAGCACACCTCAAGGAAGACTCTCTTCCTGTAAGGCGCAGTTTTTACGTCGGAAGGATCGTGGAGCCGGCTCAGACGGAGAAGTCAGAGGCCAGTACTCGCTGCCGCACGCACGCAGGACCTAACTCAAGATGGAGGGACACATTTGTCATCCCAGTATGTAGTAATAGCTTTTAAAGCAAAATTTTTAAGAGATTCGTTGAGCCAAGGTCACCGGAGTAGTAAATTTGACCTCAGATATGCGAGGAGCCGGCGCCGTCTACTTCTTCTTTTACGCACGTACGACGCGTGGAGCAGGCGGAACATGCTTCTCCTGCTGCTGCTTCGCTTCATCTTCTTCGCCTGTCTGCTGCTTCTCGTGTTAATCCATACACCAGGCAAACCTTGTTCGGACCGGCACACACCTTCACCTCCAAACATTTATAACACTGTCTGACACAATGCCACACAGCCTTCCAATACTCTGCCTGCCCTTTCTTTCCACTGCCACAGCTGATAATCTAGATCACCTCCTTGGACCTCCCCTTTGAACCCTAGGCACATTCGTGCTGTCTAGACCCGACTGTGGGGTCCTTAAAGTTCTCAGACAGCCATGGTGTTGTCGTGCACTTAAATGATTGGTTCGGCTTCGTTTGCTTGACGTTTGCGGACAGCCATGAATGAGGTAAGCACCAGCAAACCATGCATAAAGAATAGAGCGTAATTGAATAGCGCTTAATTGACCTTCCGCTTTTTAAACTAGGCTCAGACCTATACCAGTCTATCCTGGCTTAGTAACACGGAATAACAAAGCATGGCAAGGCTTTCGCGTATAAAACCGGGCCTGGCCAAGCTAAGCGGCATACATTTTACGTGAAGCTTATGCAACTTATTTGGTCAAAAAGCCGTCGGCGTCGTAGTAGTAGTACTTTTGTTGTCGTCAACAGCGTTTCAGAAATATTTGGGCGGAAAAATACTGAGTGCTCAACTCGGATATGACATCACAATCACATGATTTCGTGCGGAAATTTGAAAAGCCGCATTCAAAAGAAAGGTAGGAAACATGTGCGATGAAATAAATTTGTCTCAATCCAGGTTCGAACCCAGGTCCTCTGCATGCCAGAGGGGCATACAACACATAGGCCACAAATATATATTTTTTAAATATGGTATTTATTAAAACGAAAATATGTATATTTATATGAAGTATCTCAGAGAATTCACGTACCATCACAAGTGGCCCCTTAGTATTTATGGTACCAGCATTACACGGGCGGTAAGGTAGAGCACTTCACCAAGAGAGAGTGGCACTGCGATCTGTTCGAACACATCTCACCATTTAACAAAAATTTTACATAAATAAGATTTCGTTGAAGCAGCAGATTCGTAGTGCAGACGCATCATCGTAGTTTTTTATAAGCTATGTAGCCGAACTAGAAAATAGGACATACCAATAGGTATACCAACGTATTGCATTCCGGTGAGGTACTAAATAGAACGTAGAGTCAAATCAATTGTTTTTTAAACTGCGTTGTGGGACATTCAAGAACGAAAATGTGTCCTTAAAATTCAAAAGCAATGTATAATCGTTACAGGAATATCACAAAGACAGCTGTTCACAGATATCATTAAAATATCTTCTGTTGTGAAGTAAAGCATTCACAAGCAATGTTTTCATTTGCAACTACTAGAAGAAAGATTTCGTGCACGGTGAAAGTAACATTTCCCTTACCTATGTAAGGAGGTCATATGCCTTGGCAATTCAAGAGGAGAGAAAAGCATCGAAATCACTTCTTTGTACAACCGTTTTCGTAATATTGAAAATGCAACTACGTACGAAAATGGGCTGTAAGAAATTGTACAGGTAAATATATGTAATGCATAAAACGCCATACTCAATGACGAGCTGCGAAATCAGAGGACAGAATCAATGCAGGTAAAGCTTTAACTAGCAAAAAGCACAAAGTACTGGATTGGATATATCCCGAAAAACATAACGCGGGCAACAATATACATCCCAGGAAGATGGACTAAACCTAGCCCACCAGCTCCGACAGGGCGAAAAAGGTAACCATATCGTATTGGCTTCAAGAAGACCGCCAAACAAGAGCTGTAATCATTCATTCTATGAAAGCATTTAGACAAAATCCTGGAACAGTGGATAATATACAAAACAAAACATACAAAACTAAAAACAAGTTACATTGTGTTAGCTTTGCCAAATATTGTCCGACCACGTGGGACAAACGTCTGAGCATAGCGCTGTAAAGCCAATACCTGATCGTTCCGGCATGTTTCGCTGCTCCTGTGCGCGCTTAATGGCACGACGACATGCATGGGCAGTACACTCGTCCGTATCATTCCGGCATATTCTGCTAGTGTAGATCCCCACATTCCAAACCACAAAGAGCAACTATTCGAACGGTTATTTTTTTTTAATGTCGTTGAGTGTTTAATAGAGCGGGGAAATATACCCCGGTAATAACATTTAAGACTCAAAGCAGTAGGCATGGTTTATTCAGCATCTAAAGCGACTAAAATGTAAGGTCAAAAGAAACGCGTTTGCTTCGCCAAACGCATCGGCAATTGGGCCGCTTAAAAAAATGACATATAATCAGAAAACTCATACTTCCAATTCGTTAAGTATATGGCTCGTGTTATTGCTATAACGCACCAAAATTACTAATCTGGAATCTCAGGTAATTATTGGAAAGGTTCAGTCCCAGACACACGCTTCATGTTACTATTACTAATGACTGGCCAGAGGCAAGTTGGAAGAGACGTTTAGAGTATTAAAACTAAACTGAAAATCATGTGCACAGAAATGCTAAGCTGGTAGTTTATTTTATACAAGTTGTGTGCAACAAGAGGGTGTTTTTAAGGCTTCTTTATGCGCATATTTCTTTGCGCCCCGATACATTCTGGTACCCCCGTGGAATCAGCAGCTTCATCACGTATTGCCTTACGCCTCAAGTTGATTTTGGTGTAGAGAGAGTTAACTCAAATTTTGGAATCGGGTCATCAGATAAACACTATGAAGCAACGCAGAAAAAAAGAAAAATATGACGTTTTCTATATTACTCTGGAAAATGCGCATGCATACTTGACTGCATACAACACGATGAGATGCGTGTTAGCAGAGTTCGTCTTACTTCTGAATAATACGCCATCTTAAAAGGAGAAATAAATATGGCTAGCACACTGCAGCAAACTTATGCTTTGCACACATTGTTATTGTGCTTACATTTTCTCGTTGTTTGGTGCTTAATTCGTCATCGCTTATGTTTTTATTACTTAATCTGTTTGGCTCCGTCACCATTTCCCCTTACGACAGCTTGGACAAGCGAAAACATTTTGTATCATTTCCACTCGTATAATTTTAGAGGGTAGACGGATCTTTTGCTACGTCAATATTATCCTTTTTGCAATGCACTGCCGTTGTTGTCACTTGCACACAACACTCTTTCGAGAAATCAATCTGGGACAGTCATTTTTAGTATGGATGTATATTCGTTTTTGTTTGCGGGTGAGGGAAGGGGAGGGGGTAATACAAGTAATGTATCCCTACTTTCGTGGCTTCGCAGCTGCGGCGTTTCAACTGCAGTCGCATACCTTTACTTTCCATGCTATGCTAGCACTGTTTACCCCAATTTTTCATTTTATTTCTTCAAATATTCGATGAAATATAAACGTTCTTCATCCAACAAGTTCTGACTGATTCCAGCAAAATTAAATAATTCTGCTTTGCAATGTTTCCGCCGTATGTGTTTCCCATCTGTTCCTGACGTTTCGCCCAACTACCCACTTTCACCAATGAAGCAGTTCGCTAAATGCAAATTTTTTAATTCTTTTGCGGTAACCACAACATTGACTATTATACTGATGCTACAGTCAAAGTGCGCCCTGTAGCCCTGTAATGCATTGTGCATCATGCAATTGCAGCCCCCAGATATGTCGCGGTGTGTTAATAAGAGCAAAATCCGCTATCACATGGTTATCTGATACCGTTTTTCTTTTTCTTTCTATCTTAGTTTTTCGCGAAGAGAAAGAAATCAAAGCAGAATGCAGGAGTAATTTGGGGAAAAGCATTGCACATGACAGTAGGCGGTACACAAAGTCTGCAAGAAGAGACGGTATTAAGACGAAGAGAAATACTGAGTGGGCGGACAGAGGAATTCGAGAATGCATCGCTGTCCCAAGAAGAAGCAGAAAGCATTGCCTACTGCTTTATTGTCACGGCTTTCTTTTTCCGCCTCGTTTGCTTCCCGTCTGATTGGATGTACGGAGAAAGCTCAGCCACGCCACGTGCCTCATAGATGGGCGGAAAGGGGGGGGGGGGGGCGAAAATAACTTGAAAGTAGAGGCCTTGCGTATTCCAGCAATTTTCGCTTATTTGTTTATGGCAAGACGCTCCTATGTCGGCAGAATACTCTGATTGCCTGATGTCATCGAGGCTGCTATTCTGGTTTTCGTGCTTTTTCATTTCTCCTTTCATTACTTCTCACGCTGGCTGCCTTATTTTTTTGTTACATTTCTGGTTGATTTAGGCTTACATAAAAGCATGGTTATAAGCATATCTATCGTGCTTTCCTGATCGCTCTCTCCACGAACAAAGAGAAAGATATTAGCCATTCGTGCAGTAACACCAACATTGGTTGTGTTATGTAATTTTGTAACGAGCATAGTTTCGCTTTACTTGGGTTGTGTTTTTTGCGCAGTCGAGCATCATGTGCACCATCATTTGTATGTCTGTATCGCGTATATATTCGTCCTCGAAAAGTTAGCACTTGATCAAAAAAATTACATAAATTGCTCGAGCTTACAGACAGACCCGTTTTTTGTTCTGTAATGACACGAAAAGGCAGAAACATGAAAAATCCATCATCACCGGTAAGTGCTAAACGATGTCATCGCAATCTATATATATGAAACAATATCATATTGCTACAACGTAATCCCGTCCAACAAGGACTAATTGGAGACCTTTCTCTCTATTCTCTTGAAAAGCAAATGCTGGAAATCACTGCATTATTTCCCCTTTGAGTGCGTCGGAGGAATTTATTTTTTATTTACGACTGAGGGCTCAGTTAGGAATTAATTAAAAAATTCCGGATTATTTGCGAAAAGGGCAGACTAACACGGAACATCTATAGCTACTCAAGTAACAAACGCATCGAAGCTCTCTTGTCGGCGTTCCCTGTTACTAAAGGAGTTCAGCGAAGACCAGTTTAGTTTGTGTGACAGGTTAATCCCGTTAGGGCTCACATACTTTGCGGACGAACCCGTACATGGCGGCTGCGTCTCGATGGAGGCGAAACGAAGTGGCGTCCGTGTGCTGTGCGATGTTAGCGCATGTAAAGATCCCCAGGTGGTCAAAATTACTCCGTAGCCCTCCACCACGACTCCTCTTTCTCTCTTTCCACTTTCACTCCTACCTTCCTCCTTTCCCTTATGGCGCGGTTCAGTGTCCACAGAGCACGTGCGATAAATACTGCACCTTTCCCTTCCTATGAACCAATTGTTATTTTTCTTTAAAGCTAGCAACAATGGTCTTGAGCTTTTTCTGGTGCTTCGAGCCTGGACAGCTCTATGGTCTAAAAATGGCATGCATTTTATAATGCTTCATAATTGTTTAGGGATTATACCACGGAGATTTTATTCCCAAGCGTGTTGCTATGAACCATTATTTCCTTAAAAGTTAAAATATGCGGCACACGTCTCTAATACAATTAAATCCATTTCAAAAGTTGAACTATAATGGTCATTTGAACTATAATGGTAAAAGTTGAACTATAATGGTAAAAGTTGAACTATAATGGTAAAGAGTAATAATGGTCATTTTGAACATTTTGAGGCAAAACTTTTAGGCTAACCTTTTCCTGTTACCAACAGTAGTTTGGTGTCTGTGGCGCCACACCAGCATGGTGCGAGATGATGGAATCTATTTACGCTGATAGCGTTTGCCATCAAGCAGCAGCATAAATCCTCCGAGTTCGATCACATTTAATAATCTGGAAGGCTGTAATTGTATGACAGGGGAATAAAGGACGCGTGCGCCTTCCCTTTGGCCTTAGGCGTAAAGCTTTTTTCTCTCTCCCCCCGTAGCGAGGTACCACAAATCGCATGCTGTTGAATCCGTGGCGCCGCGGACGTCAGGAAAATGGAAGCACGGAAGCCATGTGTGTCGTGCTGACACGTCGACTTAAGAGCGCCCCCACGCTCACCCAGGACATGTGAACAAAGGCTGTTTCTTACACTCTCACTAATGATATTTGTCGCCCTGCTACACCCAGAACTGGCGCAGGTAAATTTGGAACGGTCATAACACGCAAAAACGTACAATATGACTTCAAGAATTCGCAAATTTCTTCGACAGGAACACCGGCCTTGCATTGGGCTTGGCAAAGCTGCCATTCGTGCGAGTGTGGTCTGTTGCCAGGACATGTTCTACTATTACCCTTCCTGCACACAATCTGAGAGCACGCATCCAAACACTGCATCAATCACGGCTCTCTGTGGCTGGTCTGGTGTATCATATAAAGGGTGCTTACAGTACGAAGCGCGGCCGGTGAGACACCTACTATGGCAGCTGTAATAGCGCTATTAAGGGCAAAGAACCAACACTCGACTCATAGATCTACATGGCAGACGACCATCAATACCTCTAAATATTATAACTCGTTTCCGCGATTCACTAACCTTTTGCGTACTGCTGCATTTCAAGCTATCGCATTTTGCATTTGCGCACGTATAAGTATTCAGAGACTGCATACAGTCAGACCCCATTTTTTAATTCCCTTCATCACAGTGGCCATCGCATTGGACCGTCTATATCCACAGGCAACACTTCTTGCACTACTCCGAAGTCTAGGCAGGAAAGTAAAGGCGACGGCTTTTGTCCCCATCCTACGCAAAACGGACCCCCTATACTCTGCCGTCTCAACAATGTTTTCTTTTTTTTTTTAACTACTAAGGTAGCTGCTCGCATTCACACGGGTTTATATGTTTTTATAATCGACAATGCAGGTCTCGACTCACACTGCATTCTTTGGCAACATACGTAGCTGATTGCCTCTTGTATGTCTGCTTATCAATCTGCAGTGAACGAAGTTTAATATATAAGCCTTACCCGGTGGCTGTAGGCGCTTTTAGGCACTATAAATGCGGCTGCTGGAGCCACGGTCGTCACTGACGCACCGGCAAAAATGTGCCTCACATGCACCATTATACACCGACAAAGATGTATGATGGTGCCAATTGTTTGAGGCCAGCTGTTGTGATGTGCGCCTTTTTTGGTATACCTGGAATATGTTCGCGCACGTTGAGTTTTTGAACCGATATAATGGCGTGTCCACAATTTGGGGGAAGGCGGGTGCATGTGTTTTGTTGGAATGACTTCCTGATGACATTCGAATAGAGTATGTCTGGGCGCGTACTATATTGTCACATAGCCGTTTAGGACCGTAACTAGAAGGTTGGTTTTTAAGAGGGGTTTAGCTAGCAGGCACAGGAGAACAGGTTCAGAGCACCGAGGGACAACAGCAAACTTCAACCTCTTCGAATTGAAAGCCATGGGGCCAGTTCTTCAAGTCCGTGCACGAGACTCGCTAGACTCATGACATGTTGCACACGCTACATTACCCCCCTCTCTAAAAAAATATAAAATTCGACTAGATGAATTTGAAAGCCCCCCCCCCCCCCTCCAGAGAGAAAAAAAATAAAGCAAGGAGCATGCAGTAGGCGGTGTCCTAAGTTTCTCGCGAAAAGTACGGCTTCATGCGCACGACGGGAACAACCTCGGGCTTCTGCTGGCGACGAGTAGTAGAAAAGCCGTCCGGAAGCACTTCGTACGTGACGTCACTCAGCTTACGAAGCACTTTTTATGGGCCAAAGTACTGCTTAAGAAGTTTCTCGGATAGTCCACGACGTCGAATCGGAGTCCAGAGCCACACTCTGTCGCCCAGTTCGAAAGTCACTACACCGTAGCGGTGATCGTAACGCTTGGCGTCTCGACCTTGCTGGTTCCGGATGCGTGCCCTCGCGAGCTGTCGCGCTTCTTCTGCGCGTTGCGTAAACTCCTCGGCGCCAACTTCAAGGACACGGCCAAAATGGGGCAACCTAGCTTCGAGCATTGTCGAAACTTTGCGGCCATACAATAGGGAGAACGGCGTCATTTGTGTTGTTTCCTGCTGCGCCGTGTTATACGCAAACGTGGTGTACGGCAGGACGTCACCCCAAGACCGATGTTCAACATCCAAGTACATGGACATCATGTCGGCGAGAGTTTTGTCCAGACGTTCTGTCAAGTCATTAGTTTGTGGATGATAGGCGGTTGACCTGCGATGGGTAGTGCCGCTCAGCTGCATGACCGATTCCAGTAGCTTGGCAAAGAAAGCAGTGCCTAGGTCCGTTATAACTGTCTGGGCGCCATGCCTCAGGACGATGCGTTCGATGAAAAATTTCGCTGCCTCGATTGCCGTACCGCGCTGGAGGGCCTTCGTTTCAGTGTAACACGTGAGGTAATCTGTAGCGACAATTATCCACCTGTTGCCCGAATCAGAATTTGGAAAAAGACCCAACAGATACATGCCAACTTGGCACTTGAACAGGATGAAGTAAACTGGCCGGTTTCACAGGTGTTGTTCTCCGTCGCTGGTAATCATGGCATTTTCGCACTAATATCGTACTGTGGCCGCAAGGTTTGGCCAGCAATAACCCTTTTTAATTCGGGCCAGAGTTCGAGCATGCCACAGGTGACCCGCGATGGGGTCGTCATGACATGCCTGCAAGATTTCTTCGCGAAAATACTCTGGTACGAGGAGAAGATAATCTCTTCTCATCGGAGTGAAATCGATCTTGTATAAAACATTGTTTCACATGCAAAACGACGAATGCGTTCTGGCGATGAGACGGGGAACTTCTCTAGTGCGCGCTTCAAGAAAATCGATAAGTGGTGCGAGAGCCGGGTCGTCATGCTGCTGCTGCGAAAAAGTGAGTGCTTCGACGGCTGCGATAAGGGGAAAGTCTGGTTCCTCGTCTTCCCGCCAGCCTCGACGGGTGAAAGGGACCAGCAGTCGGCGTCGTTGTGCTGACGTCCAGACTTGTACACAATGGTCATGTCGAACTCCTGTAGCCGTAGAATCCATCGTGCAAGGCGTCCGGAGGGATCTCGCAAGTTCGTTAACCAGCACAGAGAGTGGTGGCCGCTCACCACCCGAAAGTGCCGGCCATGAAGTTAGGGTCACAATTTCATCACCGCCCATACAATAGCCAGACATTCTTTTTCGGTGGTGGAATAGTTCGATTCGGCACGGGACAAAGTCCGGCTGGCGTATGCGATAACTCGCTCGGCATCGTCTTGCCACTGGACGAGTACAGCGCCTAGACCCACGTTGTTGGCATCTGTGTGGACCAGAGTCGCGGCCCTCGCATCGAAATGGGCAAGCACAGGTGTCTGCAAGCGGTGCCGTAACTAGTCGGATGCCGTTTGTTCCTCGTCCGTCCAGATGAAGGTGACATCATCCCGGGTACGACGTGTTAACGTAGCGGCAATGCGCGAAACTTTTTAATAAACCTGCGGTAATAGGCGCAGAGGCCCACGAAACGGCGAACTGACTTCTTGTTACATGGAGTAGGGAATTTCGTGACGGCTCATGTTTTAGTGGGATCGGGACGAGCTCCTCGATGGCTGACAGCGTGACCCAAGAACAGGAGCCCTTCATAGCCAGTGACACTTTTGGGGTTTTAACGTGATGCCGGCAGATCTGATAGCCTGTAGCACAGCGGAGAAACATTGGAGGTGTTCCTCGAACGTTGGCGAAACCACAACAACGTCGTCCAGGCAGACTAGACACATCTGCCATTTAAGACCTGATAGAACTGCGTCCATATTTCGCTGAAATATCGCTGGAGCGGAGCACAATCCGAAAGGTAGGACTTTGAATTCATAAAGTCCATCGGGCGTGACAAACGCTTTCTTCTCGCTATCACGTTCATCGACTTCGATCTGCCAGTAACCGCTCTTAAGATCAAGCGATGAAAAGTAGCGCGCGTGGCGCAGCCGGTCTAATGAGTCATCACTGCGTGGTAGCGGGTAGACGTCTTTTTTAGTGACCGGATTTCGCTCATGGTAGTCTACACAAAACCTTAAACTTCCGTATTTCTTCTTAACGAGGACTGCAGGTGAAGCCCAGGTACTCCTCAATGGCTGTATGACACCGTCATTTAACATCTCGTCTACCTGTTGAGCAATGCCTTCACGTTACCGCTGTGACATTCGGTAGGGGTTCTGTCGGACTGGCCGGGTGCGGTCGTCGGTCATTATGCAGTGTTTGATCAGGGGCGTCTGTCTAACTGCAGAGGCGGACGAGAAGCAGTCTTGAAACTGGAAGAGTAGCCCGACGAGTCTGTCCTTCTCTGTCGGTAATAGAGCGGGATTCACATCAATGTCGAACTTTGGCGTTTGGCTGGCAGACGTGTTGGTCTCAAGAGCAAAGCAGTCGTGCGCTGATTCTGCGACACCTTCGAAGTAGGCTACCGTGGTGCCTTTAGCGATGCGTTCGCGTTCCTTCCCGAAGTTTATAATTAGCACGTGCGCTAGACCATTAGTCAGATGAACTATACCGCGTGCAACACAGACTCCATGATGTAACAGAAGCTCTGTGTTCTGTTCGGCAACGTCGGCAGCACGGGACTGGTCGTCGCACCTGATTGTAACGAGAGCAGACGAACGTGGCGGCATGGATACCTCCGCGTCAACGATTCGAAAAGGTGTGTGGCGTTGTTCGGAGTCAGCAGTCATCGTTGCAGGCGTCGAAAACGTGACAGTGCGGCGAGGAACATTATTATTGCCCCCATGCTCACGTAAAAAGTCCATGCCGAGTATGGCATCCTTGCAGCAGTTCGGCAGGATAACAAAAGCGGCTACAAAGGCTGAATCGGCGATGGTTACTTGGGCAGTGCACCGTCCGATCGGAGTCATAAGGTGACCGCCAGCAGAATGAATTTGCGGCCCCAGCCATTCAGTTTTCACCTTGGAGAGCCGATCTGCGAAATTCTGGTTTATTATCGAGAAGTCATCTCTGGTGTCTAACAAAGCGGTCACTGGGTGTCCGTCGATGAGAACGGGAAGGTGGGCGCTAGCAACGCGATCGGCTTAAGGTTGAATAGGAGTTTCGGGTTCATGCGGTGGCGGCGGCGGCGGCGACATCGCAGTCACAGCATCGGGATGAGTCGTCACGAGGGGGGGGGGTCTTCGGGACTTGGATTCCGTTCGTCAGCAACCTGCCCCCCCCCCCCCCTGAGGTCGCCACCTTCAGTTTCCCCGGCGTGGGCTTGGCGATCGGCTTCTCGGCGCGTCAGTAAAAACACGGCGGCTGGGTGACGAGTAGCGCTTTGGAGAGACGACTGTATACGGTCGCTCGAAAAAGGTGCATGGGTTGCTAGGTATTCTTCGATTTCTGGAGGGTGTTCGCCGATCAGGGGACGCGGGGAATCACGAGAAAAACTCCGAACACCGAGTTCCCGGTATGGACAATGCGGTACAAGGGTACAAGTGGCCGGTTTCTCAGTAGTGGTAGCACAGAGGCCGTTGGCGAGGAGTGCGCCAAACGTCTGCCTTCTGAAACTGTGGCTGCATGACGGGGCTCTGCAGGGATGGCGGCTGGTAGGAAGGCTGGTAGAATAGTGGCTGAGGAGCGGGCGGCTGCATAACGATGGCCTGCTGGGATGGCGGCTGGTGGGAAGGTTGGTAGAACGGTTTCTGCAGAGCGGGCGCGGCTGTGATACGAAAAGAAACTGTTGCGCAACAGGCACTGCAGGCCGAAGAAGACCCGCTGCGTAGTTCAAAGAACGTGGCTTCGATAGCGACTCAGGCGGTGAAAATGTTTGACGGATTTCTTCTCGCACGGCTTCGGTGACAGCAGCGGCAGTCGTATTAGGCGATTCAAGAATAAATTTAAGGAGCTCCTCGCGAGCTACCTCGCGGATCAGCTCGCGCAGAGAGTGATGCTCGGTGGACCCATGCAATGTGGCCACACTGCTGAAGGGCTGACCACAGGCAGACTCCGTGCGCCGGCATCGTTGCTGCAGAACTCGCTCAATGAGGGTAGCTTCATTGATAATGGCTGCGACGGTTTGCGGTGGACTGCGATCCAGACCAGCGAAGAGGGGTTCCTTTACGCCCTGCATCAAGTGGCGCAACTTCGCTGGTTCTGTCATGTCGGGATCAGCCCACCGGCAAAGACGGATCACGTCCTCAGCGAACTTGGCTACGCTCTCATTAGGCAGTTGCACACGAGCTTCTAGAAGGCAGCGTGCGCGATCACGGCAGTCGCGGCTGGCAGAAGTATCTCTCAGCTGCTGGCGAAGGGAATCGCAATTTTGAAGACTGGCCTCCGTATTCTCATACCACGTTTTAGCGCAATCCTTAAGTGCAAAATACACATTGCGCAGCTTCTGAGCAGGACTCCACTGATTGAATTGCACCACTCGCTTGAACTGGTCGATCCATTCGTCGACATCTTCCCCAGTACCACCATGGAAACTGGGGGGGGGGGGGGGGGGCAAACGAGGCTGCTGAAGCAGCAAATGATGTTGGCTTGCCCGGGCCATTGCAGAAATTGCGAACCGCTGGTCGGCTGGCGCTGGTTCTGGTAGAGGAGGAAATTCCGGCGCCAGACACCGGAGGCGATGGCTGCAGCAATTAACGGTTGTAGACACCAGAGGAAATCGGTTGGGACTCGATTAGCGGCTGCGAGAGGCCCGAGACATGGAGTTCAAGGCTTCACCTCCACCAGTGTTTACGTAGCCGTTTAGGCCCGTAACCAGAAGGTTGGTTTTTAGGAGGGTTTATCTAGCAGGCACAGGATAGCAGATCCTGAGCACCGAGAGAAAGCAGCAAACTTCAGCATCGTCGAATTGAAAGCCACGAGGCCACTCTTCAAATTCGTGTACGAGATTCACGATGAGCCGCCGCCTAGCGGCTGCTGTTGCACACGCTACAATATATTGGCCAGGTGTTGGAGATAGTGACGCCTCGTTAGATGCCTCTAGTGCAACCGTGTAGCTACTGCTGGAAATAAATGCGGGCTGGACAGGAACGAGCCTCATAAAGCGTGCTTCAGGTCGTAACCTTGCATGATTTCCAAGCACACTCTTAAAGTACGCGCCTGGGGGCTTTTAAGTATTCACAGAACATTTAGTGTTATCTCCGAAACAACCAGATAACCAACCACCATCACCTAGTAGAGGTGAAGTGAGGATGACTAAGACGAACCCCAAGGATTTACACGCATTAAACCTTATGATGCTTGTAAAGCCAAGAAGCCGGATCGTCTCCAGTGCCCTTATAAGGATTGCTATCCAAGGGCTTTCTTTTGTAATGTAAGGGTATCTCCTCACAATGAGAAACACCCAAGTGCCATGCAGGGAGCTTCGCCTCCTCGATTTGTATGATTAGCAATTAAAGTTTATTTCACTACCATAGAAGCCCTCCCCCAAATTTTGCTTCTCTGGAAGCAAGGACATGTCCTCCCTCTGGCCTCCATACTTTCACTTAAGTAAACATCGAAGGCTGCTAGCCAGCATAATATAAGTGATCAAAAAAGAGCTCGCCATCCCACAAAGAGGGGTTCACAAAGAGCAATAATGCTTCACTGCTTCTTTACATAGGATCTTACAATAATGTAGCATCTGTAGGATTCTGACGGCCTCATGTACATACCGCGTAAACGCTTATTGACCGTCTATGAAATATTCAGCATTCAACTTTTTACAAACGCGGGAGTGCCGGATTTAAATACAGGTGGTAGCGACGACTTTTCCGGGGCCCAAGTGGACTGTAGATGTAGCTCCACCCTCTCATGTAACTCAGTGTCCGGTTCGAATTTAACGTCATTGCATCCGGAACACACTGCAAGCGCTCAATACGTTAAATTCTGGTAAAAACAGCAGCGTCTAATTTCTAAAAATTACCAATGCCGTTATTTCCCTCCTTTTTACATTGCTATTCTATTTGGAAAAACCTCTATCTGACAATCATCTTCCAGTAATCGCCATGATAGGCAACAGTCCTCGATTCTTGGAAACTTGCAAAAATTATATTTTTTAAATATGGAAACTTTCTGATAATATACAACTATCGCCCAATTTGCTTAACTTCGCAGTCATGTAAATTGCCAGACTGTAGAATTTACTAGCAGATTGCAGATCTTCTTGTTTCTAACAACATTTTGTATAAAAAATCTGCCGACGCCTACTGCACTTCCTGATGCAAAATTTAAGTGCAGCTCATCAGCCTTTACAGATTTACGATAGACTGAGGCAAAGCATTCCTACAAGACATGTATTTAAAATTACAGGTAACGTTTTTATTTTCTTCAAACATATTCCTTCTTCAACAAACGCTCCACTAATAGTTCTTTAACTAAATGCAATGTGGCCTGCTCTACAAAAGTAAAGGAGGCGGTGGCACTGGTGGAGTAACTGTGCACGCGGCGGCAGACGAAGAACACCCACCGGTTGTCTCCCTCATGACTTAGAACTGGCAGAGAAAAAATTGCTAGAGATCACTTTGGAGCACTAAAGTGTTGTTGGTGCTGGTGCTGTTATAGAGACTGTAGGAAGAATGGAAAAAATGCATGGACCTGATACTGGCTCTGCAGCTGAGCCACCTCCGCTGTCTCGTGCTGACAGTGGAGAAAATATAGAAGGAATAAACAGAGGGAAAGAGAGAGTAAGAGAGATAGAGAAACTTTATTGCCAGGAGTAGCCTTACTAGGTCTTAGTGGAAGAGTCAAGTGGCCGTTAGCTGGCGGCTTCCTGCGTTTTCTTAAGCGCGATTTATGGCGCCCAATTGCATATCGGGGCTCGTGTTACGCAGCACTTCCTCCCAGAATTCAAAAGAGGGAGCTTCTATGAGAGCCTTGGGATACGGGTCCTGAAAACCGCACGTCGCAGCAGCCATCGTCCGCCACCCAAGCGGTGGCGGGTGCAATGACGGCCTACAACAGGTACAACCACTGGTGGCAGACTAGTGCCTGCCTCAAACGGCGGGTGCTTACCATTCCTAGCTCCGTAGGGCTAGGAGCAGCTACCCTCCTCCCCCTGATTTGAGATGTAGAGCTTGTATAGTGTGGTGGTCCGTAGCACTCCGCTACCGGCACGTCTTTCTCTCTTTCCTCTTTCACTTCCACCTTTCTCGTTTCGCTTCGGTTTTATTTGTCCTCAGAAAGTTGTGACAGATACTGCGACGTTTCTTTCCTGGAAACCAAATGGAAATGCCGCTGATGCCTGTGGACTGCGTCTGCTGTGTGTTCCGGCATTCGAGGAAGCCCTATATGAAATGCGTCGCATACGCCTGGATTGGACGCCCGGCGGGATCAGCTTCATATATACGTGAATTGTCTTGTAATGTTATTACCAGTCGTGAGATCATGACCGCAAGTTACGTCATTATGACATCAGTTCTGGCTATTAGGCATGAGTGGATGCGACGTCAATGATGAGGTTACCTTCGGTGATGAAGACATTGCCTTTGTGACGTCACGTCACGCGTGACTGTGGCGTCGTAGTCACAGTCATCTCTGTTGTTGCTGTTGCTGTAGGAGGAGGAGGAAGAACATTTATTTCCGCCGAATATGGCGCGGCAGCCACCTCCGGGTCCGCACGCAGGCGTCTGGGGAGGCAGCCTGTCGAACCGCGACCAGAGGACACCCGGCCCCGTCTAGGAGAAGAGGTCTTCAGCCTCGGCCGCCAGGCGGACGAAGAATCGCCGAGTTTTTTGGCCGCCTACGAGCCTTGCATTGTCGCAACGTGCACCTGAGAAACTGCCGACACTTCTGGGACGCCACGACTACCTTCCTGACCAGGTGGGCTCGCTTCCAATAAATTCTGAACCCCGAAACTCAGCAGTGGCCTGCAGCTAGGCCTAACCGCCTGAGCGCGGGCTTCGGCCCCAGATCCAGCCGTATGCTACCACCTACATCAAGATGGCTACCGTCACGGGTTATGACCCCGACGCAATGCAAACTTCCACAATCCAGGTGAGCGATTCTCCAAAATTTAACGCCTGCACGGAGACGCTACTCGAAAGGCAGAAAGTGATATGGACCCCAGCCAATGCCATGTCGCAGCGCCAAAAGGTCAGGAAGCGTCCGGCTCTGCAACGACAGAGAGTTCACCACGGACGCGGCCGCCCCGCTGGCGTCCTTCAACACAGGCAGAGATCAGCAGGGACGAAGCAGTCGTAATTATAAAACACAAGGATACCCTCGATCTAAGCCAATTCAAGAACAGCGGAAAAATCAGCCACGCGCTTCATGAAGCTATTGGAATTCAGCCGCAGGCGCTCTTACTGAGCATCTGGCCCGAATGGAACCAGAATCTCATCGTCATAGGAGCACGCAACGAGGAAGCTGTCCACAAGCTCTTGAACATCAAGCACACTAGGGTCGGAGGTAATCTGTACGCAGTGACTGCATACCTCAAGCCTCAAGATGCGACATGCAGAGGAGTCATTCCTGTCGACTTGGAAACCACGGAAGACGAAATCATGCAAGCCATTTACTCTCCACAAGCTGCGGTCATCGGCGTTCGCCGCCTTGAGAAAACAGTCATGGTAGCACTCACATTTGACGGGCACAAATTACCCCCACAAATCTACCAGCAAGCGACCCCGGTCCGGCTATACAAGAAAACCATACCGACGTGCCTGAAATGCGGCCAGGTAGGCCATCGCCAAGACGTCTGTCCTCATCCGGACGTGTCATGCTGCCCCTCCTTTGGTGTTCAGAACCCATCTTCTGGCCATGAGTGCACAGTTACCTGTTTCACCTGCGTAGGCGATCACCTCACCAACACAAACCGATGCAAACTTAAATATCGGACACCAACCCCCCGAGGTCAGCGATCTGGCACCGATCAAACCAGCACCCGCTCATCCAGGGACAGACAACGCTTGCAGCACCATGAGCCACATAAACATCGGCGCCTGCGGTCGTCCAACGAAGGCTCTGCAAACTCCCGGCGTTCCAGCACTTCACCCGGGCGGCGAGGCGGCAGTCAAAGAGAAGACAAGCGAGACGGCTCCGCACAAAAGGTGAGCTGGGCTAAGGTAGCCATTACTTCCCCTCAGTTGTTGGCACAAACCAAAATGCAAGATAAGCTCAACACGCTCGAAGCCGAAAACCGCCGGTTAAAACAGCTCCTATCTCAACCCCAAAACAACACATCACCCACGCAAACCAACCTCCTCCCTCCACTGACACTAGCGCCTCTCCACTCGCACCCAACCCCCCTACCATCCGATCTGAAGCCACAGGGGAACCCGAGCAATATACTGAAATTAAAACGTGGGTAACCCAGGCTATAGATAACCTAAGGACAGAACTTTTTCAAAGTATGCGGTAGATGACTCAGGAGGCTATGCAACCAGTCGTGCCACAGATGAGGGAAGGAATTAAGCTTTTACTAGAACCTATGTTTCAAAACCAACGAGTTACGACGCTAAGATAGCGCGCCTACAACAACAGGTGGCGGAACTCATGCGGTCTGCCTCCCCACGATTGAAAGGCTTCCGTCGCCGACACGCTGTGGCGGACGAAGACTTGGAATCCTGCCTCGAACCCACCCTCGAACCTATGCGTTCCATTTCCGAAGAATCTTCTCCACCTGTACCATGCCTACCGCCCGGACAGCAACCACCCACAACTTAAGCGTCCTACAGTGGAACTTCCGCAGCTTCCGCCGTAAGTGAGCCTCACTTCAACAATACATTGATTCTCTCCCAAACCAGCCAGGTGTCATCGCTTTACAGGAGGTTAACAACTCCGCAAAAATCATAATTACTCCACACACCAACGCACTCAAGCAACTTGCATTATGGTTCACAAGGATTATACTGCACTTGCTTTAGATCTAGAAGAAGAAGATGATGTAGTGTGCGACTTTGTACAAATCCTACCTAGACACCGCAATGGTACGGGCACCTACATTCTCAACATTTACAGTAAACCCACCCAAATTGCCTTCCCTTGCTCCAGGGTGTTCACAAAGGCACTCACTGTCGCCCAAGGAGCTCCGCTTCTAATTTTGGGCGATTTCAATGCGTAACGCCCATCCTGGGGCTACCCGAAAGCAAGCAAGAAAGGCCGCATCCTAGCAGACACCATATCAAACCTCATGCTTACCATGCTGAACGACCCGACCCAACCTACTCGACTTGGCAACAGTGTCACGCGTGACACCAGCCCAGATCTCACACTAACCAACGGCGGTAAAGCTTGCCTATGGGAAAACACACTGGAAACTTTAGGCAGCGACCATTTCATTCTGATCATCCATCTTGCAAGCAAAACGCATCGACATATGCGCGGTACTGCCAAAATCAGATTGGACCGCGTTTCGAAACGAGCAATCTGACCTTGATCACCTAGATATCACTGATTACGCTTCCTGGGCATCGGACCTTAGGCACCTGTTCTCTAAGTGCACCCGAACCCTGAAAATATCTTCAGACCGCCCTGCTATTGACTCCCATCTCCTGCACCTGTGGGACGCCCGGAGAGGCCTGGTGAAACGTTGGCGCCACCAGCGCCACAACAGAACGCTCAAACGCCGCATCGCAACCCTAACGCAAGCTGCAGAGGACTATGCATGGAACCTTGCTCAATCAAACTGGCTGACAAGATGTGATTCCCTGAGTGGTAACCTTAGCTCGAAACAAACTTGGAGCTTACTCAGATGCCTCATTGACCCCAACAACTCCAAAAGCGACCAACTAAGAACCTTGCTAGGGCTCTACATGGTTACCACGGCTCCAATAGAGATCCCGTACAAACCATCAAACAAAAGTACTTCTGCACCACAGTCGACACGGACCCCCTCCCTCCCTATAATGGGCAGCCAAACGAGAAACTAGATGCGGAATTCACCGTCAAAGAAATACAGTTCGCCATCCTAGCCATGCGCAGAGGCACAGCTCCTGGGAAAGACAAGATCACGGTGGGACTCCTCGCAAATCTCCACGACGCAGCCCTCACGCAGCTCGTGAATTACATTAACAACTGTTGGCGCATGGGCGGACTGCCAAACGAGTGGAAGACTGCGGAGGTGCACTTCATCCCCAAACCGGGCAAACCCATAAATATTAACAATCTACGGCCCATCTCTCTCACCTCCTGCGTAGGGAAAGTTATGGAGAAGGCGGTACCCATCAGGCTCATCCGATATCTTGAAGAAAACGACTTGTACCCACACACCATGTTCGGATTCCGGCCTGGCCTATCCACCCAAGATATACTCCTCTAGCTTAAGGAAGAAGTCATAAACCCCCTAACAAGCCTTTCTTCAGGACAATTCTCGCTCTTGACCTCAAGGGGGCGTTTGATAACGTAACCCTTACGGAAATCCCATATCTGCTCCAGATATGGAACATATGCTGCCAGATACAAATATATAAGGCAGCAAATAAGACCTTATCTGGGCCAGATAAGGTCATATATGTGCAAAATGTTGCCCTTATATGGCTCAGATTTGGCCATATCATGCAACATATAATCCATATCTGAATGGTTAACGGCACCTTATATGGCTCGATCAGGGGCATATATGGTATCCTCGCGACCTTATGTGGCCTGATAAAGGGCATATATGGCATCGTATTGACCTTATATAGACAGACCAGGGCCATATATGCCTGGCATCAACAGGACTATATAACCTCATCGAGGCATTAATTATGTAGGTGCCATAGTGATTGTATATTAGCAATATATGGCTTTCGTCTACCTTCTGCAAATATTCAATATTGGCATCATGTGGTGGAGCTTCAATTTTTCTACACTCAGCATGGCCAGCATGCTTAGTGTTATTTGTATCCATTTTAGAAAATAGCTACGACCCCTAAAATTTCAAATATTCTGCAGATTTCCCTGCACTATAATTATTACACCATGTGTTCCTTAATCCAGGAGGGCGCTGAGTTATGGATACATGCTCCTCTTTCTGCCTACTAACTCGCATTTTCATTTAAAATGCGGCGGCAGTCCGGTGCATAAACGCATGGTCGGTTAAGTTGAGCGATTCAATATGTCAAGAAAATGATGGCAGTTCAGTATACGGCCCCCTCCGAGCTGTCTAGACGGTGACTCACCCTCAGAGACAGCTAGCGGTTGCTGCGTGGAGGGCCGCACTGGCTAGATAGTGACTTCTCTTCTCCCGCGTTCCCCTCTTCTCTCTCAAACAGCGGCGGCCCCTGCGTTGCGGGCTCGCATTTCACCTCTTCGCCTCGCTGCCACGCTCTTTACCGCTTAGGCCGCGAGCTCTCCGTTTTGTGTGTGCTTGCTTCTTTCCCCTCCCCCTTTCAATTCTGTGCGCCTAAGCACCTGTCTCGTTCCTTTTGCGGTGGCAGACATTGGAGTTCGATGCGGCTGGTGGGCGTGCTGCATGTTGTGTATGCTGGTGTGTGTGTGTCAGCGCCTGTTTGCTATTAGCTGTGTGCATGTAACAAAAATGCGACAGCAAACCTACAAGAGCTTCAGTCTGACCGTCAGCACAGAGGAAATTACTGTGTCCCATTGCGGGTGGAAGCTGCCTCCCTAGCCATGGCAGCGAACCTGAAGGTCGATTGAGCTTTTCGAGGCTTCTGCCCTGGGTGGCCCGGCCAAATCTTCACCATTGCGTCGGATCGCACCCTCATCGTGCCGCGCCTCATCTTCATGCCCGATCACCAAAACCATGAGCGTGAGACTTCTTGTCGGGAACTAGCACTTGCCAGCCTCAAGATATTGTTCACTTTATTATTTTGATGGAAACATTTTCCAATCAGTAAATTGGATGGTAATTGCCAGTATGTGATATTTTTTCGTACATTTCGTTGCTAATTTGTCTTTCGCCCAGCAATTTTGACAAATTTCCGTGGGTGGATAGGGTCCTTTGTTGTTTATTAATATTATTATTATTTGCACTACCTAAGTAGCTTCATGCTTGATTTGGGTTAGGGGCAGAGCTGTCGCTGTCGTGACAAATGCCATCGGACATGCTTTTTTCTTTGTTTTCTCTCTTAATTGCAAAAGCAACAACGAGTTAGGTGCGCTCGCTCATTATGCACTGCAGTCTCTGCTTAAGGTAACACCAGTACTTCCTGACAGCATATATGTACTTTGCTAAGGTTTAGGTAATATCAGCAGTCCCAGCAGTGTGTGTTTTATCGCCGTACGGTTTAGCGGTACCTTTTCCGGGTATCGACAAACCTTTAAATTTCCTTTCAATAGTCTAGTTCGATTAATAGCCGTTTATTTTATTTGCTTCGCAAGTAAACCAGCTCAAACTAAAAGCATTTACTGGTTAAAGCTCTGTGTGTAAAAGAGTAGAATAAAATTGTAATATCTAATTTAATAGGTTGATTTCTTTCACTTTAGCTTCTCGTGTAGACATGATTTTGTTCAGATATCCCATTAGTTTGTTATAGTATCGCGCCTAAATGAGTAGAATCTCAATATTTGCTAACGGATGAGCATGTCTTTGACCCTCGGTATACACACGTAATTCAGGCCCGTCATTGAGCGATTCCATATAGGCACGGAAAAAAAGAAAACCTGTGGTTTCAAAGCTATTTTCCTGTAAAGTTTGAAATAAAAGGGGAAATTCAGGTTCCCCTTGGCAAACTTGATTGAGTGTGCATTTAGCTGGAATACTGAAATTGTCTTGTGTGTGTTGTTATAAAGTGTTATGTTGATATGCAGATATATAGATCTATAGTTCAAAACCTACATGCCATGCGGGCTAGATCTTTAAATCCGGAATTGGGTAGATAAGGCATATGTGACCAGATATGCCTTATCTGGTACTCAAAATCAGGAATTGGGCAGATCAGGCATATACAACGAGATATGCTTTATCAGGTACTCGAAATCAGGAATTGGGCAGATATGCCTTATCTGGCCTAGATCTGTCCTAATATGCCATATCTGCCCAATTCCTGATATACCTGATCTTGATTTTTTTATAAGTCCAGATATGGCATTTCCGTAAGGGAAAGCACCACTCTATTTTGGAAAATATGAGCCACATCAATTGAGGTGCAAGGACCTATGCATATGTTAAAGATTTCCTTCACTGTCGTACCGTCTACGCCGACCTCGGTCTTGCAGAACCCAGCCAAATACAGCTAGGCACACGCGGCACGCCACAGGGTGCTGTTCTAGCACCCTTACTTTTCAATATTGCTTTGATCAAACTCCCAGCCCAGCTAAATCAGGTATCGCATCTACGGTACGCCTTCTACGCGGATGACATCCTTATTTGGACCACGGCCTATTCTACCTCGGAAATCGAAGACCGCCTTCAAGAGGCCGTAACCATCGTGCAAGCCTACGCCGCTAACTGCGGCCTTACTTGCTCCCCGAAAATGGAGTTGCTGGTACTACACAGCTCCCGCCACCGCAGACCCACTGTTGAAGTCAACCTCAATGGAAACCCAATACCACAGAAGGACGCCATCAGGGTTCTAGGGCTTTACATCAATGACAAGGGCATAAATGTGTACGCCTTCACTCGGCTCAAAACACCAGTCTGCAGGTTGCGCGTATGATAGCCAGGGTCACTACCAACGACAGGGGTATGCTCGAACAAGACACCCTGCGCCTGGTTCAAGCATTCATCATTAATAGAATTGTGTATTCGACACCGTATCTGCACCTCAAAACGGGAGACTATAAGCAAATTGACTTCATTATGCGAAACGCCGTTAAAAAGGCGCTGGGCCTGCCCCAAAGCACTTCCACAGAACGTCTTTTGCAATTAGGGGTGCACAATACAGCCGAAGAACTTGCCGCCCAGCGCGCCACCCAGATAAATGGACTAGCAGTAACCCGCACGGGCCAGACCATTCTTATGGACTTTAACCTGACTAGCCCGCGAGGTCTTGTACAAAAACAGGCTATACCGCCCGGGTGGTCAGACTCGTTCATAGCCAATCCCCTACCCCGCAATATGCATCCTCTGTTCCACCAAGGGCGCCGGAAGGCGCGGGCCAAATACATCCAGGAAAAGTACGGGACGGACACTGAATCCTACTACGTAGACGCAGCAAAGTCAGAAGCGGGGTACACGGTAGCGGTTGTGATTCACCAACAACAACTGGTTGATGCCCTCACCATCTGCGATGACAATATAGAAATGGCGGTGGAGGGGGCCATTGCTTTAGCCGCCACGCATACCACCTGCGCCTATATAATAACAAACTTTATGGCTGCCTACCGCAACTACATCAAAGGGCGAATATGTCCCCAGGCTGCCAGAATATTGAAAAATTATGGACACCCCGAACAAGACAAATGCCTCATCTGGACACCGGGACATCAAGGCGTGGAAGGGAACGAGTGCGCCCATGCCGCTGCCCGAGCTCTCCTCCCCCGGGACTCGACCCCTCCATCCTCCACACCGCCCTATCCCGGCCCTCTGGCGACGTATGCGGAGAGGTTACAGCACTGCAGACTCTCTCGCAGAAAATATCCACCCCCAGCCAAGGGGCTCTCCAAAGCGGAGGAAGTTAGATGGCGACGCTTACAGACAGGTACATATAACACACCAGCCCGTTTGAACACAATACACCCCGGGTTCTGCGACCCCAAATGCAAATATTGCGGGGAAAAGGCAGGCCTGCACCAAATGGTGTGGACCTGCCCACACAATCATTCAGATGATCCGAATGCAGTGCCAACAATTGAGGGATGGGAGGCTGCCCTATCCAGCTCTGGACTAGAGGCCCAACGAGCCCTCGTGACACGTGCGCGGGTAGCAGCGGCAGCCGCAGGAGTCCCGGACTAGGGACCTCACCTACACACCCCCTCCCTTAATTATACTTAATAAAGTTTTCACTCACTCACTCGTCGGAGCTTCTTAGCGTGGTCTCCCATTCATCGCTAGTTTTAATCGCGTTGCGCCCTGGAGCACGAATGCATCTCCATATTATGTGATCTAATGTTGCCATGTGGCCGCAAAATTTACAAATTTCGGTTTCTGCACCGTCCCTCTTCCGCCCTCTGGCACCCATCCAACTCCTCCACAGGGGCGAAAAGAAATTTCGAGCTTGGAGTCTTCTCCAGTCGTACGATTCCTTTTTACTCAGGGATCTAACCGGTGGCGGATATATCCTCCGGTCTTTCTTCAGGTTGTCGGTTAGATTCCTAAACGTACCAATACATTCTTTGGTTTTCGATGTTGTGGAGGCGTTCGCAGCACCCCGAGGTAGCGAGGAGCGGGTGAGCATGTGGGCAGCCTCGTTGCCGGCGAGACCGGCGTGTACTGGAGTCCAGATTATGGTCACGCTTTTGGCGAGAGACAACTCGTTCAGAATTTTCGCAGCACGATTGCTGACTCTACCCTTGCTAAAATTCCTAACCGCCGCTTTGCTATCGCTGATGACGTGTTTCACACCTGGTCGTGCAATGGCAATGGCTATTGTAATCTCCTCCGCCTCTACCGGCGGTAGATCTCTGTTTCTTACGATTTATATGGCGATCCCAGTGTCTAATAGGGCGACCGAGGTTACGTCGCCTTCTTTCCCGATCGCTGCATCGGTGTAGGCGACCGATCCCGGCGGGAATTTGCCTAATTTGTTAACGAGGTGCTTAGCTCTGCTTTTCCTCCTCCCCTCGTCGTGTACGGGGTGCATGTTCTTCGGTATGGGCGAGACGTATAGATGCTTTCTGATTTCTCGATCTATGCTTTCTCTGACACTTTCGCCTTCCCCGGGCTCTAGTAGGTTTACCCAGTCGAG
The DNA here is from genome assembly GCF_055883805.1 of Amblyomma maculatum. NCBI lineage: Eukaryota > Metazoa > Arthropoda > Arachnida > Ixodida > Ixodidae > Amblyomma > Amblyomma maculatum. The sequence goes on from NC_139345.1 coordinate 140,771,418, forward strand.
GATTTGCCTACCCGCCGCCGTTCCTGCGTTCGCTGTCTCTGGGACAGCCTGACCGCCGCAGCTCGCTCTTTCCACTCATTACGCAACCCTATTTTCTCTAGAATGTCGTTAGAAGTAGTTATAGGGAGTCCTAGAGCGAACTTCATGCTTCTCTTAATTATGGTGATTAATTCGCGTTCTTCGGTCTTGTTAATATTTAGGAATGGAGTCCCGTAGCACATTCTGCTCGTGACAAAAGCTTGTACGAGTCTGAGTCTACTAGCCTCCGTGAGACCACTCCTTCTGTTGGACGTCTTCTTAAATTCTCTGACTACGAGCTCCGCCTGATCTTTTAATTTCTTAATCAGGCTTTTGTTACTAACCCTGCGGTTGATAATCATACCTAATATTCTAATTTCGTCTACTTTCGGGACTTCGTTCCCGTTGACTTTAATTTTGATATCTGGAGTTATCTTCCCGCTACTGCTGGTCATTACCAGGAGCTCCGATTTTTCTGGCGAACAGCATAGACCTACGTCCTCTGCGTGTTGGCTGATAATATCTGCTGTCTCTTGGAGCCTGGATGTGATGTACGAGTCGTTCCCTTCGCACATCCAGACGGTCACGTCGTCCACGTAGATGCTTAGCTTCAAGTCATCGAGATGGCCAAGCTTACGGGGGAGCTTCCTCATTACGATGTTAAAAAGGAAAGGTGAGAGCACAGCCCCCTGCGGAATGCCTCTATTACCCAGCGGGAACTCCTCCGAATTTAAGCCCTGAAAGCTGATTATCGCCGTCCTGTATCGGTGGAATCATCTAATGTAGTTGTAGGTTCTTTTGCCTACTCTTAGCTCAGCGAGCCCGTCGAGAATGGCGTCGTGGCTGACGTTGTCAAAAGCTTTCTTAAGATCTAAGCCTAGAATAGCTTTCGTATTATTTTTCCTGAAGTCTCTGACTACATCGTTATGTAGTCTGAGCATGGTATCTTGCGTACAGAGGCCGGACCTGAAACCAACCAATTCAGCCGGCCACGCATCATTTATTTATTTATTTATTGATATACCCAAAAGTCCCTTTCAGGCATTACATAGGGGAGAGGAGTCACATGAACAAAGTTGGTTATAACAGGCACATAAGTGACAATTACACTTAAAGGAGTATAGACACGTACATTTTCTGTTCCGGTATTTTTGCTGTAATCGACCCACAGTGGGCCAAAAAAGAGGGACTGCGACACAAAAAGCCCCAGCACAGATTAATTAATTTGTTATCAGTGCATTTATCAGGACCAGTTTCGGTTTCGATCTCTCCGGACACAAGCGCGCGATGACGTCAAAGATACGAGAACGCCACACGAGCGCCCCCTATTGGCAAGGTAGGTGATCGCGTAAGCACAAAATCTGATGACGCATTCGGGTCGCGTTTTCCGTCTGCTTGCTGTCGCACGTGCAAGAAAATATCGTCGTCGAGCAGCGCTTCAGCGTAGCATAATTAGTACTGCGACGTTGTTTCGCCCAATAGCGTGGATGTTACTAACATTTCCGGGCACTTTAATCCCGACCCGCTCGCCTGTGACTCAAGCGACGAAGCAGGAATCAGCAGCAGCCACGAAAGCTTGGTGGGTTGACACGCAGGAAATGTCAACATGGTAGGAATGTTGAACAAAGGAACCGTGAAGATGCTGATTTATCAGTCCGGTTTGCCAACGCTGTGAGCCAAGCTGGATCAGCCACCGTAACCCGTAAGCTCTCACGATGGCTCCCGTGCTCATGCCTGTTCACGCGCTGGTTGGTCCCGACGCGGCAGGCCTCCGTGCCGCTGTCCAAGCATGTGGCGCCATCTGGCGCAGTCAAGGCAGTCTGGGTGCGTAAAGTCGGGGCCGCCGCGCTCGACTCCGAAGTCCTAACCAACGTTTATAGGATCTATAAACGATGGTCATAACTGCCTCATAGCATCCGCTGTCGGTAATCTATTCGCTTACAGAGCTATTTGTACAAAGGACTATCAGTCACGATTAAATTGCGAGGATTATTCAACCAATACGGAGGTCCTGGTAGAAATAATTACAGTGATACAAGCGAACTTTTTTTTCCTACAGCTGGGCTGCCCGGTGCGACGCACCAGATGTCTGCTAGCTCCGCTGCTGAAGACGCCGCGCAAAGCAAGAAATTATTTTACGAGATGGGCTTGCCAGTAAAGCGGCGCTAGACTCCGACGTTTATTACAGTGTTAGCCCGTTCCGAAGCGCCTTTCGCTGGCGCTGCGATGCGAAACCAGCTAGGGCTAGCGACGTCTGGGGTAGGTGGGGAGCGGCGCAGTATGTTCCCGGCGCGCCATCGAGAGGCACCGTTGCCGTAAGCCCTGCACTTGTGCAGGCATGCTGTTGGGGCCTGAGTTTAGCAGGCAGTCTCCATACGTACACCGGTGAGGTAATTGTAACATGCACCAATGAAGAAGCCATCGATTAAAGCGAGCAGAAGCGGAGTTCTTTCTCAGGGCACGGCCGGAAGCGGCGGCGGCGCTGTTCGAGTCCAGCCATGTGTCGTCACTGCTCTTTGCTTTGCCGACTCCACGCCACAGTTGTTTGATGACGTCATGTTGTTTACCTATGTACACGTTTTCGTCACAAATATGTCGATGCCAATGGGTTTTGAAAAACGGAGTACTTGTCTGGCTTGTTTTTAAAATCAAATTAAAATATCTTCGCGGAAAAGTGCGAGGTTGGGATTGCTTGGGGAGCATCTCTGTATAACCAGGAAAGCAATCGTATTCCTTCCGACGCTTCAAAAAATGGTGTCTATACTCCTTTAAGGATCAGAGAGGAGGAAAAGAAAGAAAAAAACAAAAAATAAACAAGTCATACAGGTCGCTATTTTTTCCTTTTTTTATACAGTATCCTAAGCAATTTTACGTGCTCTGAAGAAACGAGGTATGCGCGCGCTTATTACCAAGCAGTAGGCTGAAATGAACAAGAAATAACACAGCACTACACATCAAGGAAAAAACGTAATGAGCATAAGTCAGTTTAACATTCAATTCCCTCCAAAGCCTTGAGGAATGAACTATGGTCAGGTATGGTAGCGACATCTGCTGGCAAACTGTTCCATTGTGAAATAGCAAGTAGCAGTGGTGAATATTTAAACACATTTGTGCGCGCATGTACGGGGTCGATTTTAAATGGATGGTCTACGTGAGCAGATATGTGGGGGGGGGGGGGGCAGGGCGAAGGAACGTTTTTCTAAAGTCTGATGAAGCATGATACATTTTGTGCATGAAAGATAGGCGGGCATTTCGTCACCTAGTCTTAAGGGGCAATAAATTAAATCGTTGCTTGATACTGTTTACGCTAGTTGGGTAGGAATAATCATGGGCAATAAACCTGGCTGCTTTACTCCGTAGAGATTCAATAGAGTTTGCTAAGTAAGCTTGATAAGGGTGCCAAATGATGGATGCATATTCAAGCTGAGACATGACAAGTGTTGTATAGGCTAGGAGTTTCGTTTTTTCATTAGCTTGATAGAGAGTGCGTTTTAGAAAGCCTAATGTTCTAGCGGCCTTGTTGATTATGTGTTCAATGTGAGTATTCCAAGTAAGGTAAGAAGATAAATGTACTCCTAGGTATTTAATGGATGATACATGTTCAATGGCATCGTTTCCAATGAAATAGGTATGAAGGACAACGCGTTGCCTTTTAGTAAACGTTTGAGCTTTAGTTTTGTCAGTATTTACTTGCATTAGCCACGTTGTACACCAGTCAGAAATCACGTTTAAGTCATCTTGTAAGATAATGTGGTCACGAGGGCTTTTAATGGGAAGGTAAAACGGTAAGAGTGAAGTTGAATGGGCCTTAGCCAGCCTTGCTAAGAATAAAGCTAGCGGAATTGATGGCATTCCAGCTGAGTTGCTTCAAAACCTCAACTATGACACTGTTAACATTCTGCATACAATATGTCAGAAGATTTGGACAACCCTGCAGTGGCCACAGGATTGGAGGAGGTCAGTTTACATCCCCATTCCAAAGAAAGGCAGTGCCAAAGATTGTTCCAACTACCGCACGATCGCGCTTATTTCGCATGCTAGCAAGGTGATGTTGAAAATCCTCCAAGGTAGGCTGCAGCAGTATGTGGATCGGGAGCTTCCGGACGTGCAAGCTGGGTTTCGCAAGGGCAGAGGAACTAGAGACCAAATTGCCAACCTTCGCTGGATCATGGAAAAAGTAAGAGAGTTCCAGAAACCCATATACTTCTGCTTTATTGATTATGCAAAAGCGTTTGACTGCGTAGATCACAGCAGATTGTGGCAAGCTCTCCAAGAGATGGGAGTTCCAATTCACCTCATCTGTCTCCTCAGGAACCTGTATGAAGGGCAAGAGGCCACAGTCAGAACTGGGCATGGTCTTACTGATTGGTTTCCGATCGAGAAAGGAGTGAGGCAAGGCTGCATACTGTCGCCCTGCCTATTTAACATATATGCAGAGTGCATCATGAGGAAAGCCGGTCTGGACGAGTCTTCAGCTGGCGTGAAGATTGCTGGAGAACGTATCAACAACCTTAGATATGCGCATGATATCACTTTAATGGCAGAAAGTGAAGTGGAACTCGAGAGACTTCTGATGTGCGTACAAGAAGAGAGTGAGAAGTTTGGGCTTAAACTGAACATTAAAAAGGCAAAGATCATGGCGTCTTGCCCTATCAAGTCCTGGAGCATCAATGGAGAAGAAGTGGAAGCTGTGACAGATTTTCTCTTCTTGGGCTCCAAGATTACCTCGGAAGGAGACTGCAGCCATGAAATAGGAGACGCCTGCTTCTGGGAAAGAGAGCAATGGTTAGCCTTGACCGCCTAGTAAAGAGCAGAGACATTAGTCTGCCAACCAAGATCCGTATAACTCGTGCTATTGTCTTTCCAGTTGTGATGTATGGATGTGAGAGTTGGACTGTGAAAAAGGCTGACCGCCGAAGAATTGACGCATTTGAATTGTGGTGCTGGCGAAAACTCTTGAGAGTTCCTTGGACTGCCAAAAGATCAAATCAGTCGATATTGTCGACCATAAACCCTAACTGCTCATTGGAGGGTTAAATTCTAAAGTTAAAGCTCAGCTACTTTGGTCATCTGATGAGAAGAGAGGAGTCGCGGGAGAAAGATTTGATGTTGGGAAAGGTTGAGGGTCGCCGGAGAAGGGGTAGGCAGCGAACGCGATGGTTAGATGGCATCCTCGAGGCACTGCAGATGAAGTTATGTGATGTTAGGAAGATGGTGAAAGACCGGAAAGCGTGGCGAGACATGGTCCATAGGGTCACGAAGAGTCGGACACGACTGAACGACTGAACTGGACTGAACTGGAAATGACACAATCGTCTGCAAACAAACGAATACTAGAGGCAATGTTATAATGTAGGTCATTTATGTACATGAGAAAAAGAATCGGTCCTAAGACGGAACCCTGAGGTACACCCGATTTCACTGAGACAGGAGCAGATGCATTTTTATTAATGATGACAGATTGAGAGCGATCAGTTTAAAAATCCTTGATCCAGTCAATGACCCCAGGGGATGAATTCATTGCAGTAAGTTTATGGATTAGGCGGAAGTGAGGAACGCGATCGATGGCTTTAGCGAAATCAATAAAGATGGCATCAATGGGATTAGTCGAATGAACAGAATGGTGAAGATCAGTGACCAACTCAAACAGCTGCGATTTGCAGGAATGGCCACGTTGAAACCCGTGCTGATTAGAAAAGATGAGCTTAGAATTTACAAGGTACTGCATGATTTGAGAAGCTATAATGTGCTCAAGGAGTTTACATGAAACGCAAGAGAGCGAAATATGCCTGTAATTGTGAAGTGAATTTTTGTCTCCAGACTTAAAGACAGGAATGACATGAGAAATTTTCCAATCCTTAGGCAGTTTGCCTGTGTCAAGGGAGTACTGGAACAGCATGCACAGCAGTGGTCCGGAGATGTGTTTGGTTAGTTTTAACAGTTTTGTGGAAATTCCATCGCGTTCCGTACTAGAGTTCGAAGGCAAATGGTCAATGGCACACTCTACCCCATGACAGGAAACAGTGATATCATTCATGGAGTCACCAACAGGTTCCAGAATGCCCGTGGCGGAAAAAAGACTCTTCTTCAGTAAAAACAGTACTAAAATACACATTTGAATTGATTCGCCAAAAGAAGTTCGTCTATTGGCATGCCATCTATATCTAAACTCGGGATAGCTTTAGAAGAATTGGGTTTTACAACCTTCCAAAAATTCTTCGGATCATTCCGCATCATGTTAGCAATTTCAGTAATAAAGAAAGCACCTCTATCTTCTTTTGTTTGTTTTTTCACGAGAAGAGACTGCGCATGATAAGCCTCCCAACGCTGCTCCGAGTCCGAGACAGCTGCATGCCTCTATAGGCGTTTCTTTTTGCGTATACTGCGCCTAATTATTGTCGTGAACCATGGGTTACGATGACAAGGGGCTATTTCTAACACTGGTACACATGCGTTCTGACATTCAAGAAGTTTATCACGAAGCAATACCCAGTTGTCGTTGATCGACCGATTCTCGAATCCATCGAGATAAAAAGACGAGAAATCGACCAGCATTGTCGTCATATTTGCAACGTCTGCCCGTCTGTAATCATATATTTTTTTCTTTGCACGGTCGCATTTCTCTACTTCGAGAGAGAGATTAACATGAACGGCAAAATGATCACTTATTTTATCAGTAACCATTGTTGTCGGTGTATTTCGAACTTCGGTGCATCTGGTTAGCCTCCTCTGAATGACTCTCTCAAGTAGTTTGCCTACGCAGGATGTTAGTGATATTGGGCGGAGATTCTCCAAGCCCGGTAGTTTTCCCTGCTTGTGGATTAGGGTGATCTTAGCCCTCTTCCACTCTTAGGGTACTTGTCGACTCTCCCACACCTGATTTAAATATTTGGTTAGGGCGTTGATCCATTCGTCGTCCAGATTTGCGAGCATCTTGTTATTAACGAGGTCCGGCCCGGGGGCCGAGCGTCTTTTTAGGCTGTGCAGCTCCGCTCTGACTTCTGCCACTGTTATGGACGCGTCACGCTCGCTGTTCGCCGGTCCGTTGTAATCTTTGTAATGCGCTGTGGCTGGGGGAGCTACGTACGTGGACTTGAGCTTGTCAATGAGCTGTTTGTCCGTACCCTTAAAGTTATACCTCGCCTTGACCTGTTCTATGTTGGCGGCCGTTTTGGACTTAGTGGGGTCTATCAGGAGCCTGAGCAGTTGCCAGGTATTGGCCTCATTCATGGTGCCTTTCATCTCGTCGCATTTGTTATCCCAACGTTGCGACTCGAGTTTCCGGGCTGTAGGAAGAAAGGAAATAAAATTCACGGGCCTGCTACTGGCTCTGTAGCTGACCAACCTTCGCTGCCTCGTGCGGACAGAAGAGAAACTGGTTGATTATGGGAAGCGAAAGGCGCGGTGTCTTAACTTGTATTTTCTGTGGACACCTGAACCGCGCCGTAAAAGAAAGGAGGAAGGTCGGAGTGAAAGTGGAAAGCAAGAGAGCTGATTGATTTACAGGAAGGAAAAGGCGCGGTAAGTGTCTCGTTATCTGTGGACACCTCAACCGCGCCGTAAGGGAAGGGAAGAAGGTGTTAGAGAAAGTAGAAAGAGAGAAAGAGGAGGCCTAGTGGAGGGCTACGGAGTAATTTCGACCACCTTGCGATCTTTAACGTGAGCTGACGTCGCACAGCACACGGACGCCTCTTCGTTTCGCCTCCATCGAAACGCAGCCGCCGAGGTAGGGTTCGAACCCGGATACTCCAGCACCCGGGTACCACTGCACCACCCCGGCGGGCGGAAAGAAAGAAAATAGACAAGAAGAAAAAAGAAGAGGGAGAGAAAGACGCGCGCCGCATCAACAGCCGTCGTCCACCACCTTCGAAGCGGTGGCAGGTAGGTGTAATGACGGCCTACAACAGACAACACTCAGTGGCAAGCTAGCCCCCGCCGCAAGAGGCGGTGACCTACCTGTTCCAGTCCCATCAGGGCAAGAAGCTCATTATCGATTGCTAGTTTATTCATGAATGACTAATTAGTACTAGTCAGCGACTAGTTAGTGATTTGTTAGTACTATTGTGTTACTAGTAGTACTGGTTAGAGAGTAGTTAGTCATTAGCCATAACTATTGCTAGTACTAGTTAAGGTGTAATAGGGTCATGGCTGGTACAAGCCAATAAATGCAATCTCGCGAAAGTCCGCGTAACCTCCGAAAGTGTGGCCCTTTCTTCCATTTATCTTGTGTCACGACGGACGTCCTGACACAAGACACATGGCCGCGAGTAGGCTTTCGACTTAAAAAAATATTTATATAAGCAAAAGGTTCGCAGTGGCGAACGGCGGGGGCTGTGCCTTGCATTTCGGCGCGAGTGACTTTCCCAACTTTATATTCTTTAAAAACAGATTCGGTGGATGAAAGCCTCTTGACTCTTGACTCGTATGCTGCTTATAGATTTGATCTCTCTCAGTACTTTTTACCACCCGTTGAGGATGATTTATTCAGTTTTTAAGTAATGCCAACCCATAGACATTCGCGAATGTCTTTGGGGTGGCATAGATGGCAGGTTGGCAAGCGTCTTGTAGGTGAAAGTAGAACTTAATGTACCGTCGAGAACCTGTGCGACATTGCTCTCATGGAGAGATTGGCCTTCACTGCAGGTGCGGCTGATCCCTTCAATAAACGACAGATTAATTGTTCGCAAAAATGTTTGGGTTGTTGCGCAGCATAGAAGTACAGCATGGTTATGACCGTCATGCTTACAGCGTCTCGTACTATACCAGCGTAGGGTATGTAACGTACCATGGCGTACTAGCGGGCCATGCTCATAGTGTACTAAAACTGCAGAAATACCTATTCCATGCAATGTCAGACTCAGTGCCTATAGTGCAACGAGATTGTTTTTCTATTTTTCATCCATCGCACTTTACGGATAAATCGCGACGACTGGGGATGTCAATATGTTATGATATAAGGGACGCAATATTAACATTAACCTTTCATTTTTTTTTAATTTGCCCGTTTCTCTCCACATAAGCTGGAGGAGGCTCGCCGTAACGTGTATAAACAAATTTTTTTACTTCGCAAGTAATCGTCTTTATGGTAAGTTTTACCGTTTATTTAGAATTATTACAATATTTATTTGGAATATTACAATCAAACAATGAATTGATTATACTATGATCACCTCGCAAAGAAAAAAAGTTATCGAAGAAACGATATCAGCAGGCATACGTTGTTAGAATAAATTCGAGAATAATTGACGATTTGTAAGTTAAGCATCTCGGTTCCATGATGGCTTGAGAAATACCAAATGTAATGCACGTATTTAGAACTTCACTCTCATCAATGCGATTTCATTGCGTAGTGGTCAAATTAATTCGCTTTAGAGAAGAAAATTAAATTAGCAAAGAAGAAGTTTGGAATATTTAGTGCTTCGATTGAGATCTTGCAGAGGCTTATAAAGCAGTGGAAAAAGAACAATTATTATTCGATGGATGAGAAGAGACGCCGATAAGTAAGCTTAAAAGCTAAAAATTATACAAAGCCAAACAATTTTCGCTACAGTTGAGATAATGATAGCATGCAGCACAACATTCTGTTTGTAGAAGTAAGAATACCGCAACCATAAAACCTATTAGATCTATATGTGCGAATGATGTCGGAACCATTATGCTAGAAAAATCTCCGGGGTTGTTAATGATGCAAGCGGTGTTTATTTATATGCAAAGAGGTCCCTGGCGGAAATTACAAGGACGCTGCATACTTCATCAAGTTTAGGTATTGCAGTATCAATATTGAAGAACTATGCTGGCGAAACCTGTTTAGTGGTCGGCGGTGATACAAAATTATATGTCATTAACAATGCGTTTATCGCATCATAGGTTTTCAATACGCGCCTTTCCGCACTGAAACTGCTTGCGCGAGGAACGCTTTTCGCAAAATGTCTGCACTGACACTGTAACGAGCATCTTTGAGAAAAAAAAAAATGCAGGTTATATCGTCTTAAAATGCTTATACTATTTATTTATGCCTTAGTTTGGTCTTCAGTGTACACGCACTGCTTGACAGCTTGTTGAAACTATGCGGATGGACGTCGACGGTAACGAACCAGCCACATTGTTGAACGATTAACTTTCTTCAAGCCATTATTCGCATCTTGTATCTTTAAAGCTGTAAAAAACCAAGCATTTGTGGAAATATCTCTTTCACCGATCTTCTATTTCTCCAACTTGCCCAGGTAATGACGACACTTGAGCCACGCTCTAATGCCAGATTATATTAATAGTGCGCAACTTTGAATTGAGGCTTGCAAGTGATTTATACGCAGATTTAGTCATCTCTGGCCAATTTCATAAGGAATCGTATCGTCTGTCGTTGTTTGGAAACTTTACCTAAATTAGTTTAATTTCGTCAACTATCGCTGACCTCTCGCATTGAATTTCTTCAAACCCTTGACCAGCTCAGGTGATCGTCAACATCGCCAGGAGGGCCTGGGTAGGTATCGATATCTCTCGTTATTAGTTGAAACGTCAGTAATATATACGATCACAGTTGAAAGCTATTTCGCGGCAACAGATGTGCTCAAAAGCACAAGGCCTTGGAAGCTTGAACTCTTAGCAAAAGAGCAGTGACAATTAGCTGTATCATGAAGGTGAATGCCAAATTGGGTCATGGCATTTCAATGCCACCGAACATACTAATGAAGGCTTCGGGTTGCACGGGATTTAAATTCCTGTCTGTTGGCGGGCCGTTTGTTACTTGATAGCTGAAAGACAACCAGAACTACTCCCGTCCTATGCCCTGTAGTCTGTCAATGATGCATATAAGAAACACCACTTTGATAATTACAATCTCAGCAGGTCCAATATGAGTTTCGCTTCCTGGCCCGCATCGTTGAACGAGGTCCGGGACCCACAGGTTGAAGCACAAGCGGGAACTAAAACCTCAGCTAAGAAACTTCGTCGTGACGATAAAAGGCCAGTAGGTTCGTGTCATCATCCTGCCGTCGATTCCGTGATTTTTTATATACTATCCACTTACTGACGGAAATAAGCGAAATGCTGGAGGGATCGTTTTTTGGTACCTATTGAATGCAATGCCCTAAGATCTATTACGCAACTTATTAAAATTTATCTCGTAAAATATCAGGAAATGCATCACCCTTTTTGCATTTCCTTTCTATTTTAGTTCCTCAACGTGAACAGAATGACGCGAAATAGTTAGCGTGGAAGCCTCTACAGCACCTTGTGTATTTCCCACTTGCAACAACGCACAACACCATGTGATAAATGATGCACCTAATTTGTGGTCCATCGATCCCCCCCGACCTCAAGACCAAGACTTTGTCAAGGACAAAGTGGACTAACCTATAGCAATAAGCTCATCCTGAAGAAGCCGGTTCGGAAAAGGCTGTAAAATGGTCACCTTGCCTTGAAGGTGATTTCACCCCATCAAGGGTTCTGCAACCGCAGAGCACGCTTTACAGGAAGATTATTATACGAGTTATTTAGGATTGTTACGTCATTATGTACAGGCTTACGGGGCAGCTGTGAAGGCGTCAACTCTCAAGATCGCCCTCTTCGCCTGTCGCTGCATGGGGGAGGAGCATATGATAAAGGCGTATGAATGGGCAGTTGCCAGGTGCCGATGAATTGGAGGGAAGTGTGCATCAGCTGCCGCTGGGAATCTACGTCTGCCGCAAGGATCTGCCTACCCCAACTGATTGTTTGTTTGAGTGATTGTTTAAATTGAAAATATTAGAGGCGTTCAATGCTGCTCAGCCAAATTTAGAGCAAAAGCTTTGGCTACGGGCGACCGAGCGGTGTATCGAACACAGCCAGCTTTCTGTCGAACGCATCAAAATTCACCAACGTTCTATGTAGAACCCACTTTCTGGCCTTTAGCATAAGATTCCGGCAGACGCTTTCCTGCTCCAATCGGTAATCTTTCCTTTGCGGCGCGCATGCGCAGTGCGGAAACAACGCTCCTCTCTGCGCCGGCGTGCGCATCTGGTGGGGTGTCGCTTCCCTCCTCCTCCTCTCTGTGCGAACAACACGGACAGGACGAGTCACCGGGTGACCCACGAACGGCTTGCTCATGCGCAATGAGGATAGATAACGACGCATGTGACGTCAAGAGTCAGCACAGCGGTGGAGACTGGCGTAGCGCAGCATCGGAATACCTGTGGAGTGGCGAAGCTGGTTGCCAGGGTTACGGTGAAAGCGGACTTCTGGCCTCATACAAACACGGCGAAACTCGCTTCTACAGACCTATTGTAGCCTTCGGCACAATAACATTATTGCTCTGAGATACTAAGCCATTGCTCCTTCTTTTCTTGGAGCCTTTAGAGCTGGGCGGTACGGGTTTAGACCCACACAATATAGCACTACACTGACCTCTCTAGTCCTCACAGCGGTAGCTTGCAAACACTGAACCATATTGCCCCGCACTGGGGTATTGCATGAATTTCACAACATCAATCTTTTTGCATGCCGAATGTATGTGGTAAGCCATTTGTCTTCACCCACAAAACCGGCCTACGCTCCAATATACTGTATACTTAAAACTATTGCGAACATACACTTTCTGGTGCGTCACAGTAGGGAATTGTCTGCACATGAGACCTCTTCTTTCCATGTAGGGGTGCGTATCTCAGCTTCTTTTTACTACAATATCCGGGGATTTCCGCGTACTCTCAAGGCTCCTGCGTAGGGTCCTCAAGGTCAGATGTCCTCTGCGCTCGGTACTGTACTAAACTCCAGATACCCGATCGGCCTCTTCGTTTCCGACTGTTCCCGCGTGCCCTGCGCGGTATAGACCTGATTCCTGCTTCAGTGTTCTTATCACATCACAAGTAGACTCACGAAATAATCGCATGACGGCGTTGTGCACACTGCCGTCACTCTAACATCGGCGAGCCATTTGAGAGAGGCTTATAATATAAAGCGGCCGTCTTTCTTCAAATCCCCCCCCCCCCCATTCAGAGCCTCGGTGACTACTTTTAGTTCGGTTATATACCAGTGTCTAAGGGATACACTTGACCCCTCCTTGAGTCTCAAGTTGACCACTTTCGCAACAGATATATCTTTCATTTTCGTACTAACTGCGTCCATGTACATCACTATTTTCGCCCTCAAGCCTTTTTTCTAATGCTTTGACACTTGATTCGCGCATGCATTCCTGCAGCCGATGGTCCATGTTTCTTGGCATCGAGACTAGACTTGAACATTAAGCACTGCATGTTGATCGAAAGCAGATTATGTGCAACCATCTCTAACGTTTCATTTTCCGCTACTGTGTGTAGTACGTTGCCTTGCGACTGCGGCACTAGAATAATTCAGCACACAAGAGTGCATAAGAAACAGGAGTACACAAGAAAACGTGGCAGGCCAGGTAAAGTATCGGACTTCGCAGAACGCAGTGTAAAGGAAGTAGGCGTCAGTCGTCACAACCTCGTAAAGCGCACTGCCCAGAGTGCTCTAAAAACAAATATTTGTACTTATGTGCGTACGCATGCGTACGTATATACGTAGGGGCGCATGTATGTATGTATGTATGTATGTATGTATGTATGTATGTATGTATGTATGTATGTATGTATGTATGTATGTATGTATGTATGTATGTATGTATGTATGTATGTATGTATGTATGTATGTATGTATGTATGTATGTATGGATGGATGGATGGATGGATGGACGGACGGACAGATGGATGTGTGGATGGATGGACGGATGGATGGACGTATGTATGTATGTATGTATGTATGTATGTATGTATGCATGTATGTATGTATGTATGTATGTATGTATGTATGTATGTATGTATGTATGTATGTATGTATGTATGTATGTATGTATGTGTGTATGTATGTATGTGTGTATGTATGTATGTATGTATGTATGTATGTATGTATGTATGTATGTATGTATGTATGTATGTATGTATGTATGTATGTATGTATGTATGTATGTATGTATGTATGTATGTATGTGGTTGGTTGGTTTGTGGGGTTTAACGTCCCAAAGCAACTCAGGCTATGAGAGACGCCGTAGTGGAGGACTCCGGTAATTTCGACCACATGTATGTATGTATGTATGTATGTATGTATGTATGTATGTATGTATGTATGTATGTATGTATGTATGTATGTATGTATGTATGTATGTATGTATGTATGTATGTATGTATGTATGTATGTATGTATGTATGTATGTATGTATGTGAATGAATGGATGGTACCATCGGGAATTACTTCATAGTCAAGTTGTCCGACGCGGCGAAGGATTTTGTATGGCCAAACGTATCGACGCAGCAGCTTTTCACTTAGTCCACGGCGACGAATTTGAGTCCAAACCCACACTTGGTCTTCTGGATTGTACTCTGCGTGCCAATGTCATAAGTTGTATCGACGGGTGTCGGCGCGCTGTTTGTCTTTTATACACAGCCGTGCGAGTAGTAGGGCTTCCTCTGCACGCTGCATATAGGTGACGACGTCAAATTTGTCCTGGTTGGTTACGCGCGGCAGCATTGCGTCGAGTGTCGTTGCGGGTTCCCTGCCGTACACAAGCTTAAACGGGGTCGCTCTGGTCGTCTCCTGGACTACCGTGTTATACGCGAAGATCACGTACGGCAAGATGGCGTGCCAGGTCCTATGTTCAGCGTCGACGTACATGGCGATCATGTCCGCGATAGTTTTGTTCAGGCGCTCCGTAAGGATATTCGTCTGTGGATGGAACGCAGTTGTTCGTGGATAGCTTGTATGACTGTATACTAGAGTGGCTTGTGTCAACTCTGCCGTAAACGCCGTTCCCCTGTCCGTGGTGAGCACTTCTGGGGCGCCGTGTCGCAAGAAAATTTGTTCAACAAAAACTTTGGCGACTTCTGCCGCGGTACCATTGGGTAGTGCGCTTGCTTCTGCGTAACGGGTAAGCTCGTCAGTGGCCACAATTGTCCCCTTGTTACCCATAGACGAACATAGAAAGGGGTTAAAGAGATCCATCCGAATTTGTTGAAAGGGCAGGGTTGGGGCGGATTCGGGTTTAGTAGTCCTGCTGGTCTGATCGGCGGCGTTTTGCGGCGTTGGCACTCACGACACGTCTTCACATAGTGGGCAACTTCGGTAGGTAGTCGCAGCCAGTAGTTTCTATTGAATTCGAAGCAACGTACGCGCAAACTCGAGACTGCCTGCTGTGTGCTCATCGTACAACGCCTGCAAAATTTCCTGCCGGACGTTTTTAGGCACATGATAAATGTCTCCTGAACACTCCAGGAGGGAAAGCGGTGTTTCTACATAAGTAATCGGCTAGCGCTTTCAAGTCAGGGTATGATCACTGTTTTTCTGGGAAAATGCTGGCGCTTACCGGTCCCAAAAAGGCGTCATCGTTGTCTTCTTTCACCGGCGCATCACCGGGGGCTCATGATAAGCAGTCTGCATTGGAGCGTTTGCGGTCTAACGTGTAGACGACTGCGATATCGAAATTTTGAAAACGTAGGCTTCATCGGGCAAGGCGGCCGGAGGGGTATTTCAAATTTGCCAGCAAGCAGAGCGCGTGGTGATTGCTTTCCACCTTGAATGGTCGGCTGTATAAGTACGGGAGGAACTTTGAAGTGGCCCAGATAATAGCAAGGCACTTCTCGATGGCCTAATAATTGGCTTCGGTTTCGAGAGGGACTTGCTAGCGTAGGCGATTACTTTCTCCTGTCCAGCATGCTTCTGAATGCGGAACGGCGACTAGGCCCAGACTTCTCGCGTCGATATGTATCTCAGTGTCGGCATTCTCATTAAAGTGGCCTAGCACGGGAGGGGACTGTAGACGGCGCTTAAGTTCCTCGAAGGCTTCCGCTTGCGGTGCTTCCCATTGAGATTTCACACGTCTGCCTTTGTAAGCTGTGCGTCAAAGGTTCGGCGAGGCGCTAAATGTTCTTGACGAATCGTCGTTAATAAGCACACGGTCCGATGAATTGGCGCGCAGCTTTCTTGTCGTCATGCTGCGGAAACTATGATTGCAGCTGTTTTCTCTATGTCGGGTTGAACCTCCTCCTTTGAGGCTTGACGTAGTGGTTGAATTTTTTCGTCCGTGAGGATGCGATGCTTTGCTAGCGGAGTTTGGCGCACCTTCGATGCTGAAGAAAAGGACTCGCCGTAGTTTAAAAGAAGAGCGTGAATCCGGTCTTGTCTGTCTGGGGGGAGCGCTAGGTTAATATCGAAATTGGGCTTCTTTGCTCGATTGAGTGCATAGTCTTCAAGTTGGCTGGGGAGGGCGAAGACTTCTCGGATGTTCGGTAGCTCGTCAAAGACAGCAATCGTCATGTCCTTTTTCAGGTGCCGGTATTCATCGGTGAAGTTCGTGACGAGCACATGAGTTTCTCCATGACGGAAACAGACGATGCCTCTTGCGATGCCAAATCCTCTATCCAGTAACAGCTTAGTGTTCCCTTCGACAACCCCTTTCGTGATTTCGACTTCTTTTGTAACCACAGGGACGATGACGCACGATCGGGGTGGTACGGTAAGTTGTTCTTTGAGAACATTGAGATTGACGTGATGCGTCGAAGTTCTCGTAGCAGGTATGACTTTGTCTGTCGAGAGCTTGATGAGTTTGGATTGGAGGTCGATGAACGCTCGAGGTTCGTTCAGAAAATTCATGCCCAGAATGAGATCACGGGAAAAATGCTGTAGGACGACAAAACTGGTAGGGTAGGTATATACTTTCACTGTGACCCTTGCGGTGCATCGCCCCGACGGCGGCATAAGGCTACCACCAGCGATGCGGATTATTGGGCAGTCCCAAGTGGTCGTCACTTTCTTGAGCAGGGCGGCGAAAGCTCCACTAATGACAGAATAGTCGGCGCCTGTGTCCACTTTGGCGGTAACCGTGCGTGCGTCGACAGCAACCTCAAGGTCGCTTGTTCTCGTCCTAGTATTTCACGTTGGCTGCGGCGTTCGATCTCTACTTCGTCTCATGCTGAGGTCGCGGCCGGGAAACATCGCTGTCACGTTGCTGAGCGGCGATGTCAACTTCAAGTCTCGTCGTAATCTCGTTGACGTTGTCGTCTTGTGGATCGGCGATTTATTGGCTGCGTTGTCGTGACTCACTCGTCGTCGGCGATGGAGGATCTTCGTGTTTTCGCTGTGCTCTATTCAGGTTGCTCTATTCAGTTTCCTCTGCGCAGACTTGGGGACCGTCCGCGCACACTGGAATCGTAGGTACGGCCTGGCGACGCAAATTGGGCCCTGTACGGAGAGGGTGAGCGTGACAGACTAAATGGCGACGCGTGTTCTCCCCTCCGCTGGAAGCCGTCGATTTCTTGAGGCCGCTTGCCAGGACGGGCTCATAGGGTGTCGATGGCGAAGTAGTGCAGGCCAATGCATCTGTAAGGGCAGTGGCATAGGATGTGACCGGCCTCACCGCAGTGGAAGCATAATGGCCGGTTGTTTGCAGTCCTCAAGGTGTCGCACTTCCTGGGGCTTGGGGGTCGTTGGTAGGCTTGGCAGGCGGAGACCAAGGGGTGACTTTCAAGAATAGGACGGTAGCGGCGAGGGCTTGGAAAGCCAGGTGGGAGTGCAAGATGACGTATTGCAGCAGCATAGTTCTTGGCTGCTGCTTCTTGCACTGTTGCAGTCGGAGCCATCACTTGAGGAAAACCCAATGTCTGCTTGACTTGTTCACGGACGACGTCCTCGAGCGTCGCTACCTGTGGTTGTTAGGATAGCTGCAGCAACCGGCAGAGTTCCTCTCGCACGTTTTCCTGGATGAGGTCCCAAAGACTCTCTCCGCTCGCATGTGCGCTGCTCTAGGGGCTTACGTAGACCGACTGGAGTGGTCGTTCGTAGTGGCGCGTCCTTGTGTCCATCGTCCTCTCGATGGTCAGCGCTTAGCTTTCAGATTCCGCCACGGCATTTGGCGGATTTCTGATCAGCCCTGCAAAAAGAGACTTTTTAACGCATCGCAATAAAAATTTCACTTTGTCAACTTTGGTTATGTTAGGGTCGGCACGGCCAAAGAGGCGATTGATTTCCTCTACGTAGACCAAGCCAGGCTCATTTGGGAGTTATTCTTGACTAACCTGGGCTATTGCCTTTCGGACACAACTTGCAAAGGCCATCAAAACTCTGCTTTGAATGTCTCTAAATCCTTTAAAGAAGTCGCGTGATTTTCGAAACAAACTCAGGCACGTCCTTGAAGAACACATTAGACTTGCCTGAGTTCTGCAGCGTCGTTTCCGCCGTTGAATTCTGCCCCATGGTGGACACAATTCCAACCAGTCTTCCTCATCTTCCCTGGGCTGTCCTTGGAAGATGGAGGGCTCCTGGGACAGCACGAACACCACTGGTGCTGTTGACTGGGCTATTCTCAAAGTTGATGCCTTCCAGAGTCGAACGGGGTCAGGCAGCAGGTCGTGTTGGGGTTGTAGGCCTTGGAGTCGGCGGCTGGCTTGGTAACCTGTAAGCAGGACCTCCAGTGCGACAGGGACAAGGCTGAGGTCTTCGCCTGAAGGATCAAGGGCAGCACCTTCACCAGATGTCACGCACGTGGTGGTGACAACGTCGATGACACAAATGAAGAGTTGGTGATTGCAATGAAGAAACTCTTTATTGGGCTGACTTGCGCCTGCAAAAGAACTAAGAACTTGACGACGGCGATAGCAACATACGTGCTCGTCGATCGTCGAAGAATGCCCGTAACACTCGTCAACGCTCAATTTAAAGGCTGCTCAGAACAATCTAGATAACGTCGACAACTGCGCCTAGCACAACCGGGAACATTGTAGAAACAAGCGCGAGTGATCGGAATCTTCGAGACAGATCTCGGCACATCTTGCGCGACAACGAAAGCGATAAAGGTGCGTCTCGCGATATCGAGCATTAACAAACAAAGAATACATTTTACCATTTTATTCGTCCTCTCGAACTGAGAAAAGAAAAACATAAAAAAGGGAGAGGGAGCTCGGTCCAGCAGATGCTTTGCCAGGCTTAAAACCAATTAAAAATAAATAAAAGAAAGCAGAAGCTAGAGGTAAAAAAAACACTTTTTAAAAAGCGAAAGAAGGTATTTAAAAAAACAAAAAAAGCGAGGTGGTCCACGCTGGCTTGAGCAGAATAAAAAGAAAACCCGGAAGGTAGCATCCAGAGCTGCAAATGAAACAAAACAGGAACCAGAACTAGGAAAGAAGGGAACAGCAGCAAAAAACAGTCATACAAAATTACAAATAACATACGGAGAGAAAGGCAGACGTACAAAACCCAAAGCATAAAAAAAGAGAGACTGAGGTAGAATAGTAAACAGGACAGTCCCTAACAAAGAAATAAAAATCGGGTGAACAATAGATAATTGCAGCCTCCTACGGCATTGTAATCGTTGGTCCACAAATTCACAAAGAGAGAAAAAATAATAATTTTAGGAGTAGAAGAATCAACCAAAATAAATGAGAAAGTGCTGACACCACAGACAAGAGGGAGGGGATGGGAAAGAATTGCAGAACCTAGACAAAGAATACAGAACTGATACGCGATCCAGAATCAGTGATAAGGCCGCATGCCGGCAGCAGCCAAAAAATAACAAATTCAGTTAAGTAGGTTTCGCGGCAGTACGCTCTGGAGATACAACCTACGAGTGCAGCCGGAGCCTGTTCTCTTGCTTGGAATGTTATGCACTTGTACTAATCCCCAACCATGAACATGTAGCGGATAGAACAGTGTCACAAACCCCTGCCTTGACGGTCAACAGAGGCACGGGATCCCCTTTAAGGTTTTCCTTTGTCCCTCTATGAGAGTTGAGAACACTGGTAATTGTTAGGCTGGTTAACCCGTGTAGTACGTGTGTCGGTGTGATTGATGAATAAGTTCAAGAAAGTCACTGGATATTTATAAATAATAGTGCAGATTGGCTGCACAATAGTAGAATAAAAAAAGAAAAACACCACGACACAATAACGACAAAAGACGACTAGTTAAGTGACAAGAATGAAAAAGAAGAGTATAGAGATAAAGGGAGTGTTTTAGATATAATACGTAGGGGCAAGAGTTACACAGAAAAAAACAGCGTAAAAATACCAAGTCAGATCAAGGTTTAAACAAAAGTGAAAACAATATTCAATTAACCGACAGTCTGTGGCGAAAGGAATTCTCACGGCTTTCTTGTTCGATGGGGTGTCGTAGTCGCAGCGTTGATAGGTAGCGGCGGCCGTACAAGATAATGAGATGCGATGAGTTGATCACGAGCTCGATGAAAAACAAAAGACACTTCCCAAAAGCAATCGGCCGTGAGAGAGGCCCGAAGACTGAATCTTCCCAGAGCGCACTGACGCGGGCGTGCTGCGATCTGCCTTGTTATGCCCTCGGCTGTTTGCGCTGCGCCCATCGTTAAAGACGCGTGCTTGCCGTTCGCTGTCCCGGAGAATCATGTCGAAGCATGTTCAGAGGCGCAGGGAGATCCCGTAACTTCCGTTCTATGTGTGAGGCAGCTTGTGACAAACAGAGACATCAAACTTTAAGAACCTGTCAATCACGCGAAGACCGCTTCCCCCTAATCAAAACAGCTAACCACCAGAGGGATTTCACTAGCTGCATCAACGATGCTCATGCTCGCTGCCTCGTCCAGTGTCCGCTATGCTTCTGTTTGGAACCGCTGCGCAGAGAAATTGCGCTGGTATGGAACCGCTGCGCAGAGAAATTGCGCTGGTACGGTACAGAAGTCTGTACTTCGCTGAAGCAGTGATACGTCCGCCGTGTATAGCACCTCATCAAGATGAGCTGCGGCATTACGTACCCGCTAAGGTCACAACTAAAAGCAAGCACGAGAAAAGGCCACATTGCGATCCCTACAAAATGTGAATTTGCGGCCAAAATTTCCTAAAAGTTGAAGTCAATAACAGCTTAGTTGCTCCCAGAGCCACTAAAAAGATTGCCGGCGCATTATCATCAAGCACACACTCTGTCCTTGAACCTTAAGAGATGAAGGAATTACTTAAGGCAGCACAGCTTCAAGCGGGCCCGCATTAACAAATTTCGAGTCTAAGGCGAAGTGGAACGCTGCCGTGGTGACATACATGGGCGCCCAGAAAAGGAAGGCGTTAGTGAGCAACTTACCCCGGCGATGTTGTGCTACGCTGTAAGCTAATGCCGAAACAGTCTATATGGTGACTGGCCTTTTAAAAACGCACCACTCGTTGCAGGCCGCTGAAAGGCTACGGCAGTAGGGCGCGATGTGACCCTAGACTGCAGTGGTGGTACGTGGCGGTGCAGCAAGGACGCTATTCCCTAGAAGGTCCCGAAAAGGCAGGTCGAACTGAGCAGTCAAACGCGCATTTAGCCGGCTTGGCTAGGCGCCGGGAAGAACGAACAGCTGGGCGTGAGTGGTAGCCATTTACTATACGGTAATAGGCTTGCAAGGTGCTCTATGGCACCAGACGCAACGAGCCAAATGTCCGTGGCCATCTACTCCTGATGCTAGGCTATCTGAGTGGGTGCCGGCGAGACCTGCATTCGCAGAGCTAAAACAGGACATCAAAAGAAATAGGAAAGTACCTCATAAAAAAAGCAGCAGCCTCTGAGGGCAGTGACGGTCCAAACCGTGCGTGGGGTTTGAACCACTGTAACTGTTCACGGATGATCTGTCAAATCACTCATGACCGATCCACAAAATTTGTGCAACGCTGACGACCTGCCCAAATGTCGGCGTAATGCCAAGAGCAATTACACTATAGCGTAAAGGTCACCTGTCGCCGAAGCATTTACTTGGGCGTTGCCACCGTCATTCTTGTTCCGGCGCGAAAATCAAGGTTATGATGTAACAGCCTCATGACATCCTGCAGGAATTTTCCATACTCCAGAAAGCTCACAAATAGCTGAAGCCACGTGAGGAATAAAATAACCTAATTATAGCCTCAAATGCAAGAATAAATGCCACCGCATACACCAAATAATTTACAATGTTGTTGGTTTCCTAAAAATGTTCAACCATCAAGCTTGCTGTGAAACAAAAACATTTGTTTGTTAGCGAGACACGCAAATGACTTGACCTCTTAAGTAATGTTCGCACTGCCGGGCAGTAGGGCTGCGATTTGCAGATATCTCGTGTGATTGTTTAAGTAAAACAATATCTTAAGGCTTGCTTATAAGAATGAGCATTTAACTAGAGAGCTAACATTTACGGAAGTAGTTATTAAGTAAGCAGCAAGGTGCATGTGAGCATTTCAGATTGTCTTTGTTGACGCGGCATAGGAGTGCAGAACAGAGGCCAGTCATCATCCTGCGTTCCGAATCAACTTAACTTTCTGAATTTAGCACTCTCATTTATGCGGCGCATTTCGTAGTGTATGCTGCCAGTCCTTAACTATTTGGAGTGGATCACAACCAGCTCGATCACAACCAGCGTTCCCTTGAGCGCATCAAAGTTTAAGGGTGTTCTTTGATTAGTTTACAGGAAAGGAAATGCACCATATCTGTCACTCGTGGAATATCGCTGACTCATATCGCGGAGAAATCTCGCCAAAGAGATATTTTAACCATGAGCCTAAACACTGTTTCGGCTTAATAATTGTTTCACAGAAAGAGAAAGGCGCAGTATCTGCCATACTTGCTTCTTGGGCACATGAAGACTTTTTGGGTACTATCAAGTCCTCATGCCGCCGATCGGATATTGTCGTATTGGGGCTAGTAAAGGTAGTGCTTAAAAAGCGTAGGAACTGTTGTAGTCTTTCGGGCAAGCAAGCCAGCTGCACGCGCACCCTTTCAGGACACAGTTGCTATCACTCATGTTCTCATATTTCCGCTTTCCCTTCTATAACGCTCCCATTTCGCGAAGATATATAATCGTGCTTGTCGAGAATAAAGGTTCACTGCCGGCTACCGTTCATGCTGCTGCTCATTGCGTGCTGACGTTACAACAGTGGCGAGGAGCCAAAAACCACCCATTCAGTAAACATTGAACCCGACGGCCTGCCGCAACGTGAAGCACTGACGGGAGCCATGAGCAGCCACACGTTCGTGACGTTCGATGACACAAAAGGTAAAGAAGAGCTTTCTTTATTGGGCATCAGCTTATATTCAAGCCAGTCATAACTCACCCAAAAGACGACGAGCATTGCCTTTTTTTAGCAGCATTTAGCCCGCAGAGGGTACAAGCGCTAGCGAGACCACTTCCAACTTGGAAGGCGAACTCCCTCACGTATAACGAAGCAGTAGCAGCACTAAACGACTACTACAACAGGAAGCGTCACACGATAGCAGGGAGCAATAAATTTTCTACCCATTGCCAACAAGAACGGGAGTCAGTGCACGCATTCCAGGTCGAAATACGGCGGATAGCAGCCAACTGTAACTTTGGAAATGTGCTAAGCCAAATGCTGAGCGTCGTAACTAGTTTCTGTGTACGTTCAACTAGACCTGCGCACAAACTTGGCGGAAAGGAAAGTTTCAATGCTAGTGGAGGCCGAAGCAATAGCAAGTGCAGTAGGGAGGACCGAGAAACGTGCAAAAGATATGAGTTTAGAACAACGGAATGTGCTTAAGAATCCAAGGTAGTCATCGCTCATCGTCAAGGCATAAATATGCCAGCAGCGCGGCGCAAGAATGCAGACGTTGTGAAAGCACGAAATATGATAGTAACGCCTTCCGTTGGATTAATGCACAATATTTTCTTTGTAGGTGACGTGGTAACATGATCACTTGGCGCAAAAATATGGCAGAGTCACAAATTTTGTAAATGCTACAAGGCGAACTGCCAGTGTGAAGTCAGTGACCGTTTAAACCGCGTTAAAAAGATCTAGGACGGGCGCACGCGTGAACATTAGGTTCCTAAAAAATATGCAATTGAAATTGCCAGTATTCCTCATGCTAAGGTGAGGAGATACAGAACCTGCCATGCACATGGATGTCCTATCTTAACTGTGAGTCATATCAATGCCAGATTATGACCGACATCACGTGCAGGGGCAGAGTTTGAGGCCACCACGAGTCAAGTTTTCATGTTACGCGGGACGGCTGCTGGTGCTTGGTGAACTCTAACTGTCATTAGAATGCAACATGTGCCTGAAACCTGTCCACTTACTGTGCAGGACTGTCCAGGACCAAGCCTTTGCGGCCGTGATTTGGTTGTCGCCCTTTGCAAGAGGGGTGGCCCGACTAGAGGACTGACTTGCCAAAATTCTGTAACCGGAATCAAGCCAAGCGGCTGCACGGTGAGTAGCTTGCTCGCCATCAATGAGGACTCTTTTCGACAGACCAGGAGCTCATAAAAATACCGCCATTCAGCCTCAGGATCAAGGAGACAGCGACAACCAAATTCTGTAAGGCCAGACCATTTCCTTGCTCCATCCGTGGTAATTGTTTACGTGAAATTTATCGGTTAGTGTTTCTTGAGCCCTTATCACCTAAGCAACATTTAGAATGGGCGACACCCATTATGATAATTTAGAAGGGTGACACCGCACTGCAGTAGCCGCACGTAGCGGCTACTGGCAGATTTCTGTTGACGAACAAGACCGCGAGAAGACAGCTTTTGTCACACCCGATGGTCTTTACCAATTTAAGGTTATGCCTTTTGGACTTTGCAACGCCCCTGCTACGTTTGAACGAATGATGGACTCCTTACTCCGCGGCTTCAAATGGACGACTTGTCTATGTTACTTGGATGACGTGATTGTCTTCTCGCCCTCGTTCGAAAGCCATCTTCGTCGCCTTTCTTCCATCTTCGCACTTTTTCGCCGTGCCGGACTTCAACTGAACTCAAAGAAGTGCAGTTTTGGTCGCCGCGAACTTAAAGTGCTTGGCCATTTGGTGAATTCCACCGGCGTGCAACCCGATCCTGACAAAGTTCGTGCTGTCAGTGCTTTTCCATCTCCCCGTTCACCCCGTGATGTCCGCAGCTTTATAGGACTGTGCTCTTATTTTCGCCGGTTCGTCCCAAACTTTGCCGCTGTTGCTCGTCCTCTCACCAATCTCCTGAAGAAAGGCGTTCCTTTCTCATGGGGACCAGAGCAGGCTAACGCATACTCCACCCTCATCGCTGTTCTCACCAATCCTCCTGTGTTGGCCCATTTCAACCCGTCTGCCCCGACGGAACTTCGCACCGACGCCAGTGGCCACGGGATTGGTGCTATTCTTGCACAGCGACAACGCGGCCAACACTGCGTGATTGCCTACGCCAGTCGTCTCCTGTCATCAGCAGAACAGAACTACTCTATTACGGAACGGGAGTGCCTGGCTCTCGTCTGGGCCGTTGGAAAATTCAGACCCTACTTGTTTGGCCGACCATTCACTGTAATTACCGATCACCACGCCCTATGTTGGCTCTCTTCCCTCAAGGATCCTGCTGGCCGCCTCGGCCGCTGGGCACTGCGCTTGCAGGAGTATACCTTTTCCGTTGTATACAAATCAGGTCGGCTCCACCAGGATGCAGACTGTCTGTCCCGTTATCCCGTCGATCCCCCTTTCTCTACTGACCGCGAGTCGGACCCCTGTGTGTTCTCTATATCGGACTTTTCTCACATAGCCGACGAACAGCGCTTAGACCCAACCCTCAGTTCTCTTATCGACCGCCTCCGCACACACAGCCGTGACTCTTCCCTCGCCCTATTCTTCCTTCATGGAAATACGCTATACCGCCGCAACATGCGACCTGATGGCGCTGAGCACTTGCTCGTCGTTCCCCAACACCTACGCTCTGCCGTTCTAGAACAAATGCACGACGCCCCTACAGCTGGTCATCTTGGCCTCTCACGCACATACGACCGCGTGCGCCGGCGTTTCTTCTGGCCTGGACTCTACCGCTCTGTCCAACGTTATGTAGCCGCTTGCGACCTCTGTCAACGCCGGAAGAAACCCCCTGTGCTGCCACCTGGACACCTGCAGCCGATTGCTATCCCGACTGAGCCATTTTCTCGTGTTGGCCTTGACCTCCTAGGGCCCTTCCCCGAGTCCTTGTCAGGAAACAAATGGATCGCTGTGGCCACCGATTATGCCACGCGGTACGTGATCACTCGCGCCATTCCAACCAGCTGCGCCACAGACGTTGCTGACTTCCTTTTGTACGACGTCATACTACATCATGGTGCTCCCCGTCAACTACTTACCGACCGTGGCCGCTGTTTCCTTTCCCGAGTTGTTGAGGAAATACTTCGTTCTTGCTCGGTTCGGCACAAGTTCACCACTGCGTACCACCCTCAGACGAACGGCCTTACGGAGCGTATTAACCGCACACTCACCGACATGCTCGCAATGTACGTATCCGACAGTCATCGCGACTGGGATATTAGTCTGCCATTTGTCACCTTTGCATATAACTCTTCGCGTCATGACACTGCTGGGTACTCTCCATTCTATCTTCTCTTTGGAAGAGACCCCTTACTGCCTTTCGACACTTTGCTTTCCGCCGCTGGCCCCGTCACAACCTATGCCCGCGATGCCATCGCCCGAGCAGACGCTGCTCGCCAGATTGCTCGTCACAATCTCACCATCTCTCAAGAAGCTCAAAGACGCCGCTACGACGCTCACCACCGCGATGTGCACTATCCTCCCGGATCTCTGGTGTTGCTCTGGCTTCCGTGCCGTCGTGTAGGGTTGTGTCAGAAACTTTTGCCCCACTACACGGGTCCTTACCGTGTACTACGCCCAGTGACCGACGTGACCTATGAGATTGCACCGCTCCACCCGAAGTCACCGACTGCTATACCTACTTCCGAAATTGTACATGTCGCCCGCCTCAAGCCATATTACTCCCCCTCCACACCGCACGCCTAATACGCACCGGGACGGTGCCTTTTGCCGAGGGGGGTAGTGTTACCGGGAAACGCGGAACCAAAGTGCGCTCACTGACAAAGACGACGATCGAGGAACGTGGGCACGACGAAGCGTTGAAAAAGAGAACGACGCTGAGGGAGTAGATTCTGCACGGCTACCGAAGTCTTAGCGTCGAGTTCAGCCCATCGCAGTGCTGTCACATTAAGTACATCCCCGTAACAATATATTTCCTTGTATGTTTCATTAAGCCTTCAGTTGTTAGTCCGAGCGCTTGTCTTGTCGTCTCTTCTTGATCCTCGTCCCCTGTCGCCACGCCGGTAAATATCGAAGTTCACGTATAATGGTTACAAAAATTGTAGCATCCGATATGTCAGCTGGTTTCGTAAGCTTTGGAGGCCTCCGTTCTTATCTTGAAGTTTTGAGCTTACTCATTATTCGTGCTGCAGAAGAACATAACAGGATCAGCAGGCGCTGTTTGACAATTGCTGTGGCTCCAGCTTCCTGATGGACGGCGGCAATTCGGGCTAGTTAATTTATTGTGATACACGAATGCAGCGCAAATAAAACGAAAGCGAAGTAAATACAAGACCAAGCGTTCACTACCGATAACTGAGAATTGGTTTCTGTTTCCCCTTCTTCATAAGCCAATAAATGCCGGCAGGGAAATTCCAAGAACTAAACTCAACCCCCAAATAGCACAAAGGACCAAAAAAAAGAAAAGAACATCAGAGATTTAGGGTTAAACCTAGGAGTTTTGATTCGGAAGAATCAAAACTCCTGAAGGAGTATTGAATGAGGAAGGATTTCTTCTCTAGGAATTTTCCAGCCGGCTATAAAGTATTCGACCACCATGAATACCACCCTTCCCCTTTGCCTTTGACGCTTATACCTATTAACACGACTCAACTTAAAACATCAGTTAAAGTATTCGCCGCGAATGTGAGAAATGCAAATCCAACCACATTTAAAGCGCATGGTGCGCCAAATGCCTGCGCCGCACATCTTTGGCCTATGCCTATTTCTCCATCAAATCCGGCTACTCCACCTAATGTTGCCAGCAGATATCAATAAAATAAACTTTTTAGCCCCTAAAACTTAATGCTTTCGGTTGACCTTTACGTCACGTGGTATCATTTAGGCTGCATCATTCGTTGCCAGTGGCCACAGCCGCCATACCTCCTCTCCGGCTTCGGCAATAAACAGCTTTTAGTACGCTTTCGCTGATTTTTCCACGTTTCGTTTCAACAAGTTCTCAAAAGAAATGAGACTAGCGATGCTGAAACTTTCGGACGAAACACGAATTCGCGGAACCCGCCAGGAAGTAAAACCCGTTACTCTGTCGCCCGCAGCAGCCAAGCCCAGCTTCAGCGGAAACGATTTTTCTGGTGCTTCAGCGTCCGCCAGATGTGTAGGTTCATTGAAAGTGTTGCCCAATTAGCCAGCGTATCAGAAAAGGAAATACGGATATTTGAAAATGAAGGTGTCGGTTGTGACGACTCCACGAGGGCTTGTATCGGCAAGATAGACATAGTGAGCATTGCCGTGGGCCATGGTGCTCCATTATTATTCTGGATAGTGCGAGCTTTGCATTTTCTGGTCGGTGGAGCAGCTTGAAGCACCAGGACCGGTTTTTTTTTTTGTTAGTTTTGCTGCAACATTGATATGCGTTGCTATTTTTCTCTCTCATCGACGTATTATTACGCCTGAATGTGTCTCCAAAATAGGATGAAGCGACGGATCGCTTTTTTCGACCATAAAAATCTAGTTTTCCCTTGAATCTTGCGGCGCGCGCTGTTTCAGCGAGAAACAAGTAAGTCATCCTCTTTTTTGCACTTCTTTCAAATCTCGCAAAAGTTAAGAATTTAAAGCCGATCAACAATCAGATAGGGCCTCATTGTCGCCGCATTGCCGATATACCTTGTCTTGAAGATGTAGCTCATAAGTGAGTATACTCTGAAGGATCAGCATTTAGTGCGACTGTGTTGTAGCGCTAGATGAAGCAAGAATTAAGCCAAACATGAGAGTAAGCGTTCGACAGGTGTTTCTGGGACCGGTTCTATTCCGTGTGTTGCTATCCTTACATCTAGAACGTCCTCAGGCATTGCCCCTGACTGGCCCTTGTACGTTCAAAGGTCACCTCGACAGAAGACCTCGCTCACATTAGTTGTACGACCCCCCCTGCTCCTTTATGCTTAATGGTTACATTTATTGTAGCATCCGATACGTCAGTTTATTTGGTAAGCTTCCGAGGCCTTCTCTCTTATCTTGAAGTTTTGAGCTTACTCATAATTTGTTCTGCAGAAGAGCATAACAGGATCAGAAGGCGCTGTTTGATAATTGCTGTGGCTCCAGCTTCCTGATGGACATTCATGATGGAAAATAGCGCGAAAGTACATGAAGGACGTAAGGAAGTAAGACACGGACAAACGCTAACTCGCAACTGCCTTGGCAGTTGCGACTTAGCGCTTGTCCGTGTCTTACTTCCTTCCGTCCTTCGTGTACTTTCGCGCTATTTTCCATCATGAATGTTAACCAACTCGCCCAACTTTCGGCATTATTCCTGATGGACGGCGGCAATTGGGGCTAGTTGATTTATTGTGATACACGAATGCAGCGCAAATAAAACAAAAGCGAAGTAAATACAAGACAAAGCGTTGACTACCGATAACTGAGAAGTGGTTTCTATTTCCCCTTCTTTATAAGCCAATAAATGCCGGCAAGGAAATTCCAAGAACTAAACTCAACACCCAAAGAGCACAAAGGACCAAAAAAAAAAAAGAACACCAGAGATTTAGGGTTAAAGTCTAGGAGTTTTGATTCGGGAGAATGAAAACTCCTGAAGGAGTTATTGAATGAGGAAGGATTCCTTTTCTAGGAATTTTCCAGCCGGCTGTAAGGTATTCGACCACCATGAATGCAACCCTTCCCCTGTACCTTTGACGCTTATACCTATTAACACGACTCAACTTAAAACCTCGGTTAAAGTATTCGCCGCGAATGTGAGAAATGCAAATCGAACCACATTTAAAGCGCATGGTGCGCCAAACGCCTGCGCCGCACATCTTTGGCCTATGCCTATTTCTCCATCAAATCCGGCTACTCCACCTAACGTTGCCAGCAGATATCAATAAAATAAACTTTTTAGCCCCTAAAACTTAATGCTTTCGGTTCACCTTTAAGTCACGTGGTGTGATTTAAGCTGCATCATTCGTTGCAGTGGCCACAGCCGCCATAACTCCTCTCCGGCTTCTGCAATCAACAGCTTTTAGTACGCTTTCGCTGATTTTTCCACGTTTCGTTTCAACGAGTTCTCAAAATAAATGATGCTAGCGATGCTGAAACTTTCGGACGAAACACGAATTCGCGGAACCCGCCACAAAGTAAAACCCGTTACTCTGTCGCCCGCAGCAGCCAAGCCCAGCTTCAGCGGAAACGATTTTTCTGGTGCTTCAGCGTCCGCCAGATGTCTAGGTTCATTGAAAGCGTTGCCCAATTACCCAGCGTATCAAAAAAGGAAATACAGATATTTGAAAGTGAAGGTGCCGGTTGTGACGACTCTACGAGGACTTTTATCGGCAAGATAGACATAGTGAGCATTGCCGAGGGCCATGGTGCTCCATTATTATTCTGGATAGTGCGAACTTTGCATTTTCTGGTTGGTGGCGCAGCTTCAAGCACCAGGACCGCTTTCTTTTTTTTTTTTTTAGTTTCGCTGCAACATTGGTATGTGTTGCTATTTTGCTCTCTCATCGACATATTACGCCTGAATGCGCCTCTAAAATCGGATGAAGCGACGGATCGCTTTTTTCGACCATCAAAATCTAGTTTTCCCTTGAATCTTGCGACGCGCGCTGTTTCAGCGAGAAGCAAGTAAGTCAAACTCTTTTCAGCACTTCTTTCAAACCTCGCAAAAGTTAAGAATTTAAAGCCGATCAACAATCAGATAGGGCCTCATTGTCGCCGCATTGCCGATATACCTTGTCTTGAAGATGTAACTCATAAGTGAATACTTTGAAGGATCAGCATTTAGAGCGACTGTGTTGTAGCGGCCGATGTTGTGTTAGCGTACGTTGGCGTTTATTGTTTCCAATTTTCGCCCGGGAAGTGCTGCTTCAGCAGTAGCAAACAACTGTTATAACTCTCACTCGTATTTTACAAAAATTACTGCTAGACATTTTAGTTGCATATTTTAGTGCCGCCGAAACTGCATTCGCATGCACAATTTTAATATGTGCCCTATCCAGCAGCTAGGTTTTGTTCCCCGAGGCGTTTTGTTTGTTTTTTTTGCGGTAAAAATCTTGAACACATTTACGATACCAACCGATTTTCATGAATTATAATATGCAAAATGTTTTCTGAAAGGCACATTTCAACGGATAGCCTAACTTTCCTTTTTTTACAGTCAATGTTGTGCTAGAAACCAGGAAAGTTAATTAACCGGCCTCTATTGAGTTTACTCATGTCTCTGACAGCTTCAAAAGCGTAAATTATTTTTTCTATATACGCGTCACTCGAGAATTAGGAGACCTCGAGCTACCACATATCTAAATCGGACATGAAAAGAAGCATCACGTTAAGAAGGCGTGGAATTTCATTTCACCTGATCTGAACATTTGAACTGAATATTCAAAAAAGTATAGGAGCTTCCCCTCTTAGCTTCATCTTCAAAAGACAAATGACCACACCGAAAGCGTAAACTTTACTGTCATTAACATGACGTCGATGTATGTAGCTTCACATCACAAGAGCTATTTGTTACGCCTTTAACACTGGCAAGGAAGTGACCGACTGGTCTCCTTCTTTCCTTTTTTACGCACGCTTACCATCAACCTTCCTAGATACAATTCTTCCATTCTTCAACCACAATGACCCATCCGTATCGCGGCAAGTCTGTCTTGCTGAAGAAGCGTGTCGTCTTTCTCGTTTGCGAGCCTTTACCCAAGACCGTGCGACGTTCCGATATGATGCAGCTCATGCGGCAGGCACTTACGAGCTCGGAGAAATAGTTTAGTTTTGTACACCATTGCGACGCCGCGGACTGCATCAAAAGTTACTGTGGCAATACGCCGGACCCTTTGTTGTTATAAGTCGGTTGAGCAAACTAACCTACATTGTAACTAAAGAGGCATCGACGAATCGCTGCTCGCGAAATACGCAGCTGACTCACGGGTTAAGATTAAAAGACTGCAATCACGTATCTAGTTCAGTCGTTCGAGGAAAAGCTTCGTCTGCCCCGGAAACAACTGTTACGTCTGTTACGCTGCGGCGCGCGGCGCTGCGCATGAAGAGGAGGACGAGGTTGAAATGCGTGGAATGGGACAAGGACCAGCCTTACTTTAATTGTGCTTTGCAATATTGACTCCTCCGCTTACGTTGGAAATTATTAAACCAACCTGTGTAACAATATCATTATCTGGGAAGACTACACACCTTCTTATCATACAGCCTTGAAATGACCCCATGGAGTTTAGAAGGTCAAAGCTTCCTTTACAAATATAGAAACTGCAATGCAATCTTTGGAAAACGACGTTTAAGTAAATGTAGACTTCTGAACTCCAGGCAACACCTAATTATTTTAATGAGTTTGGAAAAAAAAAATTGGGATACAACAAATACTCTTCATCGAGCAACGTGTTTACGTGCTGCGGATTGGAGAGCAAACGCTTGGATTGCACACGTTAGCAATAAACTCAAGAAGCTGCCAGCGAGCTCACGCATTTCGCAGCCACCTTCTCTGCATAAAAGCCGCGGGACAGCGCACTAAATCCCAAGGTGGGTTTCTACAATATGTATGATTTCTTCCAACTGTAATTCCTTGATCGCAAGCGCACAAAGTATCAACGGCTTATCCAGGACGAAAGGCGAAGACGTCGCAGCGTTATTGCATCTGAAGCCATCAAATGTTAAAGCGAAAGCTTTACTGGCCTCTTCTAGACAAGGTCAACGGTACCAAGAATTTTGCCTCAGCTTTTTGTTGTTGTGCCCTTAGAGGGGATTGGCCAGGTACAGTGGTTTCTTCTTCTTTTTCTTCTTGACCTTTTGAAACATGCACGCACCAACATGGGGGGTTGGCCGAGATGTAGTTGTATAGACATGAACTTTTTCATAGGCATGCGGGCCTCGCTTCTGCTTCTTCTTAGCTCGAGTGTCGCGTGCAGCCGACGGCGCTCCCTTTTGCTGCCTCGATTCATCTGCTTTACGCGCCTTCTGCTGCTGCTTCACACACCTGGCTATCTTTACCCGTACAGGTAAATATCTCCATGAAGATACAACATTGCCTTACACAATGCCATACAGCGTCCTAGTCCGCTACTTACTCTTTTCCTACACCGCCACGGCTGGCCAACTGGCTCGCCTCATGGTACTTCCCCCTTTTAAAACGTCCAGAACACTTTCTTGCTATTTAGATCAAGTTATGGTGTGAGAGGTTAACATACAGTCATGGCAAATTCGTGCTGCTGCGCTTCCTTGGCGCTGGCAAGCAGCCATGCCGAGGTTAAACCACTGCAGACCATATCTGACCAAGTATATCGAGCTTACGAGGTTAACTGCCAAGAGTCTCACCTAGCTTAGCAACACAGTACAACCAAGCATCAAATCTTCCGCTTCCATAACCAGGCGTAGCCGAGCTAAGCCGTAGCAGTTTTCAGAGCCAGCTTTTTAACTCTTTGCTCAGTTTCAACCGCTCGTTGACGTCAGTTTATATGTAACCAGCACCCACTGAGAGGAACGTGATGAGGACCTAGCGCTAGGTGCACTTCTTTGTCGTTGATATTTTACTTCACGAACTGCCTGCTTGACCTGTCTACACTAACATGTTGTCCTTGACTGATCTGACTGTTACGTGGCGCCTCAGTCGATGGGTTCCAGGTTACTTGGATGCTTCCCTTTCCAGTTCTAACGCGGAAAGGCTAAGCTAGACAATTACGAAGACACGCTTAGGCCTGCTTCATGTCACGTCGCCTGGTAGATTCTTCCGGCAATACGTAAGTGAACCTCGTCACACTGGGCCAGATGGTAGACAGATATATAGGAGGACGGAAGGCACGGAATTTATCCAGATAGCCCTCCCGTTGACCACCCTACACAGGAGAAAAAGGATCTGGGGTTTAAAGAGTGGAAGAGAAAAGGGACGTGAAGCACAGTCAGAGTTATTCATTAAGCCGGTGGCTGTTATATAACTAAACAGTGCTCTTTGTGCTTTGAAGACTGTCTCCTGTTGTGGCCATGGACCAAAGATCTTAACCGCCGTTAAATGCAAGCATAGAGGCATTCCAGCGTACAACGTACCTCATTTCTTTCCCTAACAACTGCAGGACGTTCACACAGGAGACATTCGACTATCTCTTCACAGCTACAATTTTCACACGCAGCGCTGTCGGCCGTTCCAACTCCCATAAAATAGTGCGTCGGGAAGCAACGTTGATGCGCTGTGTATTGTTTGTTGCTTTCACGAAGCAGTATTCAAGATTGGAACGGCCAGATGACGTTCGTAAGGTGTAGTTACCAAAGTTAATCAAAGAACGGTGCCGATGGAACCTCATGAAGACAACGATGCTCACTGCGCAGCGGGAGAGTGTGCAGCAGATTTACACGAGGTGTAATAGTCAGACCAGTTTGTTTCCCTCTGCAACAGAAGGGTGTCTGGACTGATGTACTTATTTTTACGGCTGGTGGTGAATCGAATTCTGTTTTTGTGCTATCAAAGTTGTCCGTTCATGCGAACAGTGATGCAAGTTAGGCTACGGTAAGCGTTGCCTGACCGTTCTAGTCCCAGCTTCATCCGTCGCCACAAGTATTCGAGGTTTCTTGCGAGAGGTTGTATCAACTTCCCAGATTTTGAGATCTCGCTTTTCTTGAATATCTGTCTCGTATTCTAAGAAAAAAATTTTCAAAGATGTATGCATTGGGCTTTTATCATTACCCCTACATCGCTGCTATACGGTGCAGGTCCAGAAGGTGACAACTTAAACAGGATTAAGAAATTTGTTGCTCAGCACACACCTTATTCGTCCAGCTTCACACTAAGATGTTGGACGTTACAGAGGTGGGCATTTGATCTATTATGTCCTACTTCATACCGACCTCAATTAAAATTTTCGGACTTCCCTCCACCTCAACCTCACGCATTGAGGTAGTTGATTGCCGAGGTGACTACGCCTCAGTTTTTCTGAGCGCACCACCGACATCACTCAACCTTAAGTGTGATTTTGACGTTTGTTGCTCGACCTCCCAAATCAAAAAATGAGATGGAAAACTTTTTCATTTCAGAACGCTGAGTATAAAACATCATGACGCAAATTATCTGCGGTAAGATGCCTAAATTACAACGTAAATTTTAATTATTCAATATGAAGAGCCTTACCGGTAAAGCAGAAAATGAAAATGACCCTTTCTGGAGCTATTGGTTTATAGCAGATTGACTTAATAATGGCAGTATAATTGGTCAGTTCTAACTCTTCAAATTTGATCTTTTATTATGGTGTCCTTTTATGCGGCCTCATTCCCGCTGTCATGCTTGTATGTCCTTGGAGCTGCCTAATACGAACCCCTAAAGGTGCTTTATTATGCAGTGATACTCCGCCCATATTTGTGGCTGTCACACAGTGGCTCTCCATAATAAGCGAGTCATAATTTCATGGTGAAAACCTTTTTCAGCGGGTCAAAATCTAATTGTACGACATATTCGAACTTTCTAGTGTTCTGCAAAAAAACTGCGAAACAAACAAAAAGAGATTCCATTTACGTAGTAATAGGCGGAAACTGTAGTTCCATAAATGTTTCAATAAATTAACTTATCCCTTCTTATTTATCACATGGTGGAATGGTCCAAAATGTCACCATG
Source organism: Amblyomma maculatum (assembly GCF_055883805.1). Taxonomy (NCBI): domain Eukaryota; kingdom Metazoa; phylum Arthropoda; class Arachnida; order Ixodida; family Ixodidae; genus Amblyomma; species Amblyomma maculatum. The sequence continues at coordinate 140,807,011 of NC_139345.1, forward strand.
TAAAGATACACGTTATCACAAAAAAGTAAAGCTTGCTTGCACAGTTCACTTATACGCTAATTTCCATAATCCTGACGAGCAGGTTGTGCTGCATTGAGCAAAAGTATTGGAAAGATTACCTTGTCTTCTACTTATAACAATGATATGTTGACATCCTCAAAACAGTCGTTTCAACTTTCATATACATTAAGAAAATAGTATGTTGGAATATAGATAAATGGTACACTACCCTGAGATACCGAGAAATGCTCAACTGCCGGTTCCCTTGTCCACACAGCCTCCTGTCGCAGTGAATGCGTTCCAAGATCATAGTGTTTTTCGTTTGTTGTGCGCGGCCAGTGTAACGGAGATAACGTCGATGTCTGCCAATCCTATAATTGCGCGCGTACACATTCGCATTGGCATATTTAGATTTTTTCGCTATATCTGGCATAACTACTACTGACAGCGTACTGTTACTATACTCTGCTGCAACCATGCCATGCGCCCTGTACACCGAACGCAGCGATGCGACAGACCCGAAAAAGGGGTGGACATAAGCTGTAGTGAAGAAAACGTTCCGTCAAAAATTGCAGCAGGTTGTCGCCCACGGGCAAGGCTGTGCGTCTTGAATTCAAAAAGGAGCTCCCCCTTCTCCTCTCAAAAAGGCTGAAGAGAGGAAAAGGCAGTAACAGTAAATGGCGAACATAGTGTTTTGTTACGTTAGATACTGCCTTTTTGGCCGATTTTGGGCGGCTTACCGACGCCATTTGGATGTAACTTCCAGAGGGACATACCATGAACGGGTGGTTTCATTCAAAACGTACAGCTTAGAAACGAGAGTCTAGAGGCGACGAGAGAAACACACCTACTAGTAAAATAAACGCAAACTGTCGTCCCATGCATGTTTCCGGAATTTTTTGTCTGTCGTCGACTGCAGAACTCTCCGTTGCTCATACTCCCATGCGCCCCTCTTATCAGCGTCAAGAGAGGAAGGCCAGCGGAGTGTGCGCAGAGTGACGTCGGTTACACGGAGAAAGATCATGGTTTGAACCCTGACTGGCACGTTATTCCTAAGAAACAATGCGATGCCTGCGTAGTAGGCAAACGCACAAAAAAACCGCGGCGCAGCGGTCGTGCTTCTTTTCTTTGTGTGTGAAGCTAGACGTGCCTGTTTTTACGTTTAGTTAGACGAACAGAAAACTAAGTATTGCACAACTAAATGCCAGATAAGCAAAACGAAGGCTCGCGAGAGGAAGAATCTGGGAAATTTGGGGCTGGAGGGACGCAAATGCACGCACACCAACCGTTTTTAAGTACGTGTTGGTGACGAGAGGAGCGTACACAACAAACATCACGAAACGTGTTTGTCCGGCTATTTTTCGCTGTGGGAAACTTCATGAAAATTTTAAACTCGTAAGCCAACCTCACTTACGACCTCACTCAATCTCCAACTCACGCATGAGGTTGAGTTCTGATTTGCTGACATCACTAAAAAAATTTCGAGCGGTGACCAGCCTCACCTCAACCTCACCCCATAAGATCGAAACCTTGTGAGGTTGTCCACCTCTGGCCAATTAAACCCGGTCTGGAAGAAAAGAGGATTTTCTTACCAGGGAATGCCAATCACTTAATTTATGTTAAGCCTAACAATATAGAGCATATCTTTCAAGAACGTTGGGATGAGGTATTTTTATGGGAAATACTGAAGAGAACTCTAAAAAACACCTCCCTTTAGCACCTTTCAGTATCCGCTTTTTTGCCAGTAAATGAAGCAGGTACTGTGCCCTAGGTCTAGATCATGCTAGCTTGTATGCGCATGTTGTTTTGTATGGTAGATGAGTGTGGTAGTTCGTAATAAAAATGTGAATGTGAGGCCTGCTAGGAATTATTTTATTGAGGCTATTGTGTACATTCGGGATGCGTTCAAAACACTGAGTGTGTCCCCAGACTGGTTACCAATATTTGATCAACTGGCTTCTCTCAAACAGTTTTAATCAAACTATACAAGTTTTTGTGCAACATTGCTTTTATCGTTGATTACCAGCATGTCTGTTAAAACCTATGTCGGAAAGGTCTCTTGTTTTCTTGTTCTGCACTGATGTGACACGTAATCAAGAAACAAAAGTGGCGATAGCATAGTGCCCTCCTTCTTGGTCAAGAGGAGCTGATCGGTTCGCCCTGGCGCGGATTCGAAAGCCAGTGGCAGCCATGTTTTTTTTTCTTTATTGACAGTTTGTGCGGACACGTTCTGTCGACATTTCCTTTACTCAAATCTTTCCCACATGTTTTCTGTGCAAATCACGTCCAGAAATCCTGTCCAAGCCATTCATGAATCAAGAAATGCTTTAGCGCCGAAATGTGCGCCACTGATAACACGACTCTGGATTTAAGCAATGCGCTGCTTTCATGCGCTGTTGAGTATTTTTGCTGTTTGCAATAATTAGGAGTTCAGCATGCTGAATGCCGAGTGTTTAATGCTAAGAGAAATGGAAGGCTGCAGGTACAACTGCACGACGCGACACATTCACTATAAGGAACGCCATGCTAAATGTCTTCGGAACTATTTAAACCATTTACGTGTCTTCACCACGTCCTAAAATCGCTTAGCACACGGGGTCCATTTACGTTTCCCTTCCCTCAAAACGCGGCCACCGTGGAAAACGTCAATCCCAGTCGATACTGTTTCGCGGCCGGGCACGGTAATTAATGTGCTGTTGAAGAGTTCATTAATATTAGAACTTGATGTTAAAAGATAGAATACTCAACCACTATAAGGGCGTCAGGCCGGCAGACGCGATGTAGCTACTATATGCAAGATATTGCTAGGACGGCTAGGCCGTTTTTCAGACGGCCCAAGAAAGCTGAAATTACATAGACATTTTGCAAACATTAAGTCATAATTTAGCCATAAGTTGTGCTTGTACAGTTATGAAAGAGCACTGAACAATGGTAGAGGGGGAGGGGGGGGGGAGCATCAGTTCGCATATCGAGCCAACATTTCGACAAGTCTACTTCCCTTCGTGTAGGCAGCCAGACGCAGACAAAGAAGAAAACGAAGACAAGCTCACTGGTCGAAACGTTGGCTTCACTTGCGAACTGAGGCTCGCCCCTCTACCTTTGTTCAGTGCTTTTTCATAAATGTGTACTCGTCTTCTTTGTAATGTTCTACGCTAGCATAGATAGCAATACGCAATAAACAGAATAACCAAGTAGAATTGATAAAACCAAAATTCAGCTTTTTGCCTGGATTTGTAGGACGGTATATTTATTATAAGAGTAATATCTGAATTTTTAAACAGTCGTTATCTTTTGAAGAAATGAAATAGCTTCGAAATTTGACTATCCCGCCAGTGCTTTCCGCAAAGCGAATTCAGACGCCAGTCGTTAGTTATATTCGAAGTATTACTAAGTAATTTAAGGCAGACTTCGTGTATATTTACTGCCAAGCTTCCTCTCTAGCACCTACATAAAACTTAAACCTATATATGCTTTCGGTTCTGTAATTACCCCGCCCACTGTTCGATTCCCTTTTTTCCAGAAACGCTGTAAATCTTTTTCAGTGCTCTAAAACAAAAGTCTTCCACTATAAAATATTTGACTGCGGAAACGTTATGCTTATAATGGTTAAAACTAAATTTTTTTGGAACACCCGATCTCCGAAAAGCTACACGGCTGACAGTTTCCGCAAATAAAAACGGAAGAAAAGGATCTGAGAAAGTTTCGAGAACAGAACCATTAGAAGCCAAACGAAATAACGCTTTTGAAGTTCGTATCGCAAATATAGGTTGACTTCGGAATGAAACTTTTTGCCCGTTTTCTTCCACTACCCATGCAGGAGAAAAATAAATGAAGAAGAAAAAGAGACGCCGGCAACTCTGGCACAGAATACCGGACATTGTCAATGGAGAACAACTTTCGGGAGCGCCTTTCAATCAAAGCCTGCCTTCCGGCAGGAAGGGTTGCTTGTTTTGGAAGATCACTATAACGTGTTTGCGCGGTTGCTTGCCGGAAGGGTACGTAATAAGAATAGCTTTTCGGCTTGAGGTTTTCCTGTCTCCTTTTCGACTGTCAGAAAAATGTGGTGGATTGAAAAGGATGTAGATGCTAGTGTCAGATGAAGGTTCTAAAACCACCATAGCTCAGTAACTTCCGCAAGAGTGTCCAAACT